>NW_004524828.1:224145-264322 GCF_000260255.1 Octodon degus | reverse complement strand
CCATCTTCAGCTCCACAACTATAAAATTAAGATATGAATTCATAATTTAAAGTTCCTTTTATTTTTTAAGTGATCTTCTATTGTTCCAATTTACAGTGCAAATCTGGAAATTTTAACTCCTATTGTCACAATAAAACAAAACAAAAAACCTTAAATCTCAGCATTTGAAAATCTGCCAACAGGGAGCTGAGGCCACAGAAGCTTACTGTACAAACTAGAAAGACACACATGGAAAAGCAAGAATTCCAGCTCAGCAGGTGCACAGGCTGGGACAGGGACCATTATCAGGGTGAGCGCCAGGAAGCTCGGTGTGGTGTACACAGGAGGGTTAAAAATTGTGAGGAGACCTAGTCTCTGAGGGGCTTTTCAGAGCTTGCAGTTTTCTGGTAATCTCTACTAGACTTTTACTGTAAAGTTCACAGAAAACAAACAAACGAAACTGTTCTTCATGTGGAAATGAAGGAAAAGGTAAGTATCTTGAAATTTGTCCATGGGTCCCTGTTCTCCCTCAAGTCCTGTCCTGAAAGTTTCCTGAACCCAATCCAATGGAGTTTTAGTGAGAACTAGCTGAAGTTGGGGAAGGAGAACATGCTACCCAGGCTCACTAGACAGGGAGTTAAATACTAAGACCAGGAATCTTTCCCTTAATCATACCTCAGCTGCTTCAATAGGACTTCTTTAGCATAAGAAAGGAACATAGCTGAACCACAACACCAAACCAAACAAAAACTGAAAAAAAATTGACTCCAAATAAGGAGTCTCTATGAAAACCCAAAGAGTAGCATGGAGACAAGGACAACAGAGGAAATTTTACTAGAAATACTGCAGCTACAGAAAACATGAATACAGGCCAATTTCTAACCAGATAAAGAGAAATCCTTACAGGAACAAATGTAATTTGCCTTAATTCATTTATACCCTATTTGATATCTAACTTTCACCAGAAAATTACATGAAGAGATAATAATAAAAATAATAATTATGATAATGATGAGTTCTGAAGAGATAAAACAATTGGAATAATAATAAGACTCAAGTATAGATTAATTTTCTTCTCTTTTTTTCTCTTCTCTTCTCTTCTTTCTCTTCTCTTCTCTTCTCTTCTCTTCTCTTCTCTTCTCTTCTCTTCTCTTTTCTTTTCTTCTTCTTTTTTTTTTGTGTTACTGGGGATCAAACTCAGGACCTTGCCCTTGCTAGGCAGGCACTTATGGCTCTGAGCTGTCATTCTCAGAGAGAATAGAAATAACTCAAAGCTTAGAATTTGAAAAAGCTGTTGGATATCTACTTCATAAACTGTATGTGTAGGCTCTTAAAAATTAATGAACAGTTCCATTTTCTTGGAAAATGACTACTTTTAGACAAAAGAAAAGACCTATGGATATGATAAATTATATGTATATAATGAAATATGCTAAAATCCAATATTTTGGCCCGGCAATATAGCTCAGCAGAACAAGCACTGCTTAGGCAAGCACAGGGACCAGGGTTCGATCCCTGGCACCACATGCTGCACCAGCCTCACCCCCAGGTGCTGAGCCAGTAACCAAGTTCAGGTATGGTGGCACACACCTATAATCCCAGCTCTGGTGAGGCTGATAATAGAAGGATCACTATGAGTCCAAGCTCCACAGTGAGAGCTTGCACCAAATATATAAAATAAATAAAAGACCTAAAATAAATGAACAAAATAAAATCATACACACACACAAACACACACACATACATACACACATACACACACACACTCATATGTATCTAGGTGTGGTAGTTCATGCCTACAATTACCACTTGAAAGTAAAGGCAGGAAGATCATGAGATTGGAGTACTCTGGGCTATGTACTGAGTTCAAGTCCAGCCTGAAACAGACACGAAGCACCTCTTTTTCACCTGCCAGTCACAGAATGGCATGGCTTTGTCCCCTCATACTTCTCCAACTAATTTTAGAGGCAGCCTCTCTACTATCCTCACCTTCCCAAGCCTCCATGCAGTTGAGCTGGTCTTGTTAAAGTAATCCCATAAGTCTATTTGTGACTTGAAAAGTCCAGGAAATCAATTCAGGATTCTTATCTGAGTAGTGTGGATGGAGTGATTGATTTTCTTATAAAAAGCAAAAAACACTAAGGTCTGTTCCATATTTTGCATTTGAAAATTTCACCAATGCTAAAATTTGTACTTAAAAGCCAGTGAAGGAGCTGGGGAAATAGCTCAATAGAATAAGCACTTGCCTGGCAAGTGCAGGGTCCTGAGTTTAATCCCCAGTACCCTCCCCCACAAAAAAGCCAATGAAAACCCATTTGTAGTGTTTTTTTTCAAAGCCAGGAATAAAATATTCAGATTATTTGGTATATTTCTGGAACATAACTATTATTTAACTAGTTAATATCTAGTAAAATCTAGTAAAATTATTTGCTAGATTAAAATAATTATTAAATATTTTAATAATTATAAAATATTGAATTTCATATTTTACTAGATTAAAATAATTATTAAAATTATTTCATATATAGTAAACACTTTAGTAGTTTAATATCTAGTAAATCATCAAGAATTTTGATGATTTACTACATATTAATAAGGAAATTAAAAATTAGAAATACTCTCCATTTTATTAGATACCTTTTACATACATACTTTTTGTAGTATTTCACTAAATGCTTTCAGTTAAGCAAGTGTATTTTTTTCTGTGTTTAGTATTCTTAGTAAATTTTTTCATAATTTTGTGCATGATATCTAATTAAATAATGTGAATATTAGGATAAACTAAAATTCTTCTCAAACTACAGCTAAATTTTGATTGGTTATGTGGTACATTACAGATATTAAGCTTATAGGATTGCATCTATGAAGCTGAAGCTCTGTGTGCAAACATTTCATTGTAATTACTCAAAATGACTATTTATAGAGCTGGCGCCTCTCACATCTCCATGCAGTTCAGATTTTGAGAATAGACTATTGGCTTCGTTTATGTAGAGTATTTGTTTCCTACCAATTTTGTTTTTTGAAAATTTTTGAATGAGATGAAAAGTGAATGACTTAATAATAAAATATCATCGAAACCATGTTTCCTTTGATTTCTAATGTGTTATACAAGTTTGCAAAATTGTCTGGTTGGTCCAGATAAGTCACTTTAAAAAATGTCATCAAAAAAAAAAAATTCTAAGGAATTAGCAGCTATGATTTCTAAAGTCGTTACATTATTTTTTTTCTAAGATGTCTATTTTCCACACGGAGACACACAAATGAGACAGTATAAATGCACTATATAACTCTCAAACTGAGAGAAAAAGAAAAGATAATAGAAACTTACCCCAAGGAGTCAAGTGTTGGACCTACTAGGCAAAGAATTTAAATCAGTTGTTTAAAATATGTTACAAAAAAAAAAGAACTGAGAAAAAAATTCTAACAAGTCAAAAGAAATTTAGTAATTTCTCACAAATAGAAGAATATCATTACAATGGTGAAAATCTCGTGTGACAGAGAAATAGAAGTTGTGAAGCCGTAAATGCAATAGTCAAAATGAAAGTTTCATTCAGGGATCTGAGGAGAGCAGGTTTGAATTCGCAGAAGAAAAAAAACAGACAAATTTGATGATGGATGCACTGAGAGCTGGTACTCCCAGCCTAAAGAAAAAGACAAGAATGCAATCAACACCATGGAGCCAACAAGCACATCACAAGGGCTTCAGCAGAGGAACGCAATAAAGAGCAGCACTGGATACATAGTGGCCAAACGCTTCTTAAATTCAAAATAAAATCTTAACCTCCACTTCTGAGAGACTCAACTGTCTCAAACTAGGAAAGATCTGAAGAAATAAATCCTAGATTCCTCAGGGTCAGGCTGTGAAATGTCAAAAACAGGACTTCTGGGTGCACTCCAGGGTTTCTGTCTATGTTCTGCATATGAACTGAATTTTGTTCAAAATACTTTATCTCATTTATAAAATAAATATTTAAATCAATGAGTATAAAATGGTGTTAATGAACTTTTAATATACATGTTCTTCATGGAAAAAATTATAACATGAAATAACTATTTCTCTTTTTCTATAATTCACTTTATTATTCTTATTAAAGCTGTTCGATAGGCCAACTGAGATAGCTCAGCAGTCTAAGCACCTGCTTGGCGAGCTTGGGGACCTGGGTTCCATCCCCAGCACCACATACAGCACAGGCCCCACCCCTGGCCCATTAAGCTGACCAGCAAGACTACACAGGCGTGGTGGTGCACACTTGCAATCCCAGCGCTGGGGAGGCTGAAAACATGAGGATAACTGTGAGTCTTAGCTGCATAGTAAGACCTGTAGCAAATACATCTAAAAAAAAAAGCTGACCTTTGAGGAGAGAGAATTTTGTTCATGAAATAATGTTTTCTAGGCTCTTTTACAATCAGAAAGCTATGCTTTTAAAAAGAAAAAATATATACATATAACATATTTCAAGTACATAATTCAGATTCTACAGGGCTTGAATAGATTTTATTTGAAAAACATATATTTTCCAAACCTCATTACTAAAAAGGCTTCTTTAAAATAAATGCAACTCTTACTGAGTCCGTCTAGAACACATTACCTCGTTCTATTAAGCAAAAGATGTATTTTCTTCATGTCCCTTCATAAGCCAGGGAATGTTATGAGGGCAATTGATAATTAAAATGTTTCTTCTAAACTATTGATGCCAACATTTACAATTAAGAAATCTGCAATACAAAGTTTATAAATTTGCTCTACAATTTTCATGCAAAGCATTTCTTCTCAGGGGGCGGGGAGAAGGCTCAGTAGAATAAGAGCTTCCTTGGCAAGCACAAGGGTCTGAATTCATCCCCAGTTCTTTTTTTTTTTTTTTTTTTCTTTTGGAACCAGGGATTGAACTCCAGCCCTTGCGCTTGCCAGGAAAGCACTTATTCCACTGAGCCATCTCCCTGGTCCCTTCAATCCCCAGTTCTAAAAAAAAAAAAAAAAGAAAAAGAAAAAAACATTTCTTCTCAAATGCAATTACATATCTTCCATAGATCATTCTAATCTATTTGGTGAATGTTTGCTGACTATCATATATGCAGGTTGAGGACTTGTAATATAAACATTTATCAGGCATCTTTCTTTTTTTTTTCAGGCATCATTTTTACAGAAAGTAAAAGTGTATTTAAATGTGTATGATTTATAAGATTAAAAATAGCAATCCATTAGCAAACATCCATTTCTGTCTGAAACATGAGGAAAGTAAGAAAAGTTGCTGTAAATTTTATATAGTGGATGGGAATTTTTTTCTTCATAATGAATTATCTATAAATAAACTATGGAAAAGCACTAGAAAGAGGAGTCATTTTTTACATATAACTAGCATAGAAATATTATGGTTTTAATAATATTATTATTTTTTCATTTGCACACCAGCCATGGGCAAAATGGAAAACTACATTTATTGAACACTTACTATATTCTAGTTCATTTCCATAATAATTTCACTTAAAGGTAAATTTTTACATAAATGAATAACATCACTTTATTTATGAGGTAAAAATGTTATTATTTAAAAAATTGACTGCAATTGTACTTCTCTGTATATTAAGTCATGTTGATTTGTGTAGGATTTGAAAAATGCTCAGTTAATTAAGATCAGTAAATAAATCAGTGCTTAGGGCTGGACAAATAGTTCAGCAGCCAGGGGTTTGATCCCGGTCCTGCTGTGCTGGTCCCTCCCCTCCGGGCACACTGAGATGGTAATTAAGACTGGGTGAGGTGGTGCGGGCTTGTAATCCCAGCACTTGGGAGGCTGTAAATAGGAGAATCACTAAGAGTCTGATCTAGTAGTAAGCCCCTAAACACCCTGTAGACCCTTCCCTAAAATACAAAAAAAAAAAAAAAAAATTAGTGCTTTCTTGCAACCCTGCCCATACAGCATGGGCAGTGGTGGACAAAAGCAATCTTATTAGGCTTCATGGATGTATATTCTGACTATCATCTGTGCTAGTTTTCTATGCTGTTTAACAAACCAAACAAAGCAACTTTTCATATCTTGCAAATTTTATTTACTCTCTCAGGTACAACAAATGAAGGGAACTGTTAATGCTTATAATTTTTATTTTGACCAATTTTACATGCTTATCTCCAGTAATCTGAGCAACTACTTTGAAGACAACAATTTGCAACATAACAAAGAACGGTGAATTCCTATCACCTTGTTTTTTGAAATTCTGTATCATTTTTAATGTTTTTTATATTATTTTTATTTTCTTTAAAATAAAAAGAGCAAAGTGGCTTAAAACAATATTCATCAATTAGCTCCAGTCTGATAAGTTAGTGACCTAAGCACAGCATGATGGGGTTCTCTAACCATCTTCTTTTAAATGAAATAAAAATGTCACATAGACTGGGTTTTGTCTGCAAGTTGTTGCAAGAATCTCCCAGAAATTAACTAAAATTACCATCAAAATGCATTTCCTTGAGGATGTAGGACTGAGGTCTCCTTGTGTTTGTGTTCTGACCACTGTGCACTAAACTCAGCTTGTAGAAGCCACTCTACCATCCTTGCCACATGACCCCTCTGTCCTTCAAGCCAATAAAACCCTTTTCTTGTCAAATCTCTTTGTGATTTTAATCTCTTTGACTGAATCTTGGGCTTCTAAAAGATGCAGAACTCTTCCAAATACTCATGTACTTAGGTAACTCTCACTAAAACTGATGCTATTAAAATCAATTGTGCCAGATAATATAACCTAATCTAAGCATTAAATTTAATATTTTTACAGATCTAGGATTATAGAGGCTATTCACCAAAATGGAAGGGAATCTGGTGAGTCATATCAAAATTTTATCTGCCATTTCTCCCCTGTGACCTTATATAAATCATTTAAATTCTCAGAGTTAATTTCCTTATAAAGACAGCAACATGAATCTCATAGAATTGTAAAGATTCATTGGTGATATTTGAAAACATTTACTGTATTATTTAGAAAATAAAATATATACAATTAGTGGTAACAACTATTATATTAGCGCAAATGTCCTTCCTTTTCTTTTCTATTTTTTTAATGTAGTCAGGATGGGGTCCACAGTCTCTCACTACACAGATCAGACTTTTAGTGGGCCTTCTATTTTCACCCTCCCAAGGGCTAGGATTATAGGTGTGCACCACCATACCCAGTCTTCCTTTTATTTTTCTATCTAAAGAGAATACAAAATATTTTTAAAAAACTATTACAGATGATACAGATTTTCACCAAATATATTTAAAGTTTTTCTTATTTAACAAATTAAACTGATTAACTTATTCTAATAGTGAGAATAACTTTACTTAGTAGCAGATAGTTTGATGGTAACAGAAAAATATTCATACAACTGGAAATTTCTGTTAAAAGCTAATCATAAGATTAATCCTTTTAAAGATGTTCTAACAATGAAGCTTCTTGATTGAAACTAGAAATAAATAAAAAAAAGGTTTTCCACACCCACTTTAATCACTCTATTAATGCTCATGGGATTTTTGTTAAAATCTAATTCCATTCATTTCAACTCCTCATTAAACCAAATGGTGTTCTATCTGTGGCATAATTGAACATATTCTTAATTTGAAAATAGTAATCATTGAATTCACCACTTACACACTGAGAATGGATTGAATATTATTCTTCATGTTGCCTGCTAAACAAGGCCAAAAGTCCTGCATGAGCTACTCCTGAGAAATGTTGTGGCTGATTTCAAATAAGCCAGTTAAAAAATATGATGTATTAAAACACTCTTGTGTTTATTACAATTGTAGGGAAAATATGATATGATATGATATGATAGAAAGTCTACTCAGTTGAAAATAGATAATTATGTTTACATAAATATGATGTACAGATCCAGCTATAGAAGATTTTTAAAAAGTAAGAGATGTTTCAGCATTACAATATGGTCCTAGTACAAAAGGATCTATAATTGTGTGGGATAAAGCAAAAACAATATTAAATGGTACGTGAAAAGGGCAAATATTTTATTTCTAACAACAGAAATTAACAGTTGGAAAATTAAATGATTCTGAAAGGAGAACCTTTTAAATGCTGACAACAGCATGCAAAACAAATTTTTTCCACTGCCTTTTGACATTTACGCCATCATTTTGAAAACTATAAAATGAGAACAATCCATGTGCTTCACAGCTTTATCCTTTACGAGAAAATAGTGTTACAATTAACACCACATTTCGAGGGATTCTACAAGTTATTTATCTGCCTAAAATAAAATTATTTGTAAATGAGAAATTGGTATAATTACATTTTTTTCACAAATCAAGTATCTCATTTGAAGATTAGTTCCTGTTTTTTAAAAAATATTTGAAACATTAGGTGCAGGGTGCAGGCTTTAGCTTTAGCTAAAAAGGTTTCTCTTCTCCCTGAGTTTCTGCCAGGCTTGCACCATCAGGCCTTTGCTGTCCCCATGGCTTCATGGAAGGGCATTCTTTGTCTTTACAAATTAATTCTACATTACTGCTTTCTTCTCATACTGAGACAACAACTATGAAACACATTTAAAAACTGCAATTTAGAGAATTTTTTAAAATGCAGTGTATGCAAATTTATTAGTAACCTGAGATATTCTGAGCAAAACATAGGCTTCTTGTGGAGAGGTTAGATTGAGATCATAGCCCATGGGTATCAAGAATAGGAGGCGACAAGCTGCAGCACATCTTTGGAGAGCTTCAGCTGGTACAATGCAATGTAGACATACAGAGCAAATTTAACTGCTTTGCTTTTCTTGTTTGTGTCTCTGCTTCCTTCTGGAGAAAGATTGCTACACACATAGATGGTTTTAATTTTTCTGAAATGTGTCTAAAAACTGTAGTTTGAGAGGAAATAACCAGACGTAATTACATAAAATGTGAATGGAAACTTTTATTGCTTTGGAAAAGTTGGGTCAAACATCTGTCAGAGTCCAAAAAAGGCAAACAAATTAACACTTTCTAGCATGATCCCCCTCATATTCTTACAAAACTCTGCCATATGTCCTTATTGAAGATTCAAAATATGTAACTACTTAACTTTCAACTATAACAACTATGGCTGATTTCAACAATGTAAACAGATTCACTAGATCTTATAAAAAAGTCAAATTTTCTTGTAAACTGTAAAACACACATACACACACACACACACACACACACACACACACACACACACTTGTTTCTCCATCAGTCAAAACAAACCTTTGAAATGGACCATAATGGAACAATTCTTGAAAATACGTTAAGATTATCATGAAAGTTTAAAATGGAAAAAAGAAATCAGTACTTTAGCCCAAACCCAATCTGAAAATATTTAAGATTACTTTTAAGTAGAATCAGTGATCACCCTTGACTTCAGGAAGCTACTATGTAAACATTTAGATTTAAACTGAA
The DNA here is from genome assembly GCF_000260255.1 of Octodon degus. Classification (NCBI taxonomy): domain Eukaryota; kingdom Metazoa; phylum Chordata; class Mammalia; order Rodentia; family Octodontidae; genus Octodon; species Octodon degus. Next base: position 254,951 of record NW_004524828.1, on the reverse strand, counting down.
TCTTTCTATTTAGTGATCCCATACAGTTTCTATGATCCTAGTTCTTAATTAAATGGACTGCAGAACAGATAGATACTGTCACCAGGCTTGTCAGACTATTGGTTAAAAAGGAGAAGGTATTTCATTAAATATCCAAGATTAATCTCACCATCACATTGCTTCTAATATTGAAGCTCTTACACTAATTATTCCAGTTAGGTTGACATGTCTATAGGATTACTTTGAATATATGTGCAAGGAAAAAGAGATTAGTTTTTCATGATAGACCTTTTCACTATTCACAAATTGCCTCTGCTCTTCCTTCCTTTCTAATGGATGGATTGCTTGAAATTTTACTTCATGATATCCTTGAATAAAAGTGTTCAGGAAATAGTGTTTTCCTTCAGTTATTTTTACCTTTCTGTAGTGAGTCATGCATCACCTTAGAAGGTACAAGAAACGCCACCATATGTTCTGTGGTCAGATTTGCAGGGTTCTTCATATCAACTTGTAACTTCTACCTTTGATTTGGGCAAATGACTTAAAGCTGCCTCAGTTTACTCACCTATTAGGTAGCATAACTTATAAAAATAATAAATTTGAGACACAGTGAATCCTTATTAAATGGTAGCTATTGTATTTCTCTTTCTTCATCTGATGTTTTGCCACTATAAGAAATTTATGGTCATGAATATTATTAGTAACGTACTTATAATTTTAATAAATTTACCATGTTCCAAAATTATTCTTTTATCCCGTTCCAACTTCATCAACTGATGCAATGGGTATGAGATTGCTTTTTTGAAAATTGAAATTAAATTTACAACTGTTTCCTTTGAAGATAAGTCTTCCACTTTTTTAGAAAATACAAACACAGTCATGGATACATTCCATATATCAAGGATACATGCGGAGAAACACTTATTAGGTGATTTTATCTTTGTGAAAGTGTTACAAATTATACTCGCAGGAGCTAAGATGGCTATGGCATCATTAACTGACATCTTATGAGACACCATCCTACATGTGGCCTTTGTTGATCCAACATCACAATGCAATATATGACTATATGACAAAAGCTATAGTATGTACCATGCACTCTGCCTCAACTTTAAGTACATTCTGTTGTTCAACCTGACAAATAATTCTGAGAGGCATCATTTTCTTACTCACAAGAGAAAATCAAAAACTCAGGGAGGCTAAGTCGATTGCTTTTGCAGCTCATCTGGAGAGCAGAGTGTTCAATAGTCACACTTTCACTCCTAACACTCACTACCCTTGAATGAAAGGTCAAATCACAGAGCGAACAGTTGCCTCTGTGCATCTGAGACATTTCAAACTTTGTAGGCTTTACACTAGTCTCCCAAATATTCTGTTGACCCTCTTTATTTTACTCAGTAATCAGGTATTTCAGGTGGGCATTTCTTTAAGAAAGAAAGAAAGAAAGAAAGAAAGAAAGAAAGAAAGAAAGAAAGAAAGAAAGAAAGAAAGAAAGAGAAAACAAAAGCAAATCTAGCCTTAGGTTAGGCAAGGGGCTAGACCTAGTGTACATGACTTAACCATTTCATAGATGAAATGAAAGGATGTTTTCTTGAATTTCTTTCTCCTTCTGATTTAAAATGTGCCCACTTCTTACAATAAAGACCTCATTTTTAATGTATTAAAATAATCTGAAATATATTTCTCAAAGCTACCACTCATTTATAGTAACTTAAAAATGCAGTTGAGAACTTTGCAACTTTTACTACATGTGTTTATAGGGCAGTCAGAAGATACTGATTTTGGCGTGTTCTATTTGTGCTACTTGTGTCTCTAGTATATATCTCTGTTTGACCTTAAACAAATATCAGTTTGCTTATTTTTATTTTTTAAGAGGAGAGAGTTTTTTCTAACATTCACTTCCTTTTTCTTTGTCAAGTCTTGTCGGTAGGAAGTAAGCACAGAATTATTTGAGTTGAATATTACAGAGCAGCTGTGTTAATGAAACCATTTGTTTTCATTTATTTTATGTGCACATACCTAAAGAGCTATGCAATGGCTCTGCATTTATAAATCCAATGAAGGGCTATCATAAATAAACACAGGAATCGAATCAGTTAGGAACCAGAATTTCTAGTTAAAGGAATTATATAAACAATATAAATAGGAAATTTAGTTCAGTTTTTTGGGGGGATATTGGTACATCATCACTTTCTTTTAGCTTGATGTCATTGTCTATTTAATACTTAATAACTGAATTTGTTTGCTATTTGAACTCTACTAGGTTCCCGACTTACTTATGAGTTCCATTCCTGGAGAATGATTGAAAGTCAGATTCATTCATAAGTCTGAGAAAATGAGCCTTACACACCTTTGACACAAATATACAATGTGAAGCAAAAGGAAATCAAACCTTCCCATCACCACTGCTTTTCCCCAGGATTCCAAACATCCGGACCTCTGATTGAGCACTGTACTACTGCATGCTACTGCACTGAACAACAGGAAGTATACAGCAACACAATTTTGACAACATCCAACAGACACACAAGCTTCCCACTGTATAGTTCAAGAGACCATAACCTTAGCTGCAGCCACCCATCTGTGCAGTATTAGACTACTGAACTATATAGTACAGATTAGAACCTTAAGAGGATGACACGTTATAAAATCACAGTCACCAGAAAGTTAGTGATAAACATCTTTCATAAAATGTATTTGGAAATATACGGACATTATTAACTAAGGGTAATAATTTTTGAATGAACTAATTCCAAAACAAAATATTTACACTGATAGTTCAAAAATGCTTACAATATTGAGTACTTCTGAGTTTTACTCTGACGTGTTCAAATCATTCTAATAGGACACAGGTAACAACCTTAAAAGTAATCCTGCACTTGCATTTTTCAGATGTTTAGGAAAACTTTTCCTGTACAAGCTAAAGATAACTTGTGAAGCCAGAGTCATGACACACTTCTACTTATTAGAAGTGGAGGACATTGGAATTACCATTTTTTTTTTTTTTTTTTTTTTTTTTTTTTTTCAGAACCGGAGATTGAACTCAGGCCCTTGCGCTTGCCAGGCAAACGCTTTATTCTACTGAGCCATCTCCCCGGCCAACCCCCCTTTTGTTTTGAATTACCAGTTAAGAACATTTAAATGATAAATGGATGAACTGGTGGAGGCTTTGTGTGAAATAGAATGGTAGTGGGAAACTTAAGAGACTACACTCTTCCAGAGACCCAGTCCTAGCCCAGGTCCGGTGAGTGTGCGGAGACTTTCCTGCTATCCTGCGCCGGTGGGACCAGTCCCAGCCCAGGCGCAGCGTGGGCCGGACCCTCTCCCACCCCCTCGGGCTGCCCCACACCACTCTGCCGTACCTCCCCAACCCTCCCGCCGAGTAGGAATTTCTGCCAACTTCCGGGAACCCCCAGACCCAGTCCTAGCCCAGGTCCGCAGCGGGAAGGAGCTGAGCACAGCAGCCAGACATAAGCCAGACACAGCTGGATAAGTCCAAACTCTGTAGAGCTCCACCTTAACTTCAGTAGGTGTGAAGGTTATAACTACAGCAAAGATCTACAACAAAGGGCAGAGGACAGTGCTACACAAAATGACGAGAAGGAACAAAATGCAACCTCAGAACCCAAGTCCACCCGTAACAAGTGCAGAGGACACTAACACGGAAAAAATTGGAAAACACACAGCTGAAAGCAATGAATCAACAGCTTCTGAAATAAAACAGCTGCAGAAAGATATAGAAGACCTCAGATTGGAAATGAAAAAAGAAATCCCTGAATTAATAACATCTGCAGTAGAGAATCAAATGCAGAAACATATGGAAGCAACCCAGTGCCCACCCAGAACAAGTGCAGAGGACACTAGCTCGGCTCAAAAGCATGAATCAAGAGCGTCAGTAGTAGAAAAGCAACAGCAGAAAGATAGAGAGGAAATCAGAGCGCAATTCTTTTCTGAAATAAAAAAAGAACTCACAGAACTAGTAGCAGATGAAGTAAAGAAGCAACTGCAGAAACATAAGCAGGAAACCCAATCTGAGAGACTACACTCTTTCAGAGAGTCCCCTGCCCTTACAGTTTTGCCTACATTAATCCAGAAATCCTTTTACCATGAATTTCTTCATGAATCTATCAAAAATATGAGCAAAGGCCCTAAACATCTATTTTATTGCTTCCATCATCAATACCTAAACAGTTTGCAAGGTAACATCAAAGACATGGAATAATGATCACTAAGGCAGGCAGCCGTATGGCTTTGACACTAATAGGAAAAAAAAATGTTTGTGGGAGACAGAGGACATGGTGACACCCACAATATTCTTGTGGACAGAGTTAATGTCCTGTTTAGGCTGACGTGCTCATTTTTTTTTTACCTCCCAAGCTTTCTTCTCAACCACCGAAACCAACCTTGTTGCTATTGCCAACACAAACCTATTTCTTGCCAAATCTAATATTTCAGTCTCAAAATTCATTTTCCTCCCCTCTTCAGTAGCAATTAACTAAGTGGATGCTTTTTTTCATAACCTTTCTTTGCTTAGCTTTCAGTCTACCATATTTGTTTGAATTTTATTCTAGCTCCAATTATGCCTTTATGCCTTCACTTGGTGATTCTCTTATTTTTCACTACCTGAACTAGAGCCATTTCCTAATGTATCCCATGAGATTTTCAAAATATTTTCAGTTGGATGGTAACAAGAATCTCAACTGAGACACCACTGTTTTCTCCGCTATCTCCTTTCTTCCTCTAAATCAATGGCCTTATCATTGTTAAAAACAATGGCTTTACATCCTGTGCCCATCATTTGTTTTATTTTTTTCCTACAGCATGTGTTACCTGAAAGCCTTCACTCTTCTGCTTTCACAGTGAATCCAAATCATAGCCAACCCATACCACCCTCACTGTCTTGTCTTCCCCAAGTGAATGTTTTCTAGGTGAGACAGCAACCTTCCTGGGCTCTGCCTCATTAATGGTAGCCAATGGTATTGTTTTCCACAGGAGAGTGACATAATCTTTTAGAAGATTACAGTATGCTTCTTCTTTCTTCAGATTCTTATAATGGATTCTTCTCTTGCCCAAAGTTACACCCATGCTTTGGACCACTGTTCCCAAAGCCCTGCAAGATCAAGCCCTTTGCATACTGTGCAGTTTTAGCTTCTACCACCAACCCATCTTTTTTTTTTTTTTTAATTTTCCACCCAAAATAGACAAATTGCTTTTTTCCATCAATGAATAAGGTGTGTTTTAAAGCTTTCCCTTAGATCCAGCAAGGAACACACCCATTCTACATTTGTTGTTTGAGAGAGAAGCTTGTTTTGATGTCTGCAAATAGCCAGCAATCTTCAGGGCACTCCCCTCTTCTAGACTATATTCTGCAAGTATAGACTAAGAGTTTCTTGTCTGAATTGGGCCTGTTCTCCAGATCTCCCCTCCCAAGTGTACCTGATCATGATATTTAAGCACACTTGGGGCAGACAATGGCTAAGGTAAGGCAGTCCCTGGACAGAAGAGTGTGAGCAACAGTTAGACATTCAGGTGCTCACGCTCATAAACTGGAGTGCGAGGTTTCTCACAATGCTGATGTAAGCAACAGCTGCTTTTAGTAAAAGCAAACTGTGGTCTAAACCTAGAGTCAGGGATAGCTCTTTATGCACTGTTGCATTCCAGATTGATATTGCAAGAATTCCAGGAGTCCTACATTCACTGTGACCCTTCAGGTGTTCATGGAGATCTATTTATGAAAGTAATAACAGTAGCTTTCATTCATTAGTTTATGCTTAAGTTAGTGTCATCTTTTGAAAATATATGAATTGTTATTTAATGAAATCATTAACTCACTTTTGTTTGTTTCTAATAATTATATTGTGATAAAATACACAAGGATATCATTTGTCTTCATAACAATTGTAAGTGTATATTTGAAAGATAGTAGGTGCATTTCTTTTTCTGAACCAGGGATTGAACTCAGGCCTTTGTGCTTCCCAGGGAAGTGTTTGTTCTACTGAGCCATCTACCCAGCCCTACTAGATGTATTTATAAAGTTGTCTGTTTGCTGTACTCTCCATATATGTAACTCTTCATCTTATAAGACAAAGCTATACTAAATAAACAAGGATTTCTTATTTTTCCTCTACATAATCCCTGGAAATCACCACTCTGTATCTGTGATTTGACTAGTGTAAGCACCTCACATAAGTGAAATTGTAGAATAGTTGCCCTTTTTTGGCTGATTTATTTCAACCTTACAAAATACAGTGGTACCCAATTCATGAACCTCTTCCTACAATTCTGGTGAGAAATACATTGGATGAAAATGGGATAAAATTCAGTCGTCAGTTTTAATAATGATTTTATAGGAATGTTTTTAGACAAAGCTTGAGTTTAAGATCCTCTTGCCTCAGCCTCCAGGGTGCTGGGATTATAGGTATGTGCTATCACTTTCAGCTTTTCTGATTTTCTTTTCTCTTTAAGGAGCCATTCTCCTGGAATGAGATATTACCTCATTGTAATTTTGATGTGTGTCTCCTTAATGATTAGTGAAATCAGATATGATTTCATGTATTATTAGCCATTTGTTTATCTCATTTGTAGATATGTCAATTCAATTGTTTGAGTTTTATAATTTGTTTATATAATTTGATGTTATGCAATAGTACTGATTTTTAGGCTATCAAGTTTCAATTTAAAAATATTAGTCTCTCAAATTATGTAGAAAATTTTAAAACTGTGTTTAAAGACCATTTTTACAAAAATATTAACTTCTACAACTGTTTCTGTATTCACAGTTATTGAGATCTTTATTTTTTATGTGATTCCAAGATACTGCATAGCATCTTTTCACCTTTTGGGGAAGGACTCCTTTGAGCTTTTCTTAAAAACATATAGTCTACTGGCAAAAACAAAAAAGAAACAAATAAAAAAATTAACAACACAAGAAACCTGCTTCAGCTTTTGTTCATATGGAAAAATATTACTTTCTATACAAAGAACAGTTTTGCTAGATGTAGGATTCTTTGTTGGCTTTTTTCTTTTTAACACTTTGAATGTATGTTCAGACCTCCAAAGTTTCTTATAGACATGTGAATAGCATCTTTCTGAAAATTCTTTCAAGTGATAAGTTTATTTTCTTTTGCTTTTCTAGAGTGTATATGTTGGTCCACTTGACAGTGTCCCACAGGACCAGTAGACTGTGAAAATTTTACTTCAACCTTTTTGGGTTCCATTTTTAAGACTTAATTTCAATTGTCATATCAACAAGCTCACTGACTTCTTTTTCCATTTGCTGAAATATGTGTTTAAATCTGAGCAAAGTTTTCATTTGGGTTACTGCTACTCCAGAAGGTTTTGTTTTGTAATTTTATTGCTATTTCTCTTTGCTCCTATATGTCTCCCTATATCTTGTCATTTCTGTTGGCATCCTTGAATCAGCTATTCAAAATTTTTGTATGGCAACTATGCCACCAGTTATATTTAAGGATATTTGTTTATGTTTATTTGTATTTTGCCTTTCAGTGAACCATACTTTCCTAGTTCCTTCTGTGCTCTGCGGTATTTTGGTTGACAACTTGCCATTTAAATCTATGAATGTGGTGACACTAAAAGTCACAATTTCCCAAGAGTTTCCTATTTACTGTTATTGTTATCATTATTATTATTATTAATTATTATTGTTACTATGCAGTTTTGCTGGATCTCTTCCTGCTAAAGATCACAGTGGCATGCAAAATTCGTTTCATTTTAGGGCTTTTCTCTAGAAGTCTAAAAATCATTTTCTATTGTTTCTATAAATGTGATTGCTTTTGACCATCCTACTCTTTAATGTCTGGCCCCTGAATTCAGATAAGAAATGAAGGAAGCCGTGGGAGGAAGGTGCTGTTTCTTTACATCCTCTAGAAACCATTTTAGAGTGAGACACAAGGCATTGCAAAAATAGGGCGCAACACAGCCATGGCCACCTGCCTGCATGTCTTCGCCTCCATGACAGCAGCAATAGCAGATCCCACTGCACAAAGGACAAGGTCATTGTGACTCATCCTGTCCTCCACGGAGTACATGGAAGATGCTGGAGAGCCAGGCATGGTGGTGCACAACTGTAATCCTAGCCATTGGGCAGCTGAGGCAGGAAGACGCTGCCAGTTCAGTCAGCCTGGGGTACATGGTGGGTCAAGGCCAGCCTGAACTACCTAGCAGGCATGTCTCAAAAAGATGAATAAACAAATAAAAAGATGTCACAGAGATAGCTTCACAGCCATTTGCCATAGGGCTCAGGTTATGGGGATGGGTAGCTGTTGCTATGCTAAAAGAATTCAAATTATCTGCAGCCAACCACAATTTACCAACACAACTGTGCCATGGGAGTTGCATGACTACAGGACTCAGGAACTCTAAAGTAGTTCTGTGGCTGGCACAAATTCTGCCAGTGAGGTGGTTGCCTGTGTGTGGGAAGGGGAGAGTGTAGCTCTTGTTGCTTCCCATTCCACCATACTCCCAGGACTCTCATCCTCTATCCTGGTTTTCAAACATTGCTGTTTTCCTTTATGTATCATTAAAGGGATTACTCATTAGCATTAACCTGTCAGTATTTTTATAACTTATGGTAAATATTTGCTAGACAGATGTATAACATCTAAAATATTCCATATATATTTTTCATCTTTTAATTGTTAGAAAGTATATAAATTTATAATAAATTGACCAAAAAAAGCTAAGTAAAATAATACAATATTTAATTAGCTTAAATCATTTGAGGTTCATTAGTATTTTTGTTACTTTGTTCAAGTACTGAAAGTGAATGAACATGAGTGAGATTCATAAAATTAACAATAAAATAATATGAATGAAAACAATACTACGGTTCCATATTTTTAAGGGGTAGTTTTTCCCATGTGTTCACTATAATACATGCTTTATATGAAAAATTAGCATAACTTTCAGATAGACTTAACAATAAATAACAGAAATGATATGTGAGCTCTTGTTCAACTTTTAATATTTTTGACTCAAAGTAATGTTATAGTAAATGAACTTTATTCATATTTCTACAACTATAACTTAAACATGTTTAAAAGAAATTAATTCCAGCAATTGGTAAAGTGCTTACAAGTGAAATATATTTGCTACATCCACAAACTGCTAACTTGTTATTTCTTTATGGCTATTTAGATTTGCATACACAAAACCAATGTTTTGGTAACAGCACCAACGTTTTCATGTGTAAGGCATTATTCACAGTATGTTTCCTGTTATTTTCTAGAGCATTATTCTTTGTGAAAATAATCTTTTGGCCTCAGGAAGAATATTGCAATTGAATGCATAGCAATAAATACATTTGGTATGAAGCCATGGTGATAAGGTTTAATATTTTTTTAAATTACCTTGGCAGTCAAGCCAATAGTTAAGGTGAGAAGGACATCACTAGAGAAGAAAGGAGAAGATGAGGAAAATCATATTTTTAAAACCTGAGAGTGACAGATGCAAGAAAACAGCTACTTTAGAAAAAATTGTTGTCACAATTTTTGCTTATATTTTATTAGTAAGAGCAGCCTCTTATAAGTACTATGTGCCCCTGAAATCATGGAAATATAGGTTATATAAAGTGAAAATGTAGGATAGCTATAAAATGTAGTAAGAATAAAATGATTGCTCTTGTGAGACAATTTCATTTTTGCAATACATATATACAATTATGAGTTTAATATGAGCTGTAGAACTCTTATTGCTCAAATTTTAATTTTCTTTTTTTTTCTAGCTGTCATTACCCATAAAGGAATTACAAACGGCAATATTTTATTTTTCTCAGTTAGTGTGTTTTGTGAATTGGTGTATGTGTTTTCATATAACTGTGAGGACAGCTGCTTCAATAATACACAACCATGTTCTGTTCTTAATTAGCTTTTACCTCATTGTTACCGCATTTTAGGGTGCTGGAGTCTACTTCTAGAGTAGTTTCTAGGTTATTTCTGTCCTGAACGAAGAATTGTTCAAGACAATCATAAACAGTAGTGAAGTTTCAATTTCTTCAATGTAGGAAGAGTAGCGGGTGGGCAAAATAAATTTAGGCGAAGTAAAAGTAGGAAGATATTCTCAGAGCAGGGCTGGGGTTCTTTGCAGGAGAAGCTCTGGAGCTTAACTTGAGCATCGCTTCCTGGCTCCAGCGCAGATCGCTCAGCCTGCTGGCACAGATCCTCCATCCTGTGGCATAGACTTTGTAGTTTCCAGAATTGACCTTTGGGCCTTCCAGTGCAGATCCATGCACCAGCCCTGCATAAGACATTGTCCTGGCCTCTAGGCCTCCAATCTTCTGTTGGGCTTGTGGGAGGCACTGTTACGAGCTCTAGGTTTTCAGCCAGACTCATGTGGGATATTAGGATCCAGGCCTTCAGCTGGATTCTTTGGTCTTTAGTGTGTGGACAGATTTTTTGCACTCTTTGCATATAATTCTTTGAGTGATTCATTTTTAAATAATCTTATAAAATGTGTCCTGAAAAAAAAAAAACTTAGAAAGATAAATAAATTTTAAAAAATATTTTAAAATGTTAAGGCTGGCTCTGTGGTCTAAGCACCTGCCTGGCAAGCACAAGGACTTGGATTTGATTCCTGATACTACATGCTGTGCTGGCCCTGGAACCCTGGTGTGCCTTGCCGGCCACCAAAACCGGGGATAGTGGTGAATACCTGTTATGGTTTGTGTCTGGTTGTTCCTGCAAAGCCTCATGCAGTCATGGGGCAGACTTCTCGAGTTTATGATTAACTCATGATCTGCTGGGATGAGTGAGATCCAAGGTTGGGATGATAAGTGTGAGTACTTCTGGGACTAGGGGTGTGGGTGCTATACCTAGCCTGACGTGGACAGCCTGAATGTAACAGAAGAGAGACGGAGAGACAGACGTCCTCTCTGCTACCCTTATTGTTGCTACTCCTCCCATTTGCTCTTGCTTTTTGCCACTGCCATGGACTGCTGCCATCTGCCTTGTGCTAGTCTGCCTTGGAGCTAGCCAAGTATGGACTGAATCCTCCATTAACTGTGAGCTACATAAACCTTGCCTTCCTGAATTTTGGGTGTTGGGTATTTGTCCTAGCAATGGGAGAAAGTAACTGAGATAATGTCTGCATTCCCAGCACTGAAGAGGCTGAGACAGAAGGATCAGCACATATTGCATTGTTCCCTTTGTAAAAACCCCAAGCCATGACAGTTATGCTAGTGCCTGCTAAGTTAATTTGTATTTAATAATAACAGAATAATTAAAAGCACATCAGATAGATAGATAGATAGATAGATAGATAGATAGATAGATAGATAGACAGACAGACAGACAGACAGACAGACAGACAGACAGACAGATAGCAAAGCAGAAAGAGGCATGGTATGGGAGCTCACACCTATAATCTCAGTCCCTAGGAGGTTTAGGGATGAGGTTTGCAGCCAGTTGGAGGGCAGTTTGAGTTACATACTGAACTCAAGGCCAAACTAAATTACATAGTGAGATCTTCTTTCAAAAATTCCCCCTCTCTCAGAAAAAAAGTTAAAATTGTTTCACATATACTGGCTTAAACCTAAAAATAATTTTTAATAAGAAGCACAAAAATCTATATTTCTGCAGGGACACATATCTAGCAAAATGATTTTCTCAATTATTCTGTAAATGTTTCAAATATCTCAAAATCGTAAAGCACTACAATAAATAAGAAAATATGATTGAGATTTTGCTTTATATCCAATAATGCAGGTGAATTAGCTTGTAAAGATAAATAATTCATGAATGGATTTTGTCAAAAAATTATAATAAAATTTCAATTTGTTTATGAAAGAATACATTTCCAAAATAGACTTCCTTTACATTTTCAAATGCCCACTGAATAAATGGTCTACAACTTCTCCTATTATATCTGCATTTTTAGTTTTTAACCTAGTGTTCCTTTGAAGTCAAAGGGAGCTCTGCATGTGGGAGAGCTTCGTGGTGTGTGGAAAGAGATGAGAATTGCAAATATGGTTTTGAAACATTATAAAAAACATACTTATTCAAAAATTTAAACAACTAAGCTTAGAGTTTATATATAATGTCAATGCATTTACATACCAAAACCTCAAACATGACTTGATATTTTGTTTAGCTTGGGGTTATTTCTAATATTTTAAAATATAAAACTGTAACTGCTAGCAAAAATTTCAATGAGTTTTCATGCCTCCTTTTATGAGGCTGCACAAGCAACATTTTAACTCTGTCACACTTACCACAAACATGTTATACCCTGCATATCTAAACATTTCTTCTTATAACTACCAATTTTTCCTCTCTACTGCTGTATTATGTTATTGCTTCTACCCTGTTCATTCCTGTCTTGCCTTTCTTAAGCGCTAACTCTTTATTTCTTTTATATTGATAGAAATATTTCTTGGAGTTTCAGTCACGACTATCTTTGATTTAAATATCTTTGATTTCTCCCATTTCTTAGACCCATTTTAATGAAACTTTCTTCCTCATCAATTTTTTAATATTAATGAGGTCACTGGTGACTTTCATACTACATGTCCAATGACAGATTCTTATTCTTTACTTAATTATTGTTATCTGACATAGTTGATCATCAAGTCTCCCCTAATGCACTTTCTTATTGGACTTTAATGTTTAAAAATCTCCCCCAATTCCCAGCCTTTCTGGGCCTTCCTTGCTGTGCTTTCCCTAGGCCACACTATGGCACATTGCTCTTAGCAGCTCTGTCCTTAGATCCCTTCTTTTTTTTCCATCCACATCCATTCCTTTTAAATGTCACATTGGGACCTGGGAGATAGCTCAATAGAATAAGCACTTGCCTGGCAAGCGCAAGGGCCTGAGTTCAATCCCTGGTTCCACCAAAACAAAACAAAACAAAACAAAACAAAACAAAACAAAACCCCCAAAAAAAATAAATAAATGTCACATAGTCTTACAAATTAAAAATTGTTTGGGCACATGATTTTTAATTTTTAAATTCCAGCCCCAGTCTCTCCTAGGAATTCTAGAATTGGTTTATTATTCTGACTAATAGACATCTTTAACTGAAACATAACAAGATTGGACTCTTGGTTTTACTTTTATCATTAAAATTATGTTTTTTTTTCATTATCTTTCCAATCTCAGTAAATGACAAAGTTCTTTCAAATAGTCAGATATCAAATCATAAAATTTCATCAAGTCTCTACTGTATCCAACATGTATTAACTTATTATTTTAAACCATCTCATCATGGCTTTTGCAAGGGGAACAATAATATAGGATGCATCTTATATTATTATTTTATAATGAATCGCCCAAAGAATTATATACAAGTGTGGGAAACCTATACACACACCAATGCTAAAGAATCTAGCTGAGAGCCTGGATCCTAATATCCTGCATGAATTCGCATGAAAACCTAGAGCTCATAACAATGCCTCACACAAGTCCAGCTGGAGACACAGAGACTACAACAAAGTTCATGCAGGCCTACTTCATGGATCTGTGCTGGAAAGGCCCAAGGGCAGAGGTGGAAGCTAGAAGGTCTATGTCAGCAGGCTGAAGTATCCGAACTGGAGCCAGGAAGTAATGCTCAAGGTAAGCAGCAGAGCTCCCCCCAAAGTACCGCAGCCATCCTAAGCAGCACTCAGGTCCTGAGCTCCTCCAGCAATGAGGAAAGCACAGTTCCCATCAAGAAAGCCAGTATAACAAGCTTCTCCATGAGACTGAGCAATGCACTATATTTTAAAATTTTCATATTGAAACAAACTCAAGATGAGGACCAAAGCTCCTCCAAAGTTCATTGGGAAAGCCAACATGACAAGCTCCTCCAGCAGAACAACCCAAGAGAACTCGCAGTTTCCAACAGCTCCAGCAGCTTTTCCAAACATCCTTAATAGCATTAATGCATCCTTAAAAGCCTTCTGGAAGCTTCTCCTGTTCTGCCTTTTATGTTGCTGGAAACAACTCTCAGGTGGGCCTCCCGCACTCAGCACCATGCTAGCTTGATTCAGCCAAGAGTAATAAGTTAACCACTGGTTAGCTATCCAGGACATACCTCAATAACTACCACTCAGTGCTTGCTTCAGCAGCACACATGGAACATTGTAATGATACAGATTTAATTAGCATGGCTCCTATACAAGAATGACACACAAATGTATGAAGCATTCTATGTTTTTAATTTATGATCACTAAATGAGCTATATACAATACTCTGAAGGACCTACTGAAAAGTTAGTGAATGATTAGGACAAAGATTCTATTACTGTACTCTGTGGCTTTTGGCTTATAATTCCAGTTCAAAGAATGTGTAGATATTGTATACCAAAATTCCTTCCAATCTCATAGGTTTATGTGAACAAAATGTCATAGTAGTTATATCTATAAAATTAAACATACAAGACTGGGCATGGTGGCACTCACCTGCAATCCCAGCTCTTGGCAGGCTGAAAAACAGGAGGATCACTATGAGTCCGATCTACATAGTGAGACCCTATACACCCTGTAGACTCTGTCCTAAATACATTAAAATAAATAAATAAATGTACAACTCAAATTAGTGTTGAATTTCGTAGATCCAGCTTTTCAAAATATATTAACTATTTGTCAATATTTGTAATGCAATTTTTGATTGAATACCAATGGTAACTGTAACATTAACTCAGTGTAAGAGATCTTTTTTTCTTTCAACAAAACCTTAAGGTCGTGGGTAAAATTTTAATTTATGTACATATTTTTCAGAGGCTATGATAGGGTGATCAATAAACTACTTTTACTCAGTAAATATATATAATAAATTAGCATAAAACTTTGTGGGAGGAGAAGTATGCAAAAACAAGTTCAAGAAGAAAAGAATGCTATAATTTCTTACTATTAGAAAATTGAGCTTGTTCATGTATTTTTTAAGCAGGAGATGATGTGTATCTAATCTCTTTTTTTAAAAAAATATTTATTTATTTATTTTGTGGGGGGGGCAGCTCAGCCCACGGGGGGGGGGGGGCTGGCTGGCATGTGGTGCTGGGGGATTGAACCGCGGTCCCTGTGTTTTGCTTAGCTTAGCTTGTTCTAAGTAGGTGCTTTAGACCACTGAGCCATCTCACCAGCCCCCATCTAATCTCTTGACATGCTTTATCAAATATTTAGATTCTTTTGAGTTCATATTAAAGAGTGTAGCAGTAGTTTTATTTTATCAAAATATACTATAATATTAGAATAAAAAAAGTTAGTGAAGACCACAAAGACATGAAACTCAATAGAAAGAAGTCACCAAGCAGGAAAAGCAATTAAGCAGATGAGAAAGACAGGAAACAACAGTAAAACAACATGAAAAAGAAAAATCATAAAATTTCTTCAAGTCTCTACTGTACCCAATATGTATTAACTTATTATTTCAAACCATCTCATCATTGGTTTTTGCAAGGGGAACAATATAATACAAGACACATCTTATACTATTATTTTATAATGAATCATCATTACACATCAGTTATAAACAATATAGATGGTCTCAACTCATGAAGCAAAAGAAACAGACTGACAAAATGGATAAAGAAGCAAGATCCAACAATCTTGCATTAAAGAAACATATTTAACCCAAAAATAAATTAAGAGACTATTAGCCAAATGTTGGAAAACAATTCTCCATGCCATAGAAATCCAGAAAAAAGCAAAGGTAGCTATTCTATTTGCAGCCAATGCAAACTCTAAGCCAAAATTGATCAAAAGAGACAAAAAAAGTCACTACAACCTTGTTAAAAAAATTCCAAGAAGAGATAATAATAGTAAATATTTATGAACCAAATTTACCCCGTTACATAGAACAAATATCAACAGAAGTAAAAAAAAAAAAAAAAGTACTAACACAATTGTCAGGGGGACTTCAATACCCTACTTTCACAAATAGATCAATTAGACAAAAATAAAAAAGAAATATTAGCATTAAACCATGCTTATGAACAAATGGACTTGGTAGATGTATATAGAGTGTTCCACCCCAAGACATCAACAGGTGCACATGTTCTCCAAAATAGACCACATACTAGCTGACATGTTTAAGTAAATGTAGAGGAATTGAAATCAACCCATGCATACTATGATAACACAATGAAACTAGAAATCAATGACAAAGGAATCACAAAACCTACATTAATGCATGAAAATTAAATAACACCCTTCTGAGCAACCAATGGGTCATAGACAGAACTGAAGGAGAAATTAAACAATATATACAATTAAATGATAATACCAATACAACATCCAAAATCTTATAGCACACAGTGAAAGGAGTCCAATAAGGGAAATTTAGAGTGATGAACTCACACATCAGGAGAATAGACACCTTTTTATCAAATAACCTAATGTCGAACCTCAAACTTTTAGAAAAAGTACAAATCAAACCCAAAGATTGTTTGAAGGAGGAAATTATAAAAAATGTAAATTAATGCAATAGAGTCTAATACAACAATATGAAGAATCAATGAATGGAAAGTTGATTCTTTGAAGAATAAAAAAAATTGTTAAGCCATTAGCCAACCTCATCAAAAAGAGGAAAGAAAAAACACAAATTCAAGCAATTAAGAATCAAAAGGGGGAAATCACAAGAGATCCAACAGAAAATCAGGAGATTATCATTACCTACCAGGAAAATCTATATTCTAATAAGATGGAAAACAGAGAAGAAATGGACAGATTTCCAGACAGAATCAAATTGCTAAAACTAAACCAAGAAGATATAAAAATTCTGAGTAACCCAGTATCTACCAAAGAAATTGAAAATGGAATTAAAACATAACCACAAAGAAACTCCCAGGCTTTGATAGGTTCACAGATAAATTTTTTGAGAACTTTAGACAACTAATTCCACTAATGCTAAAACTGTCCTTTCTTTCTTTCTTTCTTTCTTTCTTTCTTTCTTTCTTTCTTTCTTTCTTTCTCTTTCTTTTCTTTGCCTTTTTGAGACAGAGTCTCACTCACTATACAGTTCAGACTGGCTTTGATCTCACATCGTATCACAGGCTGGTCTCAAACTCACAACAATCCTCCTGCCTTCACTTCTGAGGATTATAGGCATGTGTCACCATGCCCAACCTGAAACTCTTAATGAAATGGAAAGGAAAGCGAAACTTACAAAATCACTCCTGGAAGCAAGAATTACCCTGATTCCCAAACCAGAGAAGAACTCAACTAAAAAAGAAAAACTACAGGCAAATCTTGAGAATGAGCTTAGATGAAAAAATATTTAATAAGATACAGGCAAACAGAATGCAGCAAATCATCAAAGTTATACATCAAGATCAAGTATGATTTAACCCAAGGATATAGAGCGGGCTCAACATGTACAAATCAGTAAATGTAATACACCATATTAACAGAGCCAAAGACAAAAATCACATGATCATCTCAACAGATACACAAAAATACATTTGAGAAAATACAACACCATATATGATACAAACCCTACAAAAAATTGGAATAGATGGTCTTGAGCTAACTCGACAGCTCCCCAATTTTATAAAAGACATCTATGAAAAACCAATGGCTAGCATCGTATTAAATGGTCAAAAATGGAAAATTTCACTCTATAGTCAGGAACAATACAATATACAAGTTTTAGATGCACATAGGATTTTATGGAATATCTTTCTTATGATTTTGGAAATTGAATAATTAATGTACAATAATTCTATCACTAAAGTGTAATTAACTAGACATGCTTGTTTTCAGTCCTGTGAAGCACTAAAAGTGTATATTGTTTCTGTTGTGAGGTCCATATTCATAGGTCATAGGGATATCAGATTCATAGCCTCTTTCATAAGTTAGAAATTCTAGATTTGAAACAATATAACAAAAAGGAATTGTTTTATCCATGATATTTTTATCTGCAAATAGCTGTTACATTTACTTTGTTTTTCATTTAGGGTATGAAATGTAAGTTAAAGATATGACATAAAAATATTTTACATGTTTAATTTTTTACAATGGCTAATTATAGTATAAGACACATTGTCATTAATCACCCAAACCATACTTCCTCTCTTTTTTTAACAGGCTTATTCAGTCATTTTTGTCACTGTCTGAAGCAGTTCTAGAAGCCCATTTTCATGAGTGTCTTCAGGTGCACTGTTGTGACTGCCCTTTAGCCCTGAAATGATTCAAAATGTTATCTTTTGTGGTATCTTTGGCTATGGAAAAGAGCCACAATTATGCCGGTGCCAAGTCTAGTAAATAAAGTGGATAAGGAGACATTGTGAAGCTTTTACAAGCTTTTTCCTCTATTGGTTGCCACCGAGCAGCAGAGTTCACCTTAATTTTGATCACACCTCATAAAGACACTTATGAAATAGGACTCCCAGAACTGCTTCCAATAGTGACAAGAATGATGGGATAAGTTTATGTAAAGTTAGGGGAAGTATTCTGAAGGAGATTAATGGCAATATGCCTTTCACTGTGATATGGTTTTCAAAATCTAATTGTTCACTATTTTTAGAATACCCTTCATATACTGAGATCAGTTGAAGATCATGGAATGAAAAAATAGAACATATGGAAATGGAAATGAACTGAAATATTTATCATAAGAACCTGTTAATTACTAACATTTCAAGGGCAGACCAACAATCCTCAGTGAGTGTTCAAATCAGTAGGAGGAAAATTTAAAGAATTATTACTGGAAATAAGAATAAGCAGTATTTCAAAAAGCGAAGTGCTGTAATTTTGTGTGGCAGGCATTGTGTTAGATAATGTCCTGGATGAAGGTGGCTTCTTTAACTAAGCAATACCCATAGCTGCTCCACTGCAGTGAGTTGAGGAGTGGGATGGATGGCACAAAATCAGAAACAGTAGAAAAATGTAGTCAGTTGTGAAGTGATTACTCAGGGCTAAATAGATAGTGGTATTTGTAATATGCATACTTAGGATATTTGAAAGACTTTTAAACTATTTTTCTCTTCAGAGTATTTTATGATTCTTTAATTTTAGATATTGGTGTTCCTATTTAAATAACCCTTAAAGCAGAGTGCAAGCTCTTTTATCTCAGGTCAGTGGAGCAATGCCTAATCAGTTTACAAGGTAGTTGAAGCAATAAATTCTGAAAGCAATGTATACATGCACAAGACAGTTTGCTATAATTTGAAACAAGTAAGCATGTGTTATTATTTCATCCTTTATATAAACTGTCACCCTTACAGACTTCAAAATAGTACTATCCACAATTTAAAAATACACATTTTCGTTTCTAATTGAGAAGTAATGTACATATTTCTGGGTTATAGTGTAATACTTCAATATGTACATATAATGTATAATAATTAGATCATAATAATGGGCATACCCATCATCTTTGCCATTTATCATTTCTTTGTGTTGGGAATGTTCAGATCTCCCTTGTTAACTGGCTGGTAACGATTATACTTATCCACTTTGCTACTGAGCATTAAAAGTCACTCCTCCATCCAAGCGCACCTTCGCATCTGTTAGCTATATTTTTCCCATGTCCCTTTCCCTTGTCCCTTTTAGGCACTGATAGCCACTTTTCTGCTCTATTCTGTGAGATTACTTTTCCCCTTCTACAGATAAGAGAGAACATGCTCCACTTACCTTTCTGTGCCCAACTTAGTTCACTTATCTTCCTATCCTCAAGTTCTATCTATGTTGCTGCAAACAATACAATTTTGGTTCTTAAATTTGTTAATTGAAGAAAAGAAAACCTAGCCCTGTACCTCTTAACCATATACAAATTCAAGTAAATGTGGAGCAAATACTTAAATATGAGACCTGAAGTCTTGAAACTATAGGAATAAATGTAAATGAAAGGCCTGAAGCCAGGGCCCCAAAACGCACACATATACAAAGCAAATTCTACAAGAAGGATCATATCAACCTAAAAAGTTCTGCAGGACAAAGGAAACAACAGTCAAGAGACAATTTACAGTTAGAGAAAATATTTGCAAAGCATTCAGTAAGAGATTGATATTCAGAATATATGGCTAACTCACCTCCACGGAAAAAAATTCAGATACTCTCTTTGAAAATGGTCAAATGATTTAAATCAATATTTACCAAAAGAAGATCTGCAAACAACTAAAAGTACAGGAAAAATCATTAACAGCACTAATCAACAAAGAAATGCGAATCAGAACCATGATGAGATAAGATCTTACCACATTTAGAATGGGTACTATCTAAAGGATTAAAAAATAACAAATTCTGGTGAGGAAAATTCTCATAACCTGTTGGTAAAATGTAAATTGGCATTCATTTATGGAAAATAATGTACAGGTTCCTAACGCTCACTGAAATTGATCATACACAGAAACAAATATCAGATGGATTTTCTTATATGGGAAATCTAAAATTTAAATACTTTCAGAAACAAATTGAAACATAGATAAGAGAAATTAGGAAGATATGGGGGCATTGGTTAGGGAAGAAAAGAGAAGAAAAAATTTAAAAAAATATTAGAATGTGAAATATACATGTGCAAATTCTCCAACATGAATTTATCCATTATGTGTCACAAATATGTATTGATATTTAAAAAAGAAAAATCTAGAAATGGAATCACTGTATGTAATTCAGCAATTATACTATAGTGTGTATATTCAAAAGAAACAAAACTAGTATGCTCCAAATCTTCCACACTCATATTTAATTTAAAGTCTTTCACAGGAGTCAAAATATGGAACCAGCCTGGAGAAAGCAGGGAGCAGGAATACAATAATCTAAACGCGGTGTACATGCGCAACGGGAGAACTGTAGATTGTTCAATGACTGAGTTGTTGGCCCGATGTTGGAACAGACTGAAGAAATGATCACTGGGGCCACCCTGATAGCTCAGCAGATTAAGGCGCTTGCTTAGGCAGACACAGCAGTCGGAGGTTCGGTCCTCCCCCTGCAGTGCTGACCTGCCCCCGGGGCATGCTGACAGCGAATGAGACTGGGAGTGGTGGTGTATGCATTCAATCTCAGCACTTGGGAAGCTGAAAAAAGGAGAATCATTGCAATTTTGATCTGTGTAGTGAGACCCTGTAGACCCTGAGTTAAATACAAAAAAAAAGAAAAAAGAAAAAAGAAAAGAAAGAGACCAAAAAAAGAAAAAAAAAAAAAGAAAGAAAGAAAGAAAGAATCACTGATATAGCAATGACATTCAAATCCATATTTCTTATACCTGTTTTATGTCTGGAATGGCAGATTCATATATTTACTTTTGATACTATATGTAAAGATATCAGATTCATGAATTTGTTTTGACTAGTACACAATTTTGATATTCTCTTTACCTGATTTGTGACAAGTATATCAACATGGAGATCTAAGCAGAACTTCTGGTTTTTCTTTCTCAACCTACCACCTAATAGAGACTCCTCTGGCTTACGTCTTCCCTTGTTTTTCCTGTATCTACTCCTGTACAAATCTCAATGGCTGTCACCTTAGAAATGCTTGTGAACCTATTTATTTCTCCTTTTTTCCATTATTGCCACATTTGCTAGGCTACAGCCCTCTATAGCCCAAATTAATCAACTGGCTTCTAGTTAATCTTCTCATCCTCCATAATCTATTCTCCTGAGCAATCATTTTAAAAATGTAAATGAGATCATATTATCCCCTTGAGTCCTCTAATAGATTCCCATACAATGAGATCAAACTCCTTACAAGAAATCAAGACCCTATATATGCTTTGCTTCTTGACCTCCCTTTAACCTCTTCTCCATCTCTTCCTTCCATAGTCCATTATGCCTCAGCCTCTTTGGCTTTGTATTATGCAGAGATCTATTGTAGGAACAAGATATTCATTTTCTGCTGATTAAATTAAAAACCAAGTCACATTCTAAAGTCAGTCATCTGATTCATGTTTATTATACAAAATAAAAATTCAAAGTGGCATGCAAAAAAAGTATAAAGATTATCCCAGAATTTAAGTAATTCTTTTAGTGTTGGCTTTAAAAGGATTATAATTTTATGTTAGTATATCATGAGCCATCAGGATAAAATTGGCTGTCAATGGATATGTACTTGGGAGATATGCAATAAAAGCCTATGTGTGATACAAACTAGAAAATATTTCCAAGGACATCTGCAGGAGGAAAGACTATATAACTAATCTTCCAACAAGGACACTTGAGGTTGAATGGAACCTTCATCAGTAATCACACCTATGTGTGCTACTACAACATGTGCTCTAGAAACTGCTACAGGAACATGTGTCTAGGCTGCTATCCATGAGAGATCTACATTTTGCCACAAAAAATTCAATATTGATCCCATCAGAAATAACTCATATGATAATCTAGGTTTGTTGCAGGATTTTTTCCTTTCACATTTTATCTTTTATGAAACCTATTCTTAGCCAATTCTTTGGAAGGTGTTACTATGAATCTCTGGATTTCAGTGTCTGATGATCACAATAATTTCAGCAACAAATCTGATGGGGAGTGCTAATGAGTGTCCAAGTAAAGAGAGAAAAAGTTGACAGGGTTATTGACACTCTCTACTTGTGGAAGCATATCTCCAATGTTAAACGCTTGAAAGTAAAGTAGGGATGGCTAGAAGCCTCGGTGACCTAAGCACCTGTTTAGGCACAGGGACCAGGTTTGATCCCTGGCACCACATGCTGCAAGGATTCTGCCATCGGGCACACTGAGCCAGCAGCTGCGTCTAGGCATGGTGACGCACTCCTGTAACCCAGCACTATGAAGTCTGGGCTGTGTAGTGAGACCCTGTACCAAATATATTTTTAAAAAAGAAGGAAAAAAAGGAAAGTATAGTGAATATATATATATATATATATATGTATTCTAATATATAAATATAAACATACATATTTCACATACACACACACGTGTGTGTGAAATTTCCATCTGATCAGTTGTGAAAACCTGATGAAAATAAAACTGCTATCAAAATTAAACTCTGGATATTAAACTCTGATGATTTAGTGTAATTCCCACTACATTAGACTCTATCTGTGAAATACTAGTGAAGTATTAGAAGGGAATATTTTGTCATTTCTATGCAAGTCCAGGAATCAATGTACACAAACAGTCTTTAAGTCACCTATCTTGACCAACATAAATTATACACCAATTTTCCCTTGAGATCGTCTTATGATTTAATAATACAAATAATGTACATAAGAGAAAAAGCTAGGAAATGTGCAAAGGTCACTTGAGAATTCAGGTATAAAGAATATTTTCTATACAAAAATATAGGCTCGCTGGTGTAAAATTTTCTGTATTTTATTGTTTTTTAGTGTGTGTCAAGTGACATATGTTATAATCACAAATACATTCTACAAATGCAAGTTCATTGGTTCCATTTCATAATATTGACTCAGAATTTTCAGTAGATGTAAAATAAACAGTTATACATGCAAAGTTGAAAATAAGTTACACAATTATTCATTTCCAAAGGCTTGAAGTATTTCTATTACATGGGAAATATTTGGAAGAGGAAATCACAAAAAGATAAATTTCTCTATTCTTCAACTCAGCACTATAAAGAAAATTTTTGTTGTTTACTTAGAATCTTATTTTCTTTTTGTGAAAATCTAGAAAACACTTCTTCCAGCAAGACAGACCATTTTTTTCTTGGACTCCTTCCAAGGAGCTTGCTAAGCATAGGTTTCATAATGATAAAATAAAAAGAACAACAATAACAAAAACTACTATGGTGAACCTAGATTACAACCTGGTTATTTCTGGTGAAATCAATATTGACTTTTTGGTTGTCAACATAGCCACTTCCCATGGATGGGTTGCAGCCCAGAATACCCAGTCCTGTCACAGTTCTGGCACATATAGTTGTATGTACTGATAGTGGGTCCTTCAACTTCAAGTGTCCTTCTAAGTGTGAGTGGTTATGGGAGAAAGGTATTTAGAAAAAAGTATTTAAGGGCTTTATAAAATAATGAAATTTAAACAAATTAAAAAATTTCAACAAAATGTGCTAATGCATTGACTATAAAATGATGTTAATCTGTAGCACAATACAAAAATGTTTTAGCTATATTACTGTGGAGAGCACAAAAAGATGGAAAAAGATAAATATTCGTGGTTTTTACAACTCATTTTCTTCTTTGTACATTTTTAAGTATCTGAGGGACTACCACTGTTAAGGTTATCAAACAAAGAAAATAACAAACATTGTCATGAAAATGAGGGACAAATCTAAAATTTGGCTATGAGAACTTTTACCAAATTTAAAGTTAAGGGAGGGGTGGTGAGATGGCTCAGTGGTCTAAAGCACCTACTTAGAACAAGCTAAGCAAAAGCACAGGGACCGCGGTTCAAACCCCAGCACCACATGCCAGCCAGCCCCGCCCCCTGGTGGGCTGAGCTGGCCACACACACACAAAATAAATAAATAAATAAATATTTAAAAAAATAATAAAAATAAAAAAATAAAGTTAAGGGAACAGATAAAAGAGTCAAGAAAAAAATGTAGTTGAATTTAAATTTGAGTTAATTTGAATACATGAGAGACTTTACATGGGAAAAAAATTATAAAAAGACATGTACCATACAACATGGACATTTTAGTCATCATAATTGTACTTTCTAACTCTACTTCAAAATATTAAGATTCTAAGTAATTGCCTTGAACCATTCTACTGTTAAAGAATAAAAGCATACATTAGCAATTTTACATCTCCATATCAAACTCCCAAAGTATTTGTTCAAGAAATACTTTTTAAAAGCATTGAAGTGACTTAAATGATTTCCATATGGTATGCTTACATATGCTGAAAGCAGACTTTATTTTTCTAATCTAAGGGAACATCTGCACTTCATAACAAACTTTTGGGTGTGTATGATAGTCTGTTTTTCATACAAGATGGTCAAGCCAACAATTATATTCTTTGTCTCCAATACCAGAAATGCATTTCAAAGTCTTTTGTCTTAATTAGCTTAAAATTGATAGCTTTGCTTTTCTGTTGTTGTTCTTTTCATGGCTATGCCCAATTTTTGTCCAACCAAACTTGAAGATTAGGATACAATAGCATCTGCAGGGAAGTAGGATATTAGAGATACACAAACACAGATTTTGTCTTCTTCCTTTTTTTTTTTTTTTTTTCGGAATCAGGGATTGAACCCAGGCCCTTGCACTTACCAGGCAAGTGCTTATTCTACTGAGCTTGCTTCCCAGCCCCTCAGATTTTGTGTTCTAATGAACAAAAGGACTAAAGATTCTTTTATATTGATCATGCACACCTACATGGTTAAAATCTAGACATCATATGTACATTGTATTTTTACATGTTGACAGAGAAATTCAAATTAATATGTTTCTTATCATTACGCTAAATTTCTGTTGTATGTTATTTAAACGAGTAGATCATGATGAAATGTTACAGGATTGAATCAAATCAGTGTTGTAACCAGTTAGGCATCAGTAGCTAATTTCATTTTAAATAATTAATTTTCCATTTTACTAAATACATTTAACTGAAATTTTATATATTTTGTTATGTTAATTGGAAAACTACAATAATGATACTATCTATAACACTGTTACAGAGAAATTTTCTAGTCTTTGTTTAATGTTTCCAGATTATCTACAAATGCAGGAAGTATAGCAAGCCCCTGTTGTGTTATAAAAGTGTGGTTTGTGACCCACCAGAAGAATAGAGTATATTGGTAGAAACGGTCTCTGTGTTCAATTTGTCTTCTGTTCATATGGTCGCTTTACTGTGGGCCATCGCTTTCCTAGTATTTTCTTATAAAGACAGCTGGTTGCTTTTCCAATAGTTGGCGCATTAGAAAATGCATTGTCAAAGTTTTAATTTGGCTTCCCGTACTACGCTCGTGTGTGTGTGTGTGTGTGTGTGTGTGTGTGTGTGTGTTTGCTAATGCATTAAAATTTTTTATTATGCTTCCAGGCATTAAATTTTATTCACTCATTTATTCACAGTTGGAAAGTACAAAAAGCAAAACCAAAGAGGCTTGAAAATGTGTTCACATGAATATGTGATATAAAACCCATTGCCACAAAAGGCCCCTCCTTCCCGCTCATAAACTATGTTAAGGACTAGGAGCCAATACAGCCAGGTATTATTGATTAAGTCTTTCCACTTTATGTAGCAGGCTTCATTCAATCAGGTAATTACATTTTATCTTGAGGAGTGATGAAAATATGCATTAATTCTTCACTAATTTTTGCTGCAGGAGAGGAAGGTAACATTGAACACTAAAACTGAAGCTATTTCTGTGATACATTCCTTTTTAGACTATGAGTCATGGCACTGCATATAATGGTTTTATTGACATTGAAGATAGAATACTTCAACATTTTCTTTTTCTGCTTATCACTTTAGCAGATTGCTAGATTACTTTCCTCTGATTAAAAATGGCTATTTCTTATGCAATCTCCTTCTTATATTGTCAGTTGATATTAAAAGCAATAGGTAATTCATCTCCCTTTCATAGTTTACATAATGTTTGAAGATTTTGCATGATTTTTTCACCATACTGTGTTTGTAGACGCTAGTGTGATACTCATCAGCTTTAAAATGTTAGCACAAATTCTTTAGTAACACTTCCTTTACCAGCCCACCAGGAAACTGTGAATTGGTGTTTCTACTCTGGGCCTGGCTTCTGTGAGCTTAGATTTAAGGTGGTGTTATGATTTACATCTAAAATATCCCCTAAGTCTCATGTGTTTGGAAGGTGGGTGGATCCTGGGGGTACTGTACCCATCAGTGGATTAATTCATTGAGTTTATGGCTCAGTGTGCTGTTATGGAGCTGAGCCTGGTTGACAGTAGGCCACTAGAGCCAAGATATGAACTTTTATCTCTGGTACTTTTCATTCTTTGTCTCTGTCTCTGTCTCTGTCTGTCTCTGTCTCTCTCTCTCTGTGTCTCTGTCTCTGTCTCTGTCTCTGTCTCTGTCTCTGTCTCTCTGTCTCTGTCTGTCTGTCTGTCTGTCTGTCTCTCTCTCTCTCTCTCTCTCTCTCTGTCTCTCTCTCTCTTTCTCTCTCTCTCTCCTTTCTAGCTGCCGTACATAAGAGACTTTCCTCTGCCATATCCCTCTGCCATGCTGTTTCTGTTGTTTTGGAGACAACCAACAATGGACAGAATCCTCTGAAACGAGCAATAATGAAATTCTTTAAATTATTGGTTTTTCATTTTTTATTTTTGTTTTGGCGGAACCAGGGATTGAACTCAGGCCCTTGTGCTTGCCGTAGAAGCGCTTATTCCACTGAGCCATCTCCCCAGCCCCGAATTATTGGTATAGGATATTTGATACCACCAACAGAGGGTGGCTAATGCAGAAAATTGGTAGCAGAGAAGTATAGACTTTGCTACAACTTTTCTTGCCCATGTGGTTAAAAAGCCTTTGGAAATGGTTTGTAGAATGAGTTTTTAAAGGTTTGAAGATGCAGGCTAGCAAATTTCTGGATTGATTTAAGCACAGCCTCTTGGATGATTTATGTCAAAGTTCAGAAGTCCAGAATGCTGTTAGGAATTCAGACAGTACAATGTCAATCTCATAAAGTTTCAGTTGGGAACAAGAACTCTGTTGGAAACTGCACTAGGGGACATGTGTATTATATTCTGGCAAAGAGCTGATCTACAATTTTCCATGCTAAGATTTTGTGTAAGGCTGAATTGAAGGAGGACAACTAATCTTGTAGAGAAAAATGTCAAGGCAACCCAAAGTGTAGTCTGTGGCATGGGCACTACTGGTTGATTTTAGGTACATTTATAGTGAAAACTTGGCTCAAAAAGCAGGTGTGAAAAGTTTGCAGTTGCATCAGAAAAAGTTTACATACAAAATTTGGGACAAGAGGAAGTATAGTTGCTGAAGCAGAACACTCCTGTAATCTCAGCAGTAGGAAGTCTGAGGCAGGAAGATCTACACAAGGGCGGCCTTTGCTAGAGTTCAAGGCCAGACTGAACTACATAGAGAAATCCTGTCTCAAACAAACAAATCAAAACCAAGGAAAACAAAACAGAAGAAAGATTTTGCATCCAGACATTAACAATCAGAAAGATGAGTTAAAGGCAGGCATGAGTATAAAAGGGTAAACACAGGTGAAAGACTTTGCTTTGAGAAGAGAGCTGCAGGAGGCCAGATGTTTAAGAATGCCTAGGGAATTTTCTCCTAAATTCAACTCTCCAGGCACTTAGAGGCCACTGTGACAACAGTCCAGAGGGACCAGGCTAGTATTGTGCTCTACTCATTCATGAGAAGCTACAGAATGCAAGAGTTATAGAAGGCTGGGGAGATAGCTCACTAGAATAAGCACTTGCCTGGAAAGTGCATTATACTGAGTTCAATCCCTGGTACCACAAAAAATAAAATAAAATAAATAAAATTTAAAAATATCCTTAGGGCCAGCCAAATAGCTCAGTGGATTAAAGCGCCTTCAAGCAGGTGCTGGGGCCAGGGGTTCAATCCCTGGGCCTGCCATGCTGGCCCCGCCCCTGGGGAGTGCTGAGACGGTAATTGAAACTGGGCATGGTGGTGCACACCTGTAATCCCAGCTCTTGGGAGGCTGTAAACTGTAAACAGGCTGATCACTATGAGTCCGATCTAGTAGTAAGACACTGATTACACTGTAGACCCTTCCCTGAAATACAGCAACAACAACAATAGCAAGAACAACAACAAAAAGAATTCTAGGGCTCTGGTAGCATGCTCTCAGAACTCAGAAAAGGCCTGGGAGATCAGGCAAAAACATGTGATGGGCTCTGTCTTAGCTATTTTCTCATTCCCGAGCCAACACCATCAAGCGAAGGTTTATTTAGCTTGCAGTTTGAAGAGGATTCAACCCATAATCAGCTCTCTCCAAGGCACAGTGGCACATAGCAGAAGAGCAACATTTTATAGTGGCAGAAAATAGCAAATGCAAGGAATGACAGAAAAAGAAAGAGATGGCGAGGCCTCCATGTGTCCTTTGTGTTGTATCCAGTCTACCAGGATTAGGACAGTTCCAATCCAATCAGCAGACTGATCTAGCAGTCACGCACACTTAATCCCAGCACTCTCATACCAGGGCATTGGTTGCACTATGAAAAAGTTGCACACTTGAGATTCAGACACCTCTAAACACCTATGAACACATGAGGCTTCACACGTGAAAGCGGGTCTACTTTTTCAGAGCTGCATGTATAGCTGAGGCAGGTAAAAGTTCGGATCATCTCGATAGTCAAGGCATTTGGTCAAAATCCAGGGAGTGTTTACTGACCTCTGCCCCTTTTTATTTCTACTTTACCAACTGCAGCAAGCTTTAGCGTTAATAAACTGAAGAGTGCAGTTTCTAATTTATGGCATGATTCAAAAGTATTGAAATTATACCTTGAAAGATAATGCATTGAATTTTGTACCACACAGTCATTTTCCAAGAGGTTATAGTTTTAATTTAATAACTCACTATGAAAAGAGAAGATTTGGAGACAGAGTTGAATAGATTCTCATCTTGAACTAGAAATCTGCATTAATACTACTAGATGCAAAAGCAGCCAACCTAGAACTGAATATTTTTTGTCATAGGTGACCTTCCTTAAGCATGGTTTACATTTTCCAAAGGAAATTAGGCTAAATGGAGTGCTTCATGAGAAGAGTCTTGCTTGCTCAATAGATAAAGCCTTTGATCTGGAGAACTGTGTGTTTGTGTGTATGTAATGAAAAAGGGGGAAAAAAAATAAAAGAAATGAAATGTGAATTGTATGTGTGCTATAAAAGTGATAAAATAAGATGACCTCCTAGGCACTTAAATAATTATGTGAAGAAGTGAATTTTAATAAGGATAATGTATTAATACTATGAAAAAAGTTTCAAAATGGAGGACAGATAATTAAATCAGAAAATATTCTTTTAATCATACAGTAGATACTGATAGGAGGGTATATAATTCCACCAGTGGCAGCTGCAAATTCCTTTAATGCCCAGAGAGATAATAAAACTCTATCGAACAGAGCAAGAGCAACTGAACAAGATATCGCGGGACTTACTAACTGGAAGTTTACTTCTACTTATAGATAATTTCTATTAAGAAAAATCTGTCTTCAGGTTCCATAAAACATCAGTTTTGTGACCTAATTTAGTAAATATACTTTTAAGTATACTCCTGAAACAGAGAGAAAACAGAATCCACATGTACTAAAACCTATAGAGTATGAAAAATATTAACAAGATTGTTCATATATTGTATACATAATATAATAAAGAGTATATACAATTATTTATTTTTAGTTCTTCATTTTCCATTTCAAAACTAAAGACTTGAAATGTGGAAACTTTTCTAAATTTACAAAGCATAGACTTAGAAGTGAAAAGCACATTCCCTTTTTGAAGTCCACTACCTTCTACGTGCCGTAGTGTTACGATCCATGCTGTACATAAGTCACTGGCCATAGAAAGCCATGTGACTAGAGCCAGCCAAATAGCTCAGCAGTTAAAGTGTCCGCAAGCAGGCTCAGGGACCAGGGGTTAGATCTGGATCTGCTGTGCTGGCCCCACCCCTAGGGTGTGCTGAGAGGGAGATTGAGACTGGGTGTGCTGGCATGTGCCTGTAATCCCAGCTCTTGGAAGGCTGTAAACAGATGGATCACTATGAGTCTGATCTAGTAGTGAGACCCTGAATACCCTGTAGACCCTTCCCTAAAATAAAAATTAAAAGAAAAACAAACTAGCAAGCTTTGTGACATAGTTCGGTATCATCAGACAGGGACGTTGACTAAACTCATGATAAATCCATAGTAAGCATGGAAAAGTAAAGAGGTAAAAGCCAAGGTCAGTTAGGTAAGAGAACACTCCATTTATAAAATTATTGGGGCCGGGGAGATGGCTCAGTGGAATAAGCACTTGCCTGGCAAGCACAAGGGCCTGAGTTCAAACCCCGGTTCCACCCCCCC
>NW_004524828.1:206066-224045 GCF_000260255.1 Octodon degus | reverse complement strand
GACATTAATCACTTAAATAATAATTACCATATCAGCATGTCTTATATAAATTAAAGTACAATGGCTAGTAATAAATATTTTTATAGGCTTAGTGATGTGATATAATTAAACATTTAGAAGTAAATCATTTTGCATTTAGATTTATAAAAATTCTGACATGCAATTTAGCAGTTTTGTTTCACTTCTTTTCTTCTCTTTCTTCTATTAAAACTTTTGAGCACTTATTTGGGATTCAGTAATTAAGAACACAGACTACAGGGTCAGACTTGGCAAGCTAAAAGCATGCCAAATATAGCTGATTTGGAAAATCATTCATTTCTCTAGGCCATATTCTCCACAGCCACATAACAGGCACGAATGTCACATTACACAGTTGTTACAATGAACCTATAAAATAAACAAGAACATCTATCTCTTAGCAAAGTATATGCCATATAGCAAGTACTCAAGGAATGTGAACAAGTATTGGTTACAGCAGGAAAATACTTTGAAATTCTCATAAATAAAATAAATGTAAAAAGAATAGACCTGCACTGATTTTTCAGAGACATTCCCACTGAATGAAAGGAAAAAAACAATTTTATATTTTAAGAATATTAATATACCAGGAAATAAATAACATATTTGAATAAGATCTCTGCCTGTGCTGTAAAAATATGATCCACCTAGAAAGTTTCTCTTTTTCTGTATAGACAACAAAAATTGATTTTTATGTGTCATGAAAATCAATGCTGATGGAAAAATTTATAAGGGAAGAACTATTTCCCACAAGACTATTCTCAACTTAAAGATCATTTTTTATATCATCTGACATGTTCTTCAGTTTACATTGGTTGACCATGACGAAGTGCTTAGAATGAACATTTATGATGTGATCACAGGTATTTGTGGTAAAATACATGAAAGTGCCTTTTAACCAAAACCTCTTAAAGACTATGCTCTACAGTCAACTTCTAAAGACAGTACAAGGTCACAATGATCCTACCACCTATATATACTATTTCATGGGGTGAGAAGCCAAAAGGACAAGAATACAATAAAGCTCTAGTCACATGGCTTTCTATGGCCAGTGACTTATGTACAGCACGGATCGTGACACTACGGCACGTAGAAGGTAGTGGACTTCAAAAGGGAATGTGCTTTTCACTTCTAAGTCTATGCTTTGTAAATTTAGAGAAGTTTCCACATTTCAAGTCTTTAGTTTTGAAATGGAAAATGAAGAACTAAAAATAAATAATTGTATATACTCTTTATTATATTATGTATACAATGCTCTTACTTTGTGTTACAAGCACCCATAATTTTAAGTTTTTTAAATACTTTATTTTTCAAATACTTACAGATTGCCAAGGCAGTAGTTCAGTAGTTATTGTAAAGAAAAGCAGTTGCTAGTATTAGAAAAGAATGCTAAAAGGAAGTAGTAAGACCTAACTTTCCCTTATTCAATAGTTACTCTAGTATTCAGGTTGAATTATAGAATAGATAAATGCTGAAATGTTGCATTTCAATAAGTTAACATAAGGCTGGGGAGATAGCTCAGTAGAATAAGCTCTTGCCTGGCAAGCACAGGGTCCTGAGTTCAATCCCCAGTACTGAAAAAAAAATTAACTTAATTGAAAATTTTAAAAATCTAATGTTTTCTGTGAGTTAAGCAAAAAAAAAAAAAAAAAAAAAATCCACTATGTAATAAACAGCCATGAAAAGGATAAAAATTCTTTTTAGGTTTTTAAACAATAATTTGGGAACTGAACATGGGGCCTTCACACATGAGAAACATCTCCAGGCCTTTCTTAATTTTATTAAGTTGTTTTTTGACAAGGTCTTACTGAGTTGCTAAGCTGGGTGGCTGAGTTCAGCCCAGCATGGGCTCAGACTCAAAATGCTCCTGCCTCTGCCTCCCCAAGTGCCAGAGTAACAAATATGTGTCCACTTAGATAGAATCATTTATAGAAAGAAATTATTCATTCAGTTATGACTGAACTTAAAGAAATTGCATTTCCCCCCTCCAAAAAGAGAAAGAAAAAGTAGAGAGTGAAGAATTCAATTCAATTTGCTTTTTTTGAGTATGAGTTTTCACAAAAGAGAAGATTTTCTATGGCACCTATTACAGAACTACTTTAAAAATATACTTATTACAGTCTCCCATTACTATTGCATTTTTCCCATTTGATTTTTCACATCAATCAATATTTGTCTTATGTAGGAGGGTGCTCCTATATTGGATATATATATATATATATATATATATATATATATATATTATTGTTGTAACTTCCTCTAGCAGTTTTCCCTTAACAAGTATGTAGTCTGAAGGGTAAAATAGACACTGGTAAAAGGGAATGAACTTATTTAAAAGGAAAGATTTACTGATTTGAGGAGAAGGACAGGAGAGGGAGTCAGGGAAAGAGATTTATCTATGTATGTAAGTAGGATGGTTTGGGCAATTGTATTGTGCATTTCTGCTGGGCTATGGAAAGAAGCAGTTAAAGCTTTAATTTGTTTGGTCTCTTCAATTATTTCTCCTTTTTGTCTTCTTAATTTCTTTCTTTCTTTCTTTTTTTTTTTTTTTTTTTTTTTTTGTATTTTAGAGAAGGATCTACAGGGTGTTCAGGGTCTCACTACTAGGTTGAACTCAGGGATCGCCTGTTTACAGCCTCCCAAGAGCTGGGGTTACAGGTGTGCACCACCATGCCCAGTCTCAATTGCCATCTCAGCACGTCCCAGGAGCGGGGCCAGCATGGCAGGCCCGGGGACCGAATTCCTGGCCCCTGCACCTGCTTGCAGGCACTTTAATCCTCTGCGCTATCTGGCTAGCCCTTTCTTAATTTCTTATACATTTCTTTTTTCTTTCTTCCAATTTTATATGCATATATCTGGTAATATGAATAACTGGTTGGAAGACAACACTCTGTATTGCAACAAATACTGTGAAATTCATACTACTTTGTTAAGTGAAAGTCTATATCACTTGTAGTTTTTTTCTGCCTTAATTCTAATTTGTACTGTCTTTGGTGTCCTCCACCAAGGATAAGTGAGTCACTGTTCTGGTGGCCACCATCCTGATATGCTGGTCTTGCCCTAACCTATTTCTCTAACTTCTTCCTGGCCACAGGTACTTTCTCTGTTTTTGTCCTGCTATTTCTCTCTTTTCATTCCTCCTTTCTTTTCAACAGGATTAGAATTCATAGAGTCAAACCCATGTGTAGAAACAGCAAAATCTTAGGCTATTTAGGATGGTGGTAAGTAATACTACTTTAGAGAAAACTAGAATTCAGTTTTCAATGCATCTAAGAGGAGAGAGTACATTTTCAAGAAGAAATAAATGTCAAAGCAGAACAGAGGAAGAATCTTGGGAGTCAAGAAATACAAGAATGG
This sequence comes from Octodon degus, assembly GCF_000260255.1. NCBI lineage: Eukaryota > Metazoa > Chordata > Mammalia > Rodentia > Octodontidae > Octodon > Octodon degus. The sequence continues at coordinate 220,670 of NW_004524828.1, read as the reverse complement.
GTATATTATTTAGCTCTTGAAGAATAGTGTTTGCCAAGTAGAGAAAGTATTTGAAGAACTTCTAAAAAGGAAGAGCAGTTGGTGAAAAACAGAGAATTTGAAGACATGTTATAACTGAGGTAAAGACCTCTCAAGCTGAAGAGAGAATAAGACAGTCATGGACTGGGAGCCTCTTCAGTCACAATCAATTTTTCAACTTTAGCTTCACCTGGTCTTCTGTTTTGTCTCAGTATTTGGGGTAACTAGATTGTGGTTATATTCAACTTTTGTTGGGATAGTGTTTTATTCTGTCTTCATTTGTGATTTGGTTATTAGACAATCAACATATACTTCAGTTTTTTAACTGTCTCAGTTATTCTTCACTCATTTCTGGGACAAATACCCAACACCCAAAATGAAGGAAGGAAAGGTTTATTTAGCTCATAGTTACTGGAGGTTTTAGTTCACACTCAGCTGGCACCAAGACAGAGCGGCACATGGCAAATAGCAAACTTTCATGGCAGTGGCAAAGAGCAAGAGAGCAAAATGGAGGAGTAGCAGCAAAAATGACAACAGAGAGCAAGTCTGTCTCTCTTAAGTTGCATTCAGGCTATCCACCTGAGGCTGGGAGAAGTATTCACATCCATAATCTCAGCAGTACTAAAGCCCATAATCCCAGCCTTGATCATGAACTAATTTTAAACTCTAGAAATCCCTGCCCCATGATTGCATGAGGCTTTGGGGTACAACTAGACACAAACGATAACATTGACTAACACATAGAAATATAAAAATTGTCTATTTTATGGTCTCATAAAATAGCTCAGCAAACTAAGTGCCTACTTAGGCAAGCACAGGACCAGTTTTCGATCTCATGCACCACATGCCACACCAGCCCTACCCCTGGGTGCACTGAGTTGACCACCAAGACTGGGCATGGTGGCTCACGCCTGTAATCCCCATGCTGAGTAGGCTACAAACAGGAGAATCACTTTGCATCCGAGCTGTGCAGTGAGACCCTGTACCAAACACATAAGAATAAAAAAAATAATTGCCCATATTTGTTGAGTACGAGGTGCTGTCTTCATATGCATAATATTTTACCCATCTACTTTTGATCAATATGTTCAATACAAAAGAACTTTGCTGTATTCATGAGCAACACTTGTGCCAAAGCAAATTTCAATAGAGTAAAATAATAGCTGGTATGAGAATGTCAGAAACAAAAAAAGAGTACATAATTACGATGTCAATTCCCACCTAAATAAAAATTTTCCTAGTGCATTTAGTATATAAGTAACCTATTTTACCAAAATTGGCTGACAACATGGATACCTGAGCTTTGGACACCTTTGAATTCATGAAGTTTTGACAATTAAAGGTTTAAACTTTACTTAAGAACTAAACAAAGGATCCTTTGTCCATGCAGCACTATTCCTGCCTGCTGGATTATTCACTACTAAAGTGAGAATGGCTTGTTATTGCTGTGCGCGGATCTACGTAGCACAGGATAGTTTTATGCTCTATACACTCAGCCTTTGCAGAACTGTACTTTCCAATTTACAACAGGAAATCCAATTCTATAAAAATCTAATTATTTCATATGGTGGACTCAGCATGACTCTACCCTTCACTCTTTCCCTCTTTATTTGGCTGGGTGATGAGTGTATTTCCTCTAGGGGTTTATATTTTTCAACCCAGATAAATTCTGAGAACACACACACAAAAAAAAGGGATTTGGCACACAGCTTTTCCCATCTCCTTTCAGTAATTATAGTTAATGAAACTGTGTGTGTTTTTTTCACTTGTGTGGTCCCCTGGAAAATAAGAGTTTATTTTATTCCCAAAAATGTCATTTCAGTATTTTGGTTGGTTCAATATTATTATCTTTTTCAAGGGTAACAACCAGATCCATTCCAAAAATATGTTAATAATTATGGTATTAACCACAAAAGAAACTGCTGTACCTCAAAATTAAAATTCATCTTCTGCTGCTCTGTTCGATAATAACTAGGTCATGAGTTTGGGTGCTCCTGCTTAACATGCATTTACTATCCATACATATTCCCTCACCTAGAGGCCTGAAATTTTTAATGAGATTATATCAAAGGATGTGAAGGTTGGAGAGTGGCAACATCATTTTACTGGTAATTCCCAGAACTCTGGGCCATTTCAGTGGGGCAATTAAGACTGCTGACTACAATAAATGATACTAAGAGATTTGAGAGGTTTTTCTGCATGAGTGCATAGTTTAAAAAATAATTTAGGTTTACTTAACATAAAAAACACTTCCAGAGGGGGAAAATGTGAGGCTATTTTTTCCCCTTTTCATTTTTCAATTTAGCTGCATGCTTAGAAGCGATTTTCTCTTACTCTGTCTGTGTGACACTTATGTGCACAGTGATGATAAATGATTTCTTTGAGGTGCACTAAAAGAAGTAGATTTTAATTACGTGTGTTTCCTATATGTCATTAATATCTATAATCCTCATTAGCATGATATCCCCTATATTGTTTATCTGAGTAAGATGAATCAGTCTAAATACCACTCTCATCAGAAGCTGTGTGCGTTTCAGTCTCTCCCCCCCACTGCTTCCAAAGACAATAGGGGTACTCCTCCAAACAAGCACAGGGGAAGTCAAAGTTTGTTGTCTTCAAGAGTTAATTCTGACAGAGAGGTGACCTTTATCCCTTATACTCACTTTTTTATTTTATATTATTTATTTTATTTTATTTTATTTTTTTAATCAAGCCTCTCCAAAGGGACTCATCATATGCAGGATTCTATGAAGAGAAAAAGCCGAGCATTGTCCTTATCACCTCCTTCCAGAAAGTGGCAGAGTAATAGGACTTTGTAAGGCGAAATGAAGCCCAGTCTGATGGCTGCTGATTAAAAATTGACTCTGCCACATCAAAGAGGAGTTGAAGGTGAAAATGATGATCACTTCCCTCTCCCAGGGACCCTGCACCATTTCTTTTATTCAACCTTGAAAGGTTTTTTCTGAATAAGATAATATCCCTCGAGTCCATTCTGCCTTGGCAGCATGGAAAAATGTAGATCAGTATGCCTATTCTCTATGAAAAAAATGGGATTTTGTTAATGACATAGCACTTTAAAGTGATGGCTTGTATGGGGTAAATGCTGAGAAATTAATTATAAAATGCTGCTTAGATGACGGATCACATTAATTGTTGATACGCATCCACTAAAATAACCACGGTAAACCTTGACTGTCTTTACTGCTTTTTCCTGATTGTTTTCACCTTTCAACACACTATAGCTACCTGTATTCCATTTTGTTTTCATCATACTGTAGAAACACTGAATTTTCATAAATGTTGTCACCTGTATATAATATCCTTATACCTAAAATGAAAAGTATGTTTTATTGTCAATACATATTGCAGGTTTCAATTTCCCAAATATTTTACGCTACCCATTTGGAGGCACGGTTCCCAGAGTCTATAAACACAAAAGTGCGTAAGTATGCAGATGTGTAACTCTGGATTCACGTACGCAGCTGGACTGAACACACACATGCATATGGAATCAACTGACAAGGTATATCTTATGAACTTTTATGTATTTGTAAAGAGATACAGAATATAATACAAGCAAAATATTGAAAGTTTAACACTACTTTATTTTGCTTGGCAGAAATAAGCAGTGTATGTATAGAATCCATCCATAGAGCTTTAATAACTAAGAAATGTTTCTATATATTCATTTCGGATGTTCCTACGAATCCTCACTTGGCATGAGATTAACAAAACATTCTGGAATAAGCTTTTCATAAGCTTCCTCAATTCTATCTATAATTGTGTTGAAAATCTGTGTGCATCTGAAATGCACTTTGATAACTGAAGAGTAATAAAAGGTTTTGATCATTAAAATTCTTAATATTTAAGTAGACAGTGAAGAAGCCATAAATTTGACTTCATGGAATATTTTAAATTATCAATTTTCTGGATGATTCTTCTTGTAAACAGAACATTACTTAGATAATGGACATGTAGTTTATAGGTTCATTAATTGCTGCATCCATATTATACAATGTTTATATATATTAAATGTTTGTGAATCCCAAAAACCCACTCAAAAATATAAGGTGAGATACTTTTAATTTTAACATATGTAATAAAAATGTATTATCCAATACTTTACAACACTGAAATAAAATTTTGATGTTGATAGTGATTTAAGGAAACAATCCTCTTTACCATGGAAAATACCGTGGTGAATCATACTATAAATCAGAAAGCAAACAAATGACATTAAAGATATAAGAATATAGTACATATACATACAAGAGAAAATAGTAAAAAATGATTTTTCTGATATTATTTTTATCCCTTCAATTTTAATAAATATTATTCTCATTCCATTAATGTCAAGTTTAACATGCCTATATTAATCCATTTTTATGTAGGACTTTTTTGCTTTTTAATACTTACCTTAGAAAATTATATGTGTCTGTCTTTAGTATAAAGGTCTGAAGATAGCTCTTTGAAGTTATAAAGTATATAAAAAAGAAATAGCCTTTACTGATTTTCATTATATCGTATATCTTAGGCAATATATGTTTACCCATATATTTATATATTTATATTCACATAATTCATTGTCTTTCTAAAATTTGTTATATAAGCTGTATTTTCATTAAAGATATAGAATTATTAATAAAAATATATAGACCTTTAAATATATTCCTGAATTCCTACAAAATTTTTCAGTATTCTTAATCAAATTGAAATGAATTTTTGACTGGTTCTTATAGCTACAATCTACACATACACATACATTCAAAATTCAGCAAAACAAGAAATTTAAAAATATGATCTACACTAATTGCTGTCAAATAAACTTTATTTTTCAATTCCATTCAGTTTTTTTGAAAGTAAGACATAATTTTTAACTTCGTTTTATTTATCTAGTGTCTTGCTTAGTATGTATGTTATTAACAATTTACAAAACATTTTGTGTAAGTATTTCTAATAAGTAAGAACTTTGGAAGATTAGATTTACAAATAATTAAGTGAAAACTATGTTTAAATGAACATAACAGTTTGTATGTGTTTATAGATGTTCTCTAATTCTATCATAAACCTGACTTAAATAAAATGATTAGACCATTTTATCATTGACTGCATAAGTTTGATGTATATTGGAGACTTAGAATATAGCACATTATCAACCAGAGAACCACAAAAAAAATATATATATATATATATATATATATATATATATATATACTTTCTTCTAATGTGAATGTGTATTTTGAGATGATAACTCAATTGTTCTCCAAAGTGCCTCTAACTCATATGTCTCACCGATTCCATCTGTGAAGAGGACATTCAGTGTCCTTTAGTACTGGACACAATTTCAAACTCAGGTTTGAACCTCATACACGAGATAAGCTAACACTGGACCACTGAGTATACTGTCACCCACTTGGACAAGCATTCTTTCATTCTTTATTTAATCCACAATTTTACCCCTTGACACTATTGAAATCTGAGTTAGATCATTCTCAGTCTAGAGAATTCTTTGTCCTTAACTTGGTAAACCTCATAATAGCAAGATAATCCAGAGCTTATTCTTCCTGGCACTCCTAAAATTTGAATCTGAACCTTTTTAGGCTGGAGGAGGTCCTGCACATGGTAAGCTACATAGTAGCATCCTTTGCTTATTAGATGCTAGTGTTCTTCACAACCCTGGCCAGTAGTGACCTGTCTCCATCCACTACCAAATATCCCAACAAAAACAAAATGTGCCCTCAGCTCTACCTCTGGCTGTTGAAAACCACTGCTGTAATCTTTTTCTACCAAATGAAGGATATGGCATTGTTACTGAAAATTCAAAGGGAAATCCTCAAATCATTCTGTGGCCTGAATTTGGAAGTTTTTATATTTCTTTTTTTTTTTACAGAGAGACACCCCAAATTTATTCTTTATTTATTTATGGCCTGCTCACCTGCCCTGAGGGTGCAGCTGGCATAGCATGTGGTGCTGGGGATCGAACTGTGGTCTGTGCCTGCCTCAGCTTGCCTAAGCAGGTGCTTTAGATCACTGAACTATCTCACCAGCCCCAGTTTTTGTATTTCTTATTGAAACTTTGAATACTACAACCCATGTAAACATGTGTAGTGTGTCAAATTCATATTTCTTATTATTTTCTTATTTATTTCTGTAGTATCTTCTAAGTTATATTAGCTGGTTTCGTATACTATTTATTGTGTTTATGACATTGAAAGTGCTATCACTTAGTAGACAGATTCACTCTTCTCTAGTTTCACTGGCCTCCAATCTCTGCTTGAAACTCTATTGGATACAATTTTTCATCTGAGTCTGCATGTTATTATAAAGTTTACACAAATGCTAAGCAACTGGTATAACCTTATCCTACCAATTGAAATGAATTCCATTTTATGCCAAAGTGTCAGTCTCAGACTCAGTTCAACATTGTTCTACTTCAGTCATTTCTTATAGAAGATGAGAGGAATAGGTGTTCTTCTAAGACATTCTCCCCCAATTTATTTGGGAGATGCAACATCTCCAGAAGCAAAATAGGCAGAGGCCCACTTTCTGGTTTCCCACGGGCTGCGGAGCATAAGTAGTTGAACTTTTCTTGTTCAATATACTTTTGTTTTCTAGATATTCTGTGTCTCTGGCATTTGGTGGCTTCAGGTAAATCCCAATAATCCCCACTCCCAGGGAATATTCAGGGAATTCTATCTACATTTTAAAAATACCTCCAAAGACACACCATACTTTGTCTTAAGCATGGCATGGCTATTACGGTATAAACTGTAGAACCACTGAAGTCCTTCTCTGTCACCTGATGGAATTGCAAGACCAAAGGTACCAAGGGGTGCTACCAGGACCCTGTCTCTGTGACGCTTCAACATGGATCTCTCCCCTCCTGGAGAGATCAGCTATCTTTCAGGTAGGCCCTTTATCTTCAGCAAGTCAAAGATGGATGATAAACTCTATTCTGTATTCACAAGTGAGCTCAAATTTCACAGAGAAAATGTTAAACATACTTCCTTCATTTGCTGAAAGTATACAAGAAGCTAAGCTCTAATTTGTTTCTATTTTACAAACAAACATCCTAATATTTGGGATTAATTCTTGGAACTCTGCCTATTTTGATTTGGAAATATAATTTAACTTTCTAACTCTCAGAAAATGGAAAGTTCTCACAACTCTTCTGTGCCCAACTTCTTATTCTAATATTCACTTTTCTGTTCAGCTCACTAAAAGCCCACTCAGGGGATGATATCATTGAGACACCAGTTTGGTCCCAGTTAGGACTGTAACACAATGTTAGGACAGAGAGAAAGTACCTTTTACCCCTACGAGGCTTTACTTTAAGCAGGAGTGATTCATTTAATTTGATGACAAGAAGGAAAAAAATTTTGGCAAGAGTAGCAAAAATCAACTGATGGAAAAAGGTTAACTAATGGCTACTAAGTTATAAAAAGAAAAGAAAAATAAGTTTTTGGATGCTATTGTATGATAGAATGACTATAAATAAAGATAAGATACTATATTTTTTAAAAAAATGAATAAATAATTTTGCATGTTTTCCCCATGAAAGCATGGTAAATATTTGAAGAAATGCATAAGCATACCCTGATTTGAACATTCAACAGTGTATGTACATGTAATACAGCATCACTAGTGACTTCATAAATGTGTGTGCGACTTAATACATCATTTAAAAGAAAATAATAAAGAATACAAAGACTTGAATATTGACCCCAAACTTTGTCTTTTATTTACAAAATTGCAATGGCTAATTTTATGCCAACCGCAAAGGTATTTCTTTAAAGTTTTATTGATAAACATATAGCAATGAGACAGTTTCAAATCAAATCGGAAATACAGTTTCAACAAATAATACACTGCATATATTCTTCTTAGTGGTTAATTGCTGTACAAGATGCAGACTTGTGATCCTATTTACAAACACCATTAGAACAAATCATTCTATTCATTAAGAGAATGCAACTATATATCTATCCCAACCACTTTGAATACACAGATACAAAATGGACATTCATCGGTATACCCCATTTTTTCTAAGTTCCGTTATTGAATATTATAGGTGTGTAAACTCAGCAAACTATTCTAAAAGAGTCCAGTAGCCCATAATATCAATGGGTCTTCTGTTTAACTGGCAATGTCAGAAATTTTTGACCTGAGTCCCCCACAGCTTAATATAACAGCATGGCTTTATTTCCTATATTTCGTCTTCATACTTTTCTACTGTATGGTTAAGACCAAGGTAAAGCAGGACCTGTGCAACAAGAGTTGTAGCTTTTTGGTCTGAGAAGGTCAGTGAAATACCCTCAGGATTTATCCTGAGATCCTGTACCTCAGATTGTAGAACCTTTGTCAGTGCAGCCATGTGGATGAGTCACGGCCATTGCTTGGCCAATGTGCTCTCTGTGAAAGCCTGAGAGAGTGTCTTCTCCCCATGTGACTCTCCTTAGGCACACTCTACGTCATCGATCACTTTCCTCTTTGGCCCCATAATCTTCTTGATCAGAAAATTTGGGACACTACCGAGGTACATGACGTTACAGTACAAGTTCTCATATGTCCTGAGTCTTAATAGACCTTAGAAGGCTAGGGCCAAAATGTTGGCTTTCCTTGTAGCTCTCCTTTTTCTCTAATTTTGGTCTGCAAACTTAGGTTGTTAACCATCCAGAAGACAAGCTTATTGTTATTATCAAGCGATTTAGGCTATTAAGCTTAACCTCACTATCTCACTGCATTTCAAACATCTTAGGCATAATAAGGAACAGATATTTTTCATCAAGTATTGATATGTTGAACTTTAAGTCCCTACATAATATGATAAAAAACATTTAAAAATTAGATTATATTTTAAAAATAGGATAAAGAATTCTATACTTCTCATGTTTGCACATAAGTCGAAAAATCTCACCATATACAACCTTGAAGCAGGACAGTCCCACAATATTCCTTTTCCTGTCTCTTGCTTTCATTCACCACCACCTTATTCTTGAACATCCACCTACCCTAGAGACATCTTAGCAGTAACTGGCAGGCCATGACAAGCCGCCCATATTCAGAATATCACAATGACAGGCACTCCCAACATGAAACCACTATTACAAATTGCCATCTGCAGTGCAGTAGCTTAGTTCACAGGTATCAGTATATATAGTTAGTCAGGGTGAGAATCTTTCCAATTAACTCCTAGATTAAAGACGCAAAGGTATTTTTTGATGGCATTAACTTCAAAATTAGGGAACTATGGGTGAAACAATTTGTCTTTCATTGTTACCAAGTATGTAGAAGGCCAATTAACAAAAGATCAACTTCCCCAGACAAGAAAAACTTGCCCAGGGGCCCGGCCAGATATCTCAGCAGATTAGGCAGATGAAGGGATCTGGGTTTGATCCCTCATGTGCTGTGCCAGCCCAGCCCCTGGGGCGCGCTGAGCCAGCCACTGAGACTGGGCATGGTGGCACGTGCCTGTAATCCCAGTGCTTGGATCACTAAGAGGAGCATTAGGAGTCAGGTCTGTGTAGTGAGACCCTGTAGATAATGTACTAAATACATTTTTTAAAATGCTTAAAATGTGCCCAGTAGAATCTTTGTTACTTAATCTGCACCTTTAGCTCTCTCGGATCTTTAGCTTGGTAGCATAACATGCTCATTTTGAATTTTCTAGCTCCATAATCATGTGGAGAAAAACTCTCCCTTTTTCCTACCTCCCTTCTCTCTTTTTCTTTCTCTCTCTCTCATGATTTTGTTTCTGTGGAGAACCTTAATTAATATGATACTTTAAAGTGACGTTCAAGTATATTACTACTTATATTCACTAAAAATGCTTAAAAATGCAAAGAACATAAATTTTCAGGTTCAAATTAATGTCTATTTCCCACCTATACTATAATAGAGTGGTGGATTTCTAATTAGTGCTTCTTTCGAATTGACAAGGGTGTCATAAATCAAAAATTTGATTTGTATGTTTGTCTTTGACATACAGTAATCTTGGACATGAAGTATATTGAATATTTTGAAAGTTATTATAATATTTCTGGAGAATATGTATAAACAAAAATATTTATGAAAATATAAATATTTTATACGTACATATTGTTATATATACATAATACATATAAACATTTTCATATACACACATATATTTTCTAGAATTTTTTGTCATATATAGAGAAACAAAGTTGATGAATATATGTATATAGATTTTGTATTTATTCCTAGGTATCTAAGCATTAAATGTATCAAATCCATTCTGTAGGGTACACCTTTATAAAAATGGTTATGTATTTATTCTGTCTTCAAAAGAATTTTTTTGTATTGTCACACAGATTGATAACAAATATTAATTTAATATTAGTGGAAACTTTACTTTGATTTTGTAAATTCCTAATTTGAAAACTCATTACTCCACAATTATAATTTCTATTGTCAAAGAATATTATCCTTATTAATCTTTCTAAAATTTACCTCTTTCTGGCTTGTTCCAGAAGATAACATGAACTTTCATGAAACTGGTATAGAGGTACTTAAATACAGAAGTATATAATCCAAGAAATCTACATCGCGCTGAAAGGTGAATTAAAATAATTAAAACCAGGCAAATATTTGTTGCAATATACCTTGCAAGACAGTAAGTATGTGAAAAACTATGACAATATCATTTATAATTTGTCTTTTTATTCAGTGCTAGAATAGGAAGAAAAAGTAATCATACTCTGTTTTATGGTATCATAATACAGCATTGCCAGAGAAACTTAGATTGCCAGAATTTGAGATTCTAATCATAAGAATGTTTTGTTAGAAGCTAAGAAAATAGATGAGAAATAAATTTGTGCCATGAAGAAAAAAAGTGGGTGCTGGTTACAAAAATGCTATATAAATAATTTTGTTTGATGCAAATTTAAATATTGGCAACACATTTCTTACGGCAAAAATGTAGTAAGATTACTAAGTAAGAATAACGAATATGCTGACTGGGGCCTGCATAAAATTTGAAGTCCTTTACATTACTTAAATTTTAGGATTCAGGAAACAGGGATTAGTAATACATTAACTTAACAGTAAGCATTTTCTTTGTTATCTTGTTTCTAACTTGGATTTTAATCAATTACTTAGAAAATGTTTATTGAACTCCAGCGTACACCACATTTTCTTAGAAAATAATTAAGCAACCATGAGCTGCTTACATAGCATTTATATTTAAAAATATAAGGTAAATGTAGACAGAAACAATTATGTATTTTTGTTTTCTACTAGATAAAATTTTAATTTATCTTAGAAACTCATGGTAAAATTAATAATTTTGGTTTGAAAGACTCATCCCAAAAAGAGTCGAACTACTTAATTTCTAAAGGAAATAAGAAAAAGTGATTCCAGGTAAGAAGTAACAAGATTAGTTGATCATTAGGACAAAACAAAATATGTTAATAGAAAAATAGTTTGTAGTATTTAATGAAGTAATGGCAATAGAAATTGGCAAAAACTATAATAATCATTCTGTAAAATTGTATCAATAAAAATGCAGCGCATGGGCCAAGGAGATAGCTCAGTGGTCTAAGGGTCTGCCTGGCAAGTATAAGGACCCAGATAGATCCCCAGTCCCACATGCCATGCCTGCCCCAGAACCCAGGTGTGTGTGCTAGCCATCAAGATCAAGAGTGATGGTGCCTGCCTGTTATCCCAACACTGGGGAGGCTGAGACAGGAAGATCACTATGAGCCCAAGCTGCCTAGTGAGACCCTGTACCAAATAAATAAAGGATTAAAAAACAACAACAAGAACTACAAAAAAAAAAAAAAAAAAAAGCCACAGGGCACATGTGACACAGCACATCTCTTTCTAAGCATTTTAGTTTAGGGTTATGCTGAGTGAGTACAGACATGCAGGAGACTCATGTTTTCCCCACATCTCAGTAAAAGATGCACAACGCCAGCACGTCTCATTTCTTCTTTATAACTGCATTTTGCAAAGGTGGGTGCTGCTAGCAAGTTAGGAACACCCTTCCCCCAGAACATACCCAGATACAGCACAGATCTATCCTAAGCACAATGAATTTACAATAGCATTGAGCTCATTGCCCTTTGCCTCTACTGCTTAAAGGGTACAGGTTTTATACCAGGAGATGCAGTTCAAGGAGTTTCAAAGTTACTATGTCTGCTTTGGCCCCTACTCGTAAAGCATGAGTGTCACATACTAAGAGTACTGGGCCCCTTTTTCTATCTTCCACTCAGAATGCATAATAGTATACAGTTCTGTTCATATTCTTCATTCTGATTCCAATCTGTTTCTCCTTTAGAATGAAAAATATGAACAGAATTACACTATTAATTATACTAATACATAGCTAATAGAGTATGAGAAGAGGAAGAAGAGAGTGAAAAAAAGGATTTGAAACATGTTACTCAGGGAAGTGGGGTGAACTTACGGCATGCCTTAGTTGCAGCTGCCATAAGGTGAACAACTTTGCTGTGCCGTATATTTCCCACCACCATGCAAGGCCTTCCACAAACCCAAAGTGACAATGTCAAGTGTAATGAAACCAATGAACCTCTGAGGCAAACAATATCTTTTGCTATAGTGGGCTGTTCTCTATCACTGAATGAACTAAATGTTAGCTATCATGAAGGTCTTGGAACAATCTGAGACCTGTCCTTATCAGTATCACGGGGGTGCTCATTCAAATGCAAATTGCTCACTCCTGTACTAGAGTGTCTGAGTCACAATCTACATTTTTAGAAAGATCTGCAGGTGGTTTGTGTGCACAATAGAGTTTGGAAGATATTTGTGTTACTCAGCCTTCAATTAGTATTGACAAAACAGTTAAAATTAATAATTTATAAGGAGGAAAGATTGCCTCAGAGTTTCATTGGTTTCATTACACTTGACATCGTCACTTTGGGTTTGTGGAAAGCCTCTCACTGTGGTGGGAAATAGACGGTACAGCAAAGTTGTTCACCTTATGGCAGCTGGCACACAAGAAAAGAAGAGGTCCTGGGGTCACAATACCGCTTCAGCGTTGTGCTCTGCAGATAAGTTTCCATCCTCGAGATCTCAAAATAGCATTCTGGTCTTTGTCTAGGACAAAGTCTTCAATGTGTCCCCCTTTAGGACACGCTTGATATACAATGAGTAGAAGTACCGACTTAGGAAAATACTACATACACAGGTCCAGAGCTAAGTAAGGAAGCTTGTTTTTGAATTAAGGACATGGAAGTCAAAATCAAATTATCATGAATAAAAACATAAGGGAATATAAAATTGTATGCGTCTTTGGGGGATGAAAATTTTATCAATTGGATTATGATAATAGGTTTCATGTGATTCTGAATATCTTCAATACTTGCAACTTTTAGTGGCCTGAAAAGCCGTAAAACTACAGTCAATTTTTAAATAGCAAGCACAAGTTTGCTTTTCTGCTTTTGTCTCCTGCAATATACACTATTCTATATTTAAGTAGGTTTCACTACTATAATTACAATGTTATTTATTAGAAATGTAAGGAAAGGTGCACTGACATGGATCTACTTTTTTAATTTCTAAAATCTGTATCAACAGTATGAATATGACAGTGCCCTTAAAACTGCTTTTTCGCAATAAACCCAAATTAAAAAAAAAAAATACAGTCAGATAATTTGCAGGAAGTTAAAGTTCATTTCTTTAAGTTTATTAAGCTTTAATGAAAGCATCAATAAATTCAAAAAATAAAAATTATATAGGCCATATTATCTAATGACTATCATGAGTATAAATATATATCCATACATAAAACACATTCATGTACATGTGTAGCTATAGATGTTTATATACAACTATATATATATATACACATCTATATATATATATATCTATATATATATATGCACATAGAAATTTTAAGACATTCTTATGAATACTTTACCTAAAACTATAGGCAAATTTTATATGTTAATTTAAGATCCATGTGACATAGGTAGTTTTCTGAAAAAAAAAAAGTCTGAAAATCTTTAGAAGGCACTAAGCTCAAGATTGCTTACAAGACGCCAGTCTCAGGCTGGTCAGCAGTGACAAAGCTTGCTCTTCTTCTGTTGTCATCCCACCTGCAGACTTGGGCATCTTCATGTGATGACACAAAGAACTGCCATCCTGTCCTGCCAAGTGGCTATGTTTACTTTTTTTTTCATAATTTTATTAGTAAACAAATAGCAATGAGACAGTTTCAAATCAAATCGCTGGGACAGTTTCAATAATTAACACACTGCATACATTCTTCTTAGTGGTTAATCTTCTTAGTGGTTAAGATGCCGACTTGAGATCCTATTTACAAACACCATTAGAACACATCATTTTATTCATTAAGAGAATGTAACTATATATCTAGCCTAACCACTTTGAACACACAGATACAAATGGATATTCATCTGTATACCCATTTTTTTAAAGTTCCGTTATTTGAATATTATAGGTGTGTAAACTCAGCAAAATATTCTAAAAGAGTCCAGTAGCCCATAATAGCATAGGGTTTTCTGTTTAATTGGCAATGTCAGAAATTGTTGACCTGAGTCCCCCACAGCTCAATATAACAGCATGGTTTTACTTCCTATATTT
>NW_004524828.1:196684-198007 GCF_000260255.1 Octodon degus | reverse complement strand
CAGAACTGGGGATAGAACTCAGGCCCTTGCGCTTGCCAGGGAAGCACTTATTCCACTGAGCCATCTCCCCAGCCCCTTACAAACATAACTTTTATGGACCTCAATTACTCTATTCTATAAATAATTTACTTCAGTGTGGCTTTACTCCTATATAGCTAATTTATCAACTGAGACCCCATACCAGGCAGACAGTCAAAAAGCTGCATCTAAACTTGTCTGCATTGTGCTTTGCAGTTTGGTCCCAGAATTTCAACCCAGGACTCTCCCTCTGTCCTGAACAGTGTGAGTGCATTTAATTGCAATCTGACATGTGTATTGCCAAGAAACAAAAGGCTGTGAACCAAGGGTGATGATTAAGCGTTCTCCTGGATAATTGCTTAAACTACTACTCATATTATGCCACATTATCTCCTTTGAACAAGGTGATTATTGGTCTTTTGTGTAGTGATTACGTGATGTAAGTGCAATCTTGCTGTTTTAACTCTAGTCAAAGTTTATATTTAATGCACTTCCATTACTAAGAAGAGTGCAACTGTAGATGCTGGTTCTCCAGTTGAAAACTGGAAAGAGTATCTCAAGCCATGCTTTGACTGGAATATGCAGCGGCTTCTGCTCCTGTGCTTAAAGGGAACAAAGACAGGGAGAATGGAAAAGGGCAAATACCTCACTCCAGTACTGTGATTTAGTAAAAAAGATCCTATCAAACTCTGCGGACAAAATTCAATCTAGATCATTCGTAATTAGTTTCATAGAACTTTACTCTTCTATAAAACAATGGTTGATATTCCCAGCTCATATTTTCTCAGAAGAAAATTTTCATGACAAAATTATTTTATACATTTATTAAGAAAAACAGTCAAGTTTTTTTATTATTATTGTATAGCATACTTTGTGGGTCTAAATATTAACTAGCCTTGCATGCTTGTGATAAACTCAATTTATTCATAATACATTATTTCTTATATATTGTTGGATTCAACAGTAAATATTGTTAAAATTTTGTATTTATTTTATGGAGTATATTGCAGTGAAATTTTCTCATTTTTGCAGTGTCTCCTGTCCTGAATTTATAATAATAATGTTGGCTTCATAGAATGAATTAAGAAGTAATCACTGCTCTTAATTGATGTATAATGATTTGTAAAATTAACAAATAGAGCCAAGTGAGTTTGTAGTTCATCATTTTTTATTTTCAGGGAAATTTTTTCTACAAATTCAATTTAACTGATACAAATGTATTTAACACTATTCTTTAATGAACTAAGACTGCATAGTGAATGCTTAACTTTTTTTATTTTGACCAATTTCACATAATTTTATCTG
>NW_004524828.1:191018-196044 GCF_000260255.1 Octodon degus | reverse complement strand
CACAGTCTCAGTTGCAATCCCAGAGTGTCCCAGGGGCAGGGACAGCCTGGCAGACCCAGGAATCAAACGCTGAGCTATTTGTCAGGCCCTTTCAGAGATTTTAAATATTCTAAATGATTCACATTTTCATCATCAGAGAGTACACTTATTATTATTATTTTTTTTTTTTTGCAATTGCAATTTTTACTTTACTTTGTTTCTGATTTTAGTACATATAATCCATCCCTCTTCTGATATCTCTTTGCCTGGTCTATTTTTTCTACTTTTTATTTGCACACTTTCATTTGTTTGTATCTTTGGATATAAAGTATATCTCTTGTAGACATAATGAGCATGATTATATTTTACAAAATGTATTCATTCAATCTTTTCTTTTTGATTGGACTTATGTAGTAGTGTCTATTCAATGCATTATGAATGGATAAGATTTATGTCTGGTAGATTACTATTTTTCTATGCATCTTATGGCAAGTCCCATTTGTTTTCCCATTTATTACTTGTTTGCATTATTATTAATATTGTTGTATTCTCATATTTTCAGTCTCTTTTGTTGGCTTACTTTTTTGTTATTGTTTTATTAGTTATAAAGTTATTTCATCATGATTTTCTGGTGATTACAATTAATATCATGGCTAAAAATATTTCAGTTTAGATAAATATACATAATTTTGACACACACTTTACTTCATGTAGTTGTAGTTTCTTTTTCACTTTTTTTGTTTTTATTGGCACATTTTAATGCTTGAATATCTTAATCTATCATAAGTCTATTAATACAGTCATAAATTATTTAAACCAAGTATGAAGAGAACATTTTTTTACAACAAAAACAACTTGCTTTTCTACTTTTCTCCATGTTCTTAACTTTAATAAAGCTCTGTTTTTCTTCATGTTAATTAGAGTTACTTTGGTCTGTATCATCAAAAAAAAGACAAGGTAGTTCTCAAAGGACTTTTCAAATGGGCTTAATCGGATATGCCAGGTTTTTTTCTTCAATTTCCTGGATGTAGAAATCTAGGTTGCCAGTCTTTTCTTTGAACAATATAAATTTGTTAGTCCTACATTCTTCTCGTAGTGAATTCTTAACTGTGAGCCCTTTGGTTTGGGGGATTGGAATCTTACTGAAGCTTCTATAAGAGCCAATTTTTCCTCTTGAGTTCTAAATATTTTGTCTTTTGATATTTATTATGTTTGTTTAATTATTTTAAAGTGCATATTAACATTTTATATACATTTGGAGAATTAAAACAAAAACACAATGGTTTTCAATACATTGAAATCCCAGGCTTCTTTAATAATATTTTTATTGAGTAGTTTTTTCAAAGTATATGAATTGTAGTACAGTATTTACCTAAATTTCTTGTCAGTATATTTTTAAACTGACAACCACATAATACGATATTCCAATTTGGAAATAATATCTTGATTCTTGAGGAGTTCAGGGCCTCTTGTTTACTTTTGATGTTATGGTAGTTGTTTCTATTTACTGTGTTATTTTGTTTTATTTTAACTTTCTAAACTACTTTTACCTTTGGGGGCTAATTATACTGTCTCTATTTTTTGTCCTGTATGTCCACTGAGAAAGTTATCTTAGTGCTCACTGAAAGTTTGAACAGAAGTTTACTTAGATTTCATATGTCAATAATTGTTTTAACTTTCATCAAAGGGTTAGAGGCAACAGTGGCAGCATTTATAATTTTCCCAGAAGTTTCACTTTCTTTTCTGCTGAGGCTCCAGGTTAGCCAGAAGGAAGCACTTACGATTGTCTCAGGTCTTTTGGGGCTTTCCACAGTGCTCCAGAGGTATGTGCTTATCTAGATCTTCAGAAACATGCAGTGTCTTTTCAAATCCTTCTTTAGGCATGTCATGTCCCAAATCTCCCATTTTAATTTTTCTGGGTCACTTTTGTATCTCAAATCTTCTCACTTTCTTTAATAAAATAAAATTTCAAAATAAAATAATTGGAAAACAACCCTAGTTGATGCATTGTGTATTGTTATCCCAGTTGTGAGTTGTACTACTTGTATTCTCAGATAGACTAAAATAAGATATGGGCATAAAAATTTCTCCAAATGATGTTAGCATAAGACATTCTTTTAATGATCTAAGAAAAACTAGTAGTATAACTATCCTGTATTTTTTTTCCCTTTTCCTTCCCTTCGTATCCCTTTCTCCTACCCTAGCTCTTCTTTCTGTTTGAATAATGTTTTTGCTTTCTCCAGTTACAGTGGTGTCAAACAATTTCTGTTGACAGTTTTTGATGAGGGCCATGTACTTTTCTTATTTAACAAGATTCACATCAGGTATGTAGATAACTCTAATGCTGGGGCCACTTTGGTGCATTGAAGAACAGCTAGAACAATGGCATCTTTCCAGCCTTGATTCTTTGATCTCACAACGCATTCTGCTCTTCAGCAGCTGATAGGCTCGTGGGCAGACTCTGTAAGGCCTCAGGGTTTCAAAGTTACTGTAGAGTCATGGAGAGAACTGTGAGTACAAGTAGTACAACTCAAAACTGATCATTCGTAGCAAGATACAAGTTTCTGTCTATAATAAATACTCCTCAGATTGTTTGCAGGTTAACTTATAGACTAAAATAAGGTAGCTTTGATAGTCTTGTCTCTTACCTAGGCCTTAACAAAGAAGTGGGCTTTCAAAACTTCTATTCCTTAACAAACTTTCTTGCATTCATTTTTGAAAGCTTTAAAAAAGGTATGCACTTCTAGTGTTTTCTGAGGAATCTCCACACTGATTTCCACAGTGGTCCCACCAACAGTGAAGAAGGGTTCCTTTTTTCCTACTGCTGCTCCAGCATTTGTTATTGGTTGTTTTCTTGATAATAGCCCCTCTTTCTGTTTTTTGCTTGCTTGTTTGTGTAAACAAAAGTCTCACTGTGTAGCTCAGCCTGCCTTTGAACTCACTTTATAGTCTAGGCTGGCTTCAAATTTTTGATGATCCTCGTACCCCATTCTCCAGAGTGCTGGGATTACAGGCTAGCCATTCTTTCTGGGGTGACTCTCAGTGCAGTTTTAATTTGCATCTCTTGAATAACAAGTGATGTTGATCAGTTTTTCATATGTTTATTTGCCATTTGTACTTCCTCATCTGTAAAGATGCCCATTTGTGGACTATATCTTTAAATTTTTTTGGAGGGGTCTGATGTTTTGAGTTCTTTACACATTCCAGATATTAGTCCTTTTTCTGAGGAACAGGTGGCAAATTTTTTTTTCCACACTGTGAGTTGTCTTTTCAATCTTTTGATGTTTTCTTCTGCTCTGAAAAAGCTTTTTAATGAGATAAGACCCCACTTGTTGATTTTTTCATGAAAGTTCCTGGGTGATTGGAGTTTTGTTCATAAAGCCTTACAGCAATGTCTTTCGTCTATATATTCTATCTTCTAGCAGATTAATGTTTGTATTTTAATATTTAGATCTTTGATTCATTTTGATTTTAGTTCAGTGCTTTGTGAATAATATAGGTCCAGTTTTAATCTTCAGCATGTGGAAAGCTAGTTTTTCCAGTCCCATTTATTACAGAGACTATCTTTGTTCCAGTGGAGAAGTTTGGCACATTTGTCAAAGATAAGTTGGCTAAGTGTCTGGAGTTATTGCTGCATCTTCTAATATTTTCCATTTATCCATGGCTTGGCCCTCCCCCATACCATGATGATTTTATAACAGTAGCTTTATAGTATAATTTCACTGCAAGGATAGGGATGTCTTCCGACTTGCCTTGTTGCAAAGAATTGCTTTTTCTATACTAGGTCTCTTCCAATTCCAAATGAATTTTATGATTATTTTCCCTTATTCTGTGAGATATGCTGTTGAAAGTTTGATCGAGATTGCATTAAATCTGTATAGCAATTTTGGAAGTATGGCCATTTTAGCTGTGTTGGTCCATCCTACCCAAGGAAAAGGAATATCTTTCCATTTTCCTGTATCCTCTTCAGTCTCCTTTTTCAGATTACTATAGTCTTCAATCTAGAGTTCTTTTATTTCATTCATTAGATTGATCCTAGGTATTTCCTTTTGGTGGATGCTATTGTAGGAGGTGTTGTTTCCCTAGTACCCTTCTCAGTGAGATTGTTATTCACACATAGTAAGGCTATTGACTTTTGAGTGTTGACTTCATGTTCAGCTACACTAATGGATTTGGTCATTAAATCTACAAGACTTTTTGGTGGAATTTTTGGAGTATTCTATGCAGTGTATCCAGTCATCTGTAAATAATGATAGTTTAACTTTGTCTTTTCCTTATTCCTTTTATTTCTTCCTCTTGCCTAATTGCTCCTACTAATATTTCCAGAACTATATTAAAAATAGTGGTGACAGTGGACATCTTTGTCTTGTTCCTGATTTTGAAGTACAAGCTTTCATTTTTTGGCTGTTCAGTATGATGTTGGCTGTTGGTCTGTATTGATGGCTTTTATCAAATTGAGATAAACATTGTCTATTCTAATTTTCTATAGGATTTTTATCATGAATTGGTGTCGGACTTTGTCAAACTCTTTTTTTCTGCATATGTTGAGATGATCATGTGGTTTTTGTCCTTGGTTCAGTTGATATGGTATATTAGATTTATTGTTTTGCATATGTTCAACTGTTGCTTCTCTGGGGTTAGTGCTGCTTGGTCATGGTATATAATCTTCTTAGTGATTTGCTTCATTTTGTTTGCCAATATCTTGGGCATTTTTGCAACTATTTATTAGGGAGATTGACCTATAATTATTTTTCTTGGTTGGGTCCTTCTCTGGTTTTAGTATCAGGGCAATGTTTGCTTCCAGGAATGAATTTGAAAGCATTACTTCATTTCAATTTCATTAAACAGTTTGAGAAGTAGCAGTATTATATTGTCTCCAAATTTCTTGTAGAATTTAGTAGCAAATCCTTCAGTGCTTGAGATATGCTTTTTTTTTTTTTTCTGGTGGTACCAGGGATAGAACTCAGCACCTTGCACTTACCAGGCAAGCACCTATTCTGCTGAGCTATCTCCCCAGCCCCAAGATTTGTTTTTAGTAACATATTCA
>NW_004524828.1:174806-182633 GCF_000260255.1 Octodon degus | reverse complement strand
AGGGGGAGGGGGAAGGGGAGGGAATTTTGCAAAGAGCAAAATAGACCTAGACTTCAACTTTTCATCCCTTATAAACTTTTGACCTAGAATAATTCTAACGTTGCTACGTCTCAATCTTCTTACTTGTTAAATGAGACCAATAATGAGAATTAACAATGACATGTGATAACAGATAGATAATTTAGCTCTGCAGTTTACGCACTGCATGCTTGCTGTTTTAGTTGTCTTCAGGTTGGCAGTACATATATATGTTAGCTGTTCCTATAATCGTCAAATACTAAAATATTGCAAGCTTTTGCTGATTGATTAACTCACTGGAATTAGTGTGAGATTTATTAGACTTCATAGATGTTTATTGAAAAGTCTTGATAACCTTCATAAGTTTAACAAATACCAGGCATGGTGGTGTATTCCCATACTCCTAGCTGCTCTGGAGACTGAAGTAAGAGGGTCACTAAACAGTTTAGTCAACTTGGTGATAACCTATCACTAAATAAAAGACAGATATATAAATAACAAATAAATTCATACTACAAATTATAGATCCTTGGATAATCTGGTCAAATGTTGCTATGTATTTTGCACTTTCTCCATTACAACTTAAATGACCACTAAGTTGTGTATTTATCCATTGCAGAGATAAGAAAGCATTTTAATTAGACTGAGAAGATACTATTTTTTCCATTGAAATGTAATTTTTTAAAAAATGTATTTAGTTGTTGCAGAGTCTCACTACGTAACTCGGACTCGTGGTGCTCCTCCTGCTTTCAGCCTCCCCAGAGCTGAGATTACAGGCATGCACCACCATGCTCAGTCTTGGTGGTCAGTTCAGCATGCCAGGGAGTGGGGCTGGTGTGGCATGTGGTGTCAAGGATCGAATACATGAT
Source organism: Octodon degus (assembly GCF_000260255.1). Classification (NCBI taxonomy): domain Eukaryota; kingdom Metazoa; phylum Chordata; class Mammalia; order Rodentia; family Octodontidae; genus Octodon; species Octodon degus. The sequence continues at coordinate 181,746 of NW_004524828.1, read as the reverse complement.
CCCTGTGCTTGCCTAAGCTGACCTAACCAAGTGCTTTAGTCTGCTGAGCTATCTCGCTGGCCCCTGAAAGGTAAACTCAAAGGCAATTTGTCTGTGACCTTCCCTCAGGGAATGTTCCCTTCTGTGCTGGGGAGTGTGGTAGGCAGTGTATCAGTGGGTAAATGGGTTGTAATTGAAAAGTACCAAAATGGCAGAAGGGATGGCCACTTTGTCCTATGTGGGCTATGAGTATCTGTACTGCTTTTATTTCAAAAAAGTTCTATGCAGATACAATACCTTTGAATCAACATACTTAACAAGCCCTGATTTTATTATTTTTTCCAGTACCAGGTACCAAATTTGGGATCTTGCACTTGCCAGGCAGGTGCTTTTACCACTGAACTATATCCTTGTCCCCTTGGCTTTATTCTTATATTCAACCTAATGACAAAAATTATTGTTAACTATTTGTGCTGAATTTATTTTAAATTTGATGCATCTCACCTGAATTTTATGCGGCTGAGGGGAATATGGGAGCATTACAACAAAAGCTTAACATTGTATCACTTAGAAAATATTTTTTGTGGGCAGGGACTTAGAATAAGATACAGGCATATTTGCGTTCTGCTTTCACAGTTCATGAGACAAGTCTGGCTAAGATCATCTTTATTGCTCACCTTAGTTTACTCTTCTGCATAATGCAAGCAGGAAAATTTTTTGCATGAGGGGTTGTTGCAATAATGAAATAGTGAATGGAAAGGACTGCTTGAGACAGACTGCTTGATGGCCAGTAAGAGTTCAAAAGAATAATGAAAGAATGGTAGAGGAGAAAGCAAAAAATCTCAACATCAGGCAAAAGATAATTCTAAGAGGGTTCTGTGAGCCTCACCAGCCTCTAAAAAGTGGACAAAGTAAAGGTCACTGTGTATATATACAGTATAAAAAACATGATGACTTGACAACAACTGCAATTCAAGACAACATAGGGAGAAATCCTACGCACATGCAAGTGTTCCCTGGTGCTAAATTTCCCCTTATCACTGACACTCTTCTCATGTCTAGCACTTATCAGAGCATTGATCTCTCAGTCATATTTGATTTATTAAAATCCTTTGCAACTCATTTGCAATCATTCAGCCTACCCTGATCTTTTTTATTTTCCAGCACTGCATATCTCCTCTTGATCTTCATCCAGTTCTTGGAAATACTGCTAGGCAGGGTGTTATGAGACCTGATTTCTAGGCTAAACCAGCAATGGCTTGGACTAGGGTATGCCTGCCTGTTAAATAAGAGTAATAATCAAAGAAGCTCAATCTCAAGGAACAGCAGGGGCACTAGATATGATTACAGATTGGAAAAGTCCCTTAAATGTCAAGCATTACTATTATCATCAGCACCATGGTGAATCTTTTCTTTCTGATATCTATGTCTTAATTTCCTTGGGTCTTGATAGAGAGAGAGAGAGAGAGAGAGAGAGAGAGAGAGAGAGAGAGAGAGGAAAGACATGGATTATAGAGTTTTAAAACCTGCTCTTTATATTATTGTAGGTCTTCAAAAAACAATAAAGCATGAAAAATGTTTTAGAAAATCTAAAATATGTTATACAAGAGCATTGTTAGTTACTCAAGAATATTTCTTTAATGAAAATAACGAGGCAATGAACTATTTTGGTGGCAAATTGTTTCCAATATAGCAGGTTTAATGGTAAATTTTGTTCAATACATATTCACTTTGTATGTGTGTACATGAATGTTCATGAAAATATTTGCTCATAAAATATCTACTTAGAGCTGTCTATAATTCCATAGAATCTTACCCATGACAAGGGATAAATATATGATTGAACTGCACTTGGAATTCACAATCTTATCTGGGGTTCATCCTAATGCCTGTGCTTAAGCATCCAATTTATTTTAACAAATAAATTGGATTTTTTTAATCAAGCTTCATCTTGATAGCAAAGTAGCATTCACTATTTTGTTCCTTGGCATAACACTTCCCTAAAATTTTCCGAATCAGAGTTTTAGTTTTGAAAAGGACAACACCTATGTAAACCAGCAGAATAAATATCATTCTCAAAAATTTACACATGTGGATATTTAAATGTAAATTAGAATTAAATTATACTAAATTAAATTAAATTAAAAGTTCAGTTCCCCAGTCATGCAGTCGTGCTTTCTGTTCACATGAGGGTACGAATTACAAAAGTGGTGGGAGAAGATGCAGGTATTTCCACATTTGTCAATAGCTTTACCGAAGAGTTGTGTTATATACAGATATTTAAAATGTTATTTGGCAAACAGGGAAACTTCCCATTTTTGTATCCTCACCAGAACTTCAAGTTTAAGAAAGTGACATAGTCATGTCAATTTTTTTTCTAACTCTACTAGGAAATTGTAAAGTTTTCATTTTCTGTAAGGAAGGCATGATATCGCTTGCTTTTTATTGAATGTGTATTATGTATTCATTCTTATACAGACAACAGCATATGAGATATATTTAAATAACAAAAATTGGGTATTTGCTTGTATCTCATTTTAAACGTTTAACTCTATTTAACAAAAATAATTTTTAAAAAATTTAATCATTTAGATACTATGTATTTTGCCTATTTTAATGTTACATCCAAAGAACATTTACTTGTCACTCATTTCTACAGATAACTTTAAAGACAGTACATACTAAGTGCTACATTTTTATGATTAATATTTTGTGAAGCAATCAAATATCAGTGAAATGCCCCACTGGACATTTTCTCTTGTTTTATATCCTTAGACACATTTAATTCATTGAGTTGTTCACCTGACATTTTTACAGATTGCTTTGATTGTAAAAACGCCATTTTAAAGTGACGTTTTTATACTGTCTTGATCTTAAAAATATCAAATGGGGAATAATTCTTCATTTGAAGTTATTAAGCATAGATAAAACCATAAAAATGTCACTTTAAGATAATTCTTCATTTGACCTTTTTTACGCTTAGCTGAACTTTTCTTTTCTTCCTTAAAAATTTGATATTAAGAATGAAAGATAATAGAATTTTAAGGCTGTACCTAAAAATTCAAATCCAAGTTTCAGTGCTGATGTTGCAGTGGTCTTGCTGGGGTGGTATAAGGTAACACCTCACCCTTACTGCTCTGGGTGCTGTTGGTGGCCCTTGCTTGTGCATGTGGACATGTACCTGTGCACGTATGAACGTGTCTGTGTACCAAGAGCATATCCAACTACACAGCAATTGCATCATCTCACAAATAATCTGTGACACTTTACAACTTGTGGCTGTGTTGTTACACAAAATATCCATTTTCTTTAAAGTGACTATGACTGTGACTTTGAAATAGCATAATTTTGATAAATGCAAAGATGTAGTATGTACTTTTTCCTAAGTCTGGTATTGCTTTGGTTTAAATAAATTTTATTTTTATTATGCATATTTTGTTCAGAAGGTATTATGAAGTTGAGTTTTATCTGTGACTTCTTAGTATTTGATAAATATATTTATATTTTGGGCTAAAGAAAATGATGATAATTTTGACCACTTATTTTACACCTTGCATGATTGAGAATTTTATTTGTATAATTTATTCTCCTGACATTTCTGTGAATGATGTGCTATTGTGTTATAGTCTAGGACTTCAGAGTAGAATTACAAGATAATTGGCTCTTGCAGATAGAGCAAGAACTTGGACAGAAAGGCCATTGTGACAGACCGGGTACCTTAGTGATGGTGCTGGCTGATTATTTCTACTCCAGATATCCTGATTGCCAGAGATAGTACAAGAGAATCTAAGAACAATACTTTCATTTATATAAATAATGGTGAGGTTTTGGTAGATGGAGACCATATGATCCTCCAAAGAAAGTATGATAGTAGAGCACCCTAACACATTGATACTTACCCTCATTCTTTACTTCCCAGGAAATTAAAAGGGGGGAGAATAAGTGTTTTGTGTCTTTTTCACCCATTAGTCTGGAAAAAAAAAAGCTCAAACGCCCCTTTGTAGTATTTAAGAAATTAATTAATAACTACCTACTAGATCACTAGCCCATAATAGCGTTTGTCAGCCGGATTCTGCCATCCCTGGTAGGGATTTGCTTCTTTGTCTTAGTCGGTGTACCCAGGGTTTATTGAATTAATAGACAATGACTCACTTAATGGAGTCAACAATGCGAAAAGAAAGAGTAGCCCCCATAAAGCATAGAACACTTCCTCTACTTATAGAACAGATGTAGGTGACAATTATAAGCTTAAAAATAACTGCACAAAAAAATGTTGTTTAAGTCTTTATCAATTGTAAAATGAATTTTTCAGTCCAAACACATTTTTGGCAAAACTGATAAAATCATAATCAATTTTCAAGATAATATCTTGGATTCCAGAGAGATAGTTCAGTGGCATATATGCCTGCCTATGCAGTGCAAGGAACTGAGTTCAATCCCCGGTACCAAAAAAAAAAAAAAAATAATAATAATAGATAATATCTTGGAAAGTCAGTGTAATGAGGAAAGGAATATGGAAAATAAAGAAATATAAACTAAGAAAATAACAATATACATACTAAATGGACAACAAATTTCATAGATATTGAGAAAATGTTTTAGAAATTTAATAGTAAATTTACTAAACCACCAACAAAGCAAAAATCCTAGAAGCTAAAATAAAATTTATATATTTGAAAAAAATAGAAATAGAATATATACCTTTTTCATCTGTATTTTTAGGCTTGAAGGTATAATTTATCATGAAATTACATGTCAGGACAAGCATGTACTATTTAATTAGTAAATTATAGATAGATATGAAATAAGAAAGAAAATATATTAAAAAATGACAAAATATTCTGGACCCAGATTGCTGATTTATGATAAATGAAACACAGAATATACTAGAGTAGAAAGTAAAAGAGGAAAAAAAAAGATAAAATATATGAGCCATGAAATGTTTATTTGAAATATCGTCTCATATTTCATTTCAGTTTTTCATGTTGGTTCATTTATGCTTTGTTCTTGCTCTCCTCTAACCTGCTATTAGATAAATAAACCAAGAAAATATTCAACACTAAATAGAACATCTAAACTGTCTTAAGATGCCTCTTGAAAATGAAGGGCCAAGATAGAAGGAAACTGGAAGAGTTGAAGTGAAAGTGTTGAGGTAAACAATTTACTGAAGCACAAAGGGCTTGGCCATATAGGACCAGTAAGTACTGGAGGAGTAGAAGGCTTCTATGGGAAAAGCCTTATTTTTCTTGATTCGAAAATCAGAACAAACAAGTGATTGCAAATACCAATATAAAGAGAGTAAAATAAAATAAATAATACATAGAATTTATAAATAACACAATGGAAAGTAAATATCGCTATGTTCATGCAACAAAGCAATGAAAGAGAAATTTTTTCTAATTAAAATCATAAATCAAAGCAAATCAGTTATATGAAAAGCAAATTGTCAAATTCTGTTAAAAAATTTATATTTCTTCTAGGCTTAAAACTGACTCAAATTCTTTGGTCTTTGGTGAATTCATACCTTTTGTTGTATAACAATATAGTAGTTCTATTCACAGAAAGAGAATGTTATTTCTCCGCTAGTTGAATCTTGATTTATAATCACCAAGTATCTGGGTCTGAGGCTAGGTCTTGAGAGGTACTGCATCTTACCCTTGACTGCTATAGTCCCTCTGCATTGACCTAAGTGACATGCTTTGGGTAGTGTGGTAGGTGGTGAAGATGCGTGATGGAAAGTTAGTTTCTTTGAATTGTCCCAGCAGAGACCATCCTTTCAGGGAATAGACAGTGAATTCTCAGATAAGTGAGAGAAACCAGAGTAAAATCTGAGGAACTTCTACTCCCTAGGAAGTTGTCTACAGCTATAAAGAAATCCAGCTGAGTTCCACCAGGCATAGGTCAGAACAATTGACTCCTGCTACAAAATTCACTAAAGGTAGATGATGACTGTGGCTCACCACTGGAGTTCTGAGATCTTTTTGGATACATGGTATTGTAATGTTAGAAAGCAGGAGAATGTTTATTAAGAAAGATTAATAAAATGTGTGATTTTATGTGTTAGTAAGTGATGTACTGTATAGGCAAAGACTAAGCAAGTACAACTGAAGGAGAAGCATAGAGGACAATCCAGTTGCAAAACAAGTAGAATGAAGGGTTAAAAACATTTTTTAAGAAGGAAAAGAACACTACAAAACTAAAGAAAAATTTATGAAAATGGTGTCACAGTGGTCAGCCTGTACGTGCTCTAATTGTTGAAAATATGTCATCTTTAAACTATCGAGCTATAAAATTTTATTTTAAAATATTGAAGAGATATTTCAATATGTCTGTTTCAATATCCAACAGCTGCTGTAAGAAAAAAGAGCAAACATAGACTATTCCTTTCAATTTATAAACATTACTTTTGTGATGTGTAGATTCTTAAATTTTTTGTAATATCTCTCTTTAAAAAGCTTTGAAATTTTAAAAACACTGATAGAAACCTGATTGAATGCAAATGAAGTGTTTTTATCAATACTTAATATTAGTCCAGTAAATTTAAATGTAAGTCATAGGAAGATTATTTGTCTTTATCAAATTTTAATTACCTACAAATGTATTCTTCTGTATGGCTTGTATGGAAATCTGCGCACATAGCCTCAGGCAGTCGTAAGTGGGGATTTTGAAGGTGGCTATATTAGGGTGTGAATGTGGATCCATGATGTAAGGCTGGGAGGAAGATAACAGATAAGGACAGTTCAGTAGGGCCATTCAATAGACTTACAGCCCAGATGCACTATACAATAGATACTGTGAAGGGGAAAGAATATGTTCAGTAAGAAGAATATACTGGGATGAGGAAAAGGACAAAAGAAACAAGAGAAAAAGATATATTCATATATATATATATGTATGTATATGATGGTTTGAATAACTGTACCACTGATTTCTACTAGTCTGTTGAAAGAAGCAATTAATG
>NW_004524828.1:140723-160162 GCF_000260255.1 Octodon degus | reverse complement strand
GGTACCAGGGATCAAACTCAGGACCTAGCACTTCCAAGCAAGCACTTATTCCAATAAGTTATCTCCCCCTGCCCCTCGCTTATAACTTCTTTTAACTAGTTTTGCAGACTTATATCTGGTAACCTAAACAACTAATGTGAAGACAACATGATGCAATTCAACAACCATTATCAAATTCCTATTATTTTGTTTAATAAAACTTTGCATCATTTCTTTTTTTTTTTTTACCATTTTATATTCTTTAAAAAATAAAAACAATTAAAAATTAAAAAGCCAAAGAGGGAAAATAGGGCAGCCACTGCCGCTCTTGCTGCTGATGCTGATGTTTGCTGCTTTGCTGTCTCCTTCCTGCTTTGCCATGGGCTGTTTCCCTCTGAGAAGCCTGTGTACCATGGCACCCTGCCCTGGAGCCAGCTGACTCTGGATTAAAGCCACTACTGACTGAGCTAAATAAACCTTTCCTCCCTTAACTTGTGGACATCAGGTATTTTTGTCTCAGCAAGTAGACAATATCCAAAATATCTCCTATATAAATACTGAATCATAAAAGAGAAGCAAAGCTTTATAGTAGTTAATAATTTATTATCAACAGTTTGGAAAACAATGCAAAGTAGAACATTATTAACACATCTACTATATCACAAATAATTTACAGAAGTTTTAGTCAGAAGATATTTTTATCCATGAAAGATTTCAGTATGAAGAACAAGCAGTAAAATCTTTAAACTTGTTTTCAAAAAGAAAATAGTTGAAAATTTGTCAACATAAAGCTGAAATTCATGTACAAATAAGAAAATGGATGCATACATTTTAAAATTATCTATCTATCTATCTATCTATCTATCTATCTATCTATCTATCTATATTAATATTACCTGAACTTGATTATGGAAAAATAAAAGATTAAAGCATAAAACATTAAAATGAGAGAGGAGAGAAAATAAACATAGTGCTATCCAATTAATTATAAAGAAATGTATTCAACTCTGTGGAAATGCATTAAAAAAAGCAAACAAATATTTACTCTTTATTCATACACAAATGCCCTGAAAATGAAGTTAATCAATCAATATATAAATCAACCAAAAAAAATCAGTATACCAATAACCTTTAAGAGAGAAATTGTAACAACTGCCTGCCAATAAAAAACTCACCAGAACTGGATCAGCGCACTGTTGTATTGCTTCCTTTCTAAGGAATTCATTCCAGACTCTTGAAATATGGAAATCTCTGAAATTAACTTGCTTGAATTCAGTATAAACTTTTTTTTTTTTTTTTTTTTTTTTTTTTTAGGGAAGGTTCTACAGGGTGTTCAGGGTCTCACTACTAGATCGAACTGGTAGTGATCCGCCTGTTTACAGCCTCCCAAGATCTGGGATTACAGGCGCGCCACCACGCCAAGTCTCAATTGCAGTCTCAGTGCGCTCCGGGAGCAGAGCCAGCACAGTATTAACCTATAATCAACTCTAAGTACGCTGTTCAGTGTTCAAGGACTGAAAACATTTCTAAGATCAGGAACAAGACAATGATTCTCGCTTCTGGTTACCACAGTATGTGAAGTCTGTGCTAGGAGTTAGGAGAGAATAAGAAAGAAAAGATTTCTACAGTGGAAAGAAAGGGTAAAATTATTTAAAATATGAGTTCTTTGAAGGAATTTTTAGAAATTATAAAAACTGTAAGAGCCAATAAATGAACTCAGCAAAGTAGTGAAATACAAATTCAAATTCAACATATCACTGTTTTCTTTTAAACATTAATAATGAACAATTAAAAATGAAAGCAAAAAAAGGCCAGGAAGATAACTCAGCAGACGAAGCGCCTACTTAGGCAAATGCGGGTACCATATGTGGGCTGGCCCCAGACCCTGTCCCGCTAGACGGGTGAATGAATGTGGGTGTGGTAGTGCAGGCCCGAAATCCCAGTACTGGGGAGACTGAAAATAGGAGGATCACTACAAGTCCAAACTGTGTAGTGAGACCCTATACAAAATGTATTTAAAAAAAAAAAAGTAGTTGAATTTACAATAGCAGCAAAAAGAATAAAATTGTAATGAGGTTAATTAAGAAGATAAATAGGGAGCCAGGGAGATGACTCAGTAGAATAAGCACTTCCTTGGCAAGAGCAAGGGTCTGAGTTCAATCCCCGGTTCCTTGGGGAAAAAAAAAAAAAAAAAAAAAAGCCTAATTCAGAAGGTAAAAACATGAACTTGTAAACTATAAAATATAGCTGACAGAAATTGAAGGAAAAAATAAAATGAAATATTGTTTTATATTTATGTTGGGTAAGATTATTAAAATATCCATGCCATCAAAATACTCTCAAGATTCACATAATTCTTATCAAAATTCCCATGCCAAATGGCAATTTGTGCAGAAAATTAAAAAAAAAAAATCATCCAATAGATCATATGGATTTCCAGGAGATCTTAAATAAACAAAATACTCTTTAATAAGAATGAAATTGGAGAATTAATACTTCCTGATTTCAAAACTTGTTACAAAATAGTTAAAGCAATATAACAATGTCACAAATTCAAAGATGCAAAGCATGCAGAAGCCAGACGTGAACACTCACACGATGGTCAAATGATTTTCAGCAAGTGTATAGAGACCGTTCAATATTGAGAGAACAGTCTTTTCAGTAATGCTATGGGAAAAACAGATAATCTCCAGCAAAAGAGTGAAGTGGGAATCTCATATAAAAATTAACCCAAAATGGATCAAAGACCGAAGGATAGTATCTAAAGATATAAAATCTTAGAAGATAGACAGAGGAAATTTTAATAATGTTGGACTTATGGGCCATGAGACTGGAGGTACAGGCAAAGAGAAAAAGCTATGGAGCTGATGTCTTTAGTCATAACCAAGTCCTGGGCTAGCATGTGTGAGGCCATGGGTTCCCCCATCCTCTAGCACAAAACAAAGATGGATAAGGCATAAATCAATGGAGTCGTCCATTCTTGAGCTGGATCCTCAGAGTGTGACCAAACACAACTTTCCTCTTTTAGTTTGGTATTTTGTCACAGTGTTCAAAAATTCTTAACTACAGTGAAATTCACAAAGAAGAAAAGTAGAATGGTCATTGCCAAGGGCCAAGGAAAGGAAAAGAGTTGTTTAAGGGGTGTAAAAATTCAGTCATCTAAGAGAAAAAGTGCTAAACTATCCATCAACCTTGATTTTAAGTACTGATACTAAAACTAGACCCTACCCCCATATTGGTAAATACAATTTATACTGTATAAACACATATTTGATGCTATTTTAGAAATGTGGTGATATTTAAAGATTATAAAATGAGTTCACTGTGTCAAAACTTAAAGTAGAAAATAAACATAAGGTGTCACAATATTGCATTTTATAATTCATTATAGCTAGAAGAGAGATTTTTAAATATTCTTTAATAAAGAAACCAATAAATATTTGAGAAAATACATAACCTAAACATCCTGAATGGCTAAATATAAATTTTGTAAATGTGTTAAAGCATTACATTATACCCTATGTAATATACAAATTATTATGTCAACACAACAAATTTAAAATTAAAAACAAAAATATATAGTACACACAATAAACACATAAATATATCTACAGAAAGTTTGTCAAAATGAACAAAAATGCTACTATTTATGACACAGAATTGAAGACATAGAAAATTCCCTTAAAATGTACAAGAAAAAGCAAAACAACTCAATGCAAAGCAGGCAAAAAATTTCAAGTAAGAAATTCAAAACCCACAAATAGAGCAAAATTTGCTTGAAGTCACTGAGTAGAAAGTGTCATAAAACAAAGTAACAGGGAATTGTCATTTTATAAACATTAGTTTGACAAAGAAAATAATGTGATAACATCTTCTGAGAGTAGGAATCTAAGAAACATGGTTCTCTCACTTATTATTGGTGGAAATGTAAATTGTTACAGACAGTGCACATCAATTAAAATGATACAGAAGCATCTATCATTTGTTCTGAAATTCTGCTCCCTTGGCAATCTGTTCTGTAAAAATAAAAAATCAAAACAAATAAAACATTCATTATGTAAGTAAATACATTGTAGGATTGTGCATGGTGGTCAAAGAGTGAAAACAGATTGGTGTCCATTAACAGGAGAGAGTTTGAATAATTTATGGTAGGTCTATATCATGAATAATTGTGCAGCCATTAAGACAAATTGCTCTTTCAAAGTTCTTACAGTGATTCACAGGTGCTATTGTTGGGTGGAAAATGCAAGGGCAAAAATGATGTATGTCTTCATTTTTAAAGAAAAGTGACAGAATTCCTGTATATGTGACTAATTTTAGTAGGCACTATGCTCATGCTGAAAAGAACATTTGTTTTGTAACCAAGTTGGGAGAGATGTTTTCTATGAAGAAGATATGGTGGAAAGTAAAGAGAAGAAAGGACAAGTATGCAAAACACAACTGTAAAAAAGACAAAGAGAAGGTGAATTAAAGGTGAGGCATCAAACACACAATAGCACAGTCATGAAGAGGTGGCAGTGCAAAATGGTGCGACAGGAGAGTTGAAAGGCAGTGACTGAAAATTTCAGTGACTTCTTCATTCACCCTAAACATATAATTCACTGAGCCTTTGAGGAAATTCAGTAAGTAGTTGCCCTCTGTGGCACCTGAGATTTGACAAAGGCTAAAATCAAATTCTAAGCTAGACTTTGTCTTTATGCAGATATGATTATATATTTCAGTGATAGCTAGTCTTACAATATTTACCTAGCGGCTACTGCCCTTGAGGTCTCTTCCTATAGACAGGCTATACTGCTGGGATGGCTAGGTTCCTGAGGTATTTACGAAGCACCTCTGAAAAGTGGTGAGGAAATGACCTGCCAAGAGGAACTTCCTAAAATCAGCATTAATTTTGGTTTCCTTACATTTACAATTCTCCAGTTCATTATTGGGTGTCACGGGAATAGATTCATCATTTTGGGGTCACCTCCTAAAATTGGTAGCTGCTTCATACAAATAAAAACTAACAGCCATCACAATAGAAAGTGCCATAATTAAGAACTTTAAATTCACAACTTTCCTTGTTTTATTTTTTTATGTAACTTACCTACTCATATTTGCCTAGCAGTGTTAATTAATACTCTGGAAAATTACAGTGAGATTCCTGTGGAATTATATTTTATATCCACATAAGTACCAAAACAATTCAAAGTGATTCATATTCTAATGATGAATACTAAAGTTAGTAATCACTAATTGTAACACTTATTACACCATGTTGGCAAACAATTATTATGTATAGTTGATAAACATTTGAATAAATGTCATACTATTCTATACTTATTAAAGCAACAACACTTATAATTAATAACTCTATTATTCATTTCAAGTTATGGCTGCAGGATTTGTGTTCTAGGAAATGACTAGAGGAATGAATGTTCATTTCAATTCCATTTCTATTTTTCCCTTATGCATTAAAGTATAATTTGCATAAAGTGCATGTGTAGCCCTCAACATAGCTGTAATTCCAGAAAGCATCCTTCTCATCTGCTGCATGATGGTTGAGAAAAGAAATGATTGTTTCAAACGAAAACTTAAACACACATAGATAAAGATGAGTGATTCCTTTTTTACAGCTTGTTTTCTCAGGAAAGTATTTAGCATTTATTTATTAAGAGACTAATGCAATTTGTATTCAGAATGAGCCAACAATTCACATAAAATAAATTATTGGATAAAATAGATTTATTTATCCATTGTTTGAAAAACAATTTCATGTAAGTACTTTGCTTATACAAGGTCCTGCATTGGAAGGCCTGGGCATTCATCTGTTTCAGTGATTAGCATACTAGAAGCCAAATGCCTTTGTTATGAAAGTTCCTAATGAAGTATATGAAACACAAAGCAGGTATGCTTTGATGGTGTGCCAGGAAGAAATAGTATATTTCTATAAAGAAATTTGGTTTACACCATACAATTCAAATACTTGTGTAGTTTTATCTAGTTTTATGACCAAAAGATGTCATAGAAAACATCAAAGACAGCTAGATCTATTATTTTGACTTTTCATGAGAAGTGTATGGAATTATCATTCCACCCTTTTCTAACTCAGGAGGGCTTATTTTCATTTCATTTCATTTCATTTCATTTGAGACAGGGTCTCTGTGCAGCTCAGGCTGGCCTTGAGCTCACTTTGTAACCCAGGCTGGTCTCAAACTCACAATGATCCTCCTGCCTCTGCCTCTCAAGTGCTGACATTATAAGGCATGCACCACCACACCTGGCTCAGAAGGGCATTTTCTATTTAATTTTTCTGAAATACCTTCCCTACTCTGCAGCATCCCTGGTCTATTAGAATCTCTCTGAGTTTTAAACACGGCTTTATACAACATAGTGCACTATCACATAGGCTTAACTATAAGTGGGCCATAGACATTTCATATATCCTTCATGTATGATTCTACCTGAAAAGTGGAAACTTAACCAACTGAAGATAGAGAATTAAATTATAGATGATTCTGACTCATAATAGTTACAATTTTTTAATTTTGAAATAGTGTGAAAGCTACATGGGTTTAACAGAAACTATACTTCAGATTTTAAATTTTTACCTTTTCCTGGACACTGACATGTACTAAGATACTCCCAGGTGATGTGCAAGGAAGCCAGCCACATCTTTCAATTAGCTACTCAATCACAAAGGGAAACAAACCATCCTCTATAGCATGTATAGTGTGCTGCTAAATTATGATATTTAGTACATTAGATATATTAAATCAATTTTGAGTCAATTTATTTTCAATTTATGATGACATTATCTGGACATACTCATTATCAGTTGAGGAGAATCTGTGGTGGTCCTGCGTAAAAGTCTTCATTGTTAGGGAGCTACTTAATTCCCCAGAAGGAAAGAAAGCTGGTAACTGGAGCAATATCCTTATCAACATGCTGAAAACTGAACCCCAAATATACTGATTCAAGTTTCTTGCTGGGAAAGTTCTGATACATGGACTACATTTTGCATGATGACTGTGGCTTAGAATTCGCACAACAAACAAATATACAACATGAAGATTTAGTGAGCATGACAGCCAGGAGACCATGCTGGTCCAAATTACTGTACAAAATGGAGATTCTAAGAATATCAGTTTATCCTAACTGCTGTGAGAAATAACTTGCACTTATATTTAGCAATGCTTATCTGGAGAACTGAAGATCCTTGCAGAGCCACACAGGATGCTCCACATGTCTTCTGCTTGATATCTACTTCTCCTAAAGTACTCTGTGTAGTGGGAGAGATAGCTCAGCGGTGTAGGTGCCTGCAAGGTCCGAAGTTCAATCCCTGGTACCAAACAAGCAAATAGACACAGACTACTGTGTGTAGCCCCAAATTTGCATGCAGACAAAGGCATCTTTGACACATTTTAAAACTTCTTCATAAGTCTGTCTCTTGAAATCTCTGCCTCTTGAATCAAAACATGAGCACAGATCACCGAAGAGGTTTATTTTTTCCTTTTTTTGTTTCTTAATGACTAGTGTCAATATTTGTGATGAATGGTAATTATTCAAAATATCTCAGGGCCTTTATCTACTGCATCATGGATTTTTTTTTCCCTCCTGTGAAAATTTTATAAGGCTTACTGGTAGTCCAAATAGAATCAAGTAGCAAGGAACTTAAATTAATAGAGTCTACTTTGCCTTCTTCAACTTTAACGTTTAGTTTCTCCATTACATTTTTTTATGTCCTATCAAAACACTGAGTCTCTTCTTCACTTTTGCTCCATATAAAAGAAATTTATCCACTCTGCTCTCAAATATTAAATCACCTGTTTATGCTCTATATAAAAGAAAATTTCTTCCTGAATTTTTTTCAGTGGCAAGATTATTTTAAAGTAGGATCAACACTAGGACATTAGCACTTCTCTTATTACTGTTCTCGACCCTGGTTTACAAGAATTCCTGAAAGATCTACTCAATCTATTATACCAATTCCTGTTTAAATTCCACATCCTGAAAGAATATGAAGTTCAGTGTCTGTTGATGACTGTGACAGTCTTATTACTATATGTACATCATATGCCTCAACAAACAAACATTTGCAGGAGTAATAGTTTTTAATAATTTGTCTTAACTTACAATATGTGCGATATGGCCAGGTAAGGCTAAGTCTGGGTGCCATGAACAAGAAGTCTAGTGAGTAAAGCTTTGATTCATAATGCTGGTCTCACTTTCACTTTGCTTTAATCAGTTCAGCTAATTGACTCTTAAAAAGAGAATGGGAGCTATTAGAATGCAATTAAAAGAAGAAATGTGTAAATCCATTTATAGCCGTGTTTTATTACATGGACAGAGATCTTGAATTGATTAGATTTATTAGTGGGATGATAGAATGCTTTGCACTGGATCTGCAATGAAACATGCTTCTTAAAATCAGGAAAATGTACTTCCATCTTCAACTTGTGCTTTAAAAATACATTTCATATAACATTATCTTAGGGGGAATCTTTGGTTGTTCAGTATGAAAGCTCATTTTCTCAGCCAAAGGTTAGAGTAATAGTATTTATTTGAAATGTAAATGAAGACTTCCACCAAGGAATGTATGTTTCGTTTTGCATTTGTCTCTAATCAGAATGCCCTATGAATAATGTAGTTTGGTACCAATGTCCTCATTAAGCAAGTTTCCCATTATTGCACTTTTTGATTATAATCTCCTCATTAAATTTCTTTTACTGTTCATGGTAATGATCATTCATATGCTTAGGTCTTCAATATTAATATGAATGCACACACACACACACACACACACACATACACACACACACACTCCCTCCTAGAGATGAGAATCAAATTACATTGATGGCCAGATGTCCTTTAAATAAAGGATTGTTGTCCATTGTACATCCAAGAAATGGCAGAGTTGAATTGTTAGACTGGGCTAAAAGAGAAAATGTGTTTCAAACTAGCCTCAATTTATATCCATCTAAGAGGCAGTTTTACAATTATACTTGATTGACATCAATGGCCAAGAAAGAAGTGAAATGACAAAAGAAATAGGGCTAACAAGAATAGGTTTTTGCTACTTTCATTTTCTTATTTATTTATTACTTTGAAATCTACAGAATTATGTACTAGAATTTACAAAGAGTTTTGGAGACCTATATTTAATCTTATGAGACCACAAAAGTATGTGCATTATAACCAGGTACAGATTTCAACTGTATAACTCTACAAAAAATAAATTTTTAAGATTTTCTAAAGAAAAAGTTGTCTTTTAACATCTTAAAGCTCTGAAAAGATTACAGAAGAGGAAAAGTCAAACTTAAATAGAGATGATAATAACAGATCTAAAACTCTATGAAAGATTTCATTCATAGACTTATTCTTTTTGAAGTTTCTAGTAATAACATTTGTTTTTGTTTTTGTTTTGCTTTTGTCTTTTTTTGAGATAGGGTTTTACTATGCAGTTTAGTCTGGCCTTGAACTCACTTTATAGACTGGCTGGTGTTGAATTTACAAAAATTCTTCTGTTTTGGCCTCCCCAGGGCTGGAATTATAGACACATGCCCCACACTTATTTTAGAATCATATTTGAAGTCCTAGGAAATAAACAGGGAACAAGTGCTAAACTGTTTCATTTATGTACTTCAACTCTTCCTCAGTAGAATTCAGAATGCCTATTCTGTCCTTTGTAAAATGAATTATATACATTTAAATAAATGTGTTTAAGTCATAAAAATATAAAAATTCATGCATACATTTAAACAGCGGTTACATCTATGGAGGTCATTGGAAAAGGAAAGGTGACATTGATTACTTATTATGTGTTTCTGTATTATTTAATTATTTATTTACTAGTAATAAATTAACTATCACTTCACTACTAAGTAGTTGTTAGCTATTTAACATAAATAGTGACTTTATAAATATAAGAATGTATAACTTTAGATTTTCATCTGGTTAAGAGACATTGTTAGAAGCACATCTTCGTTCTAAATCAGCATAGATTTACAAAAATTCCTACACAATTTTTCAAGAAATCATATTAAATTGTGTTGGCTCCTCTTGAAACTTTTCCAAATCAACAACTGGCACCCATACTGCAAAGAAAGAGATTTAATTAGGTTTCTGGTTTCAGAGAGTTTAGTGCACAGTTCACAGGCTCCAGACTAGGAGAATAGTGATGGGAGGGCCCCGAAAAGCAAATGCGCTGAGCTCCTGATCCGGGAAGCAGAGCTGGGAGGGGTGCTGGAGAGTTACGATAAGAACCAGACACAGACTCCAAGACCACCCTGTGCAGTTCCCTTAAACACATACCAAAGTGTGCTTTACCCTCCCACACAGCCCAAAGCCAATCCATTTGATATTTCACTCCAACCACCACACTATTTTATTTTCTTTATGAAAAATTTTGGAGAATATTCATTAATAGTCATGGCAAAAACATGCAGTTACCCTCTATCTTATTCAAAGATCAGGGTACGATTAGATAAAGCTATTCCTTCTTTAGTAAAAAATACCCAAAGTTACTATTTCACATGCTAGGAACTACTGTAACTTCTTTCAGTGAATTGTACATATTAGATTTTATGATTGTTATGCACAAATATGGCATGCATTTCCAGATGAGGTAAGAAATTTTGAGTCACTAAATTACTAATGTTAATTTTGAGTTACTAAATTACTGTTAACTTGCTTGCTAAAAATAGATGTACTATGTTTTGAAATTCAATCTTTTTGACTCTAAAATCCATCTATACTCTACACATATCTTATTCGCTTTCATCAGTCTTTTCAATTTCTAGGAAGGAAACTTCAGTTTTACAATATCCACTCACGTTCTTTTTCAGTAGACCACTGCTTCCATAATTCAATACGAAGAAAAGAAAAAGAAATCATACACAGCCAAGTATGTTCCTTGTTCTTTTCATGGCACAGGACTTTGAAAGGCACAATGTAGGGGCAATTTATGTATAATGAAAGTATTCATGGAGATGCAAGACTAAATAATTGGTGTAAAATTAATTTCTAAACAATTGATAAAAGACAAAAAATTGATATGGAAGAACATGTCATGAATATTGTGTCTGGGCTATAATAGATGAGAGCTATGTAAGTAACACTGTGTGGTACCTTGTGATTGAATAGCCAATTCTTATCCAATTCAGTATACAATTCCCATATATTGGGGAATTTTAAACCAATGACTGGGTAGTTAAGAAGTGAAAACCTATATGACTTGTATTAATTTTGGAAAACTTTTAAAGGGCCACCCCAACTTTGGTGAATTTATGATATTGCTTGAGATAGAAGATATAACTGCATCAGAATTCAATTTATATCTCCGTACCTACATCTCTCTTCCTCATTTAAAATGTGGTTGCTAATGGAGCCCATACCATTAGTTCTTCATGGAAATTTCCCTCTTGCAACTCCCCCTGCTTTAACAATATTTTATTTATTCTTATACTTTAAATAAAATTATCAGAGCCAGCAAAATAGCTCAGTGGATTAAAGCAGCCTGGGGTCCTATCCCCGGGGTGCATCGCAAATGAGACTGGGCATGGTGGCATGCGTCTGTAATCTCAGCACTTGGGAGGCTGTAAACAGGAGAATCACTACAAGTCTGATCTAGTAGTGAGACCCTACACACCCTGTAGACCCTTCTCTAAAATACAGAAAAATAAATAAATAAATAATCACTTATTATCAAAAGGTCATGATCACTTGGGCACCAAATACACTGTTCTTTCCTCTATTCAAAATGCTCGTCTCTGCCCATGATTCTGTATATAACCTTACCTTAGGACTCTTCTTTCTATGCAGTCAGAAGGGGCATATCCAATATCGGCATTCTTCACCACTTTAGCCTTTCAAAGTGTACTCTAGTCAAATTGTGGTAAAATAACAATTAACTTTAACACACCAAAGAATTAGACTGGCCATTTCTAATGTTTCTCTATTGAGATAAAGAGACTACATACTTTTCCTTGCAACAATTAGGTAACTGTTCTGTGTGGGGTGTTTTTGTTTTGTTCTGTTTCGGGTTTTATTAATTAATTAATTAATTTATTTTATTTAGGACAGGGTCTACAGGATCACAGGGTCTCACTATGTAGATCAATTTCGTAGTGATTCTCCTGTTTTTAGCCTCCCAAGAGATGCAATTACAGGCACATGCCACCACACCCTGTCTTAATCCCCATCTCACCGCACCCTGGGCAGCAGGGCCAGTAAGGCATGCTGGGGATCAAATCCCGGCCGCTGCACTCTGTCTAAGCAGGCGCTTTAGTCTGCTGAGCTATCTGGACAGCCCAGGTTTTTGATTTTTAATGATGAGGGAAGGACCATTAACTTGGGTTGTCTTTCATCAGTGAAATTTCTGTTAGGGAACAGAAATGTTAGCCATCATCAGCCAGCATTTCTTGCAAATGGAATACTTCAGTCTTGAAGCAGATCTGGTCTGTAGAACCCAACATCCACTGCTTCAGATAACCTATTAGAAAAGTGAAAATAGAGAAGGAATGTATTTTTATGTGACATGAGCAAGAGAGGAAAATTGTATAACATGCTTGATTTCATTTGTATATGTTTGGGCAAAGACATAAAAACAACGAATTTCCATGAAGTAGCTGTCTTTATTTGATACTGCGTAAGACTGAAGTAATAATACCATATTCCAACCTTCGATTTATTTATTTTATTTTATTTATTTATTTATTTTTAACCTGGTGCTGCCCAACCTTTGATTTAAATCATGGTGGAAGTAGTGTGACTGATTATGAGGATTTCGAACTAACCACAAGGAAACATGCTGTTGAAATTTACCAGTTTTTAAGACTAAATCAGGAAATTATATTTTATTTCCTCTAAAGGTTGATGCCATCATTGTAATTTCTCTTTTACCCCAACATTTTGTTAGTATATTCTTCTTATACATAGTAAATATATTCATTCATCCTGGGAGGATTGGTACATGCATGCTTTCCATCTTCATTCTTTTTACTTTTTCTTCCCTTTCACTCCTTCCTGTCTTGCCCAACCCCAGATTCCCACAGAATCACCTCTTTAATTCATTAGTTTTTTGTACTGTTGTCTTAGTCTCAATTCCATTAATTTCTGTTCCATATAATTTCTTTTCTTCCATCAGTTTTATACATGGATTGTTTTTGTTTTTCTAGGAACCTGAGATAGATAATTAACTTTTTTGGGATCACCCTAACCATCTTACGTGTGTACTCAACGTTGTACATCTCTATCCTACAACTTCATTTATTGAGTTGCATATGTTTTTCAAATATTGTGCCTTCACTATTATTTTACTCTAATAACATTTTCATTGATTTCCTAATTTTTTGTTAGCCATTGCTTATTCAGTAATATTTTTTAATTTCCATGTATTTGAGTAGCTTCTTTGGCTTACTTTAGTGTTGGTTTATAGCTGTGCTCATCTATGATCCAATGGTAAAAAAGAAATTATTTAGATTCTTTGGTATTTGTTTAAGCATAGTTTATGCAGTAACGTATAACCTATTTTGGAAAACGATCCATGTGCTGTTTAGAAAAATATGTATTAACTTGTTGGAAAAAACACTTTGTAGCTCATAAGTTTGATTTTTAATGATGTGGATTAACCCTGATATTTCTTTCTTTACTTTTTTTTTCTACTTGACGAGTCTAATTATGAATGAGGTATTTAAATCTCCTACTTGGATTGTATTGTATCTTGATTCCAGGTCCCAGGGAGGCAGTCCTGTGCTGTCATCATTTACACCACAATTTTTAATCTGTCTATAATTTTTTAATTATTTCAGTGACATGGAAAGAGAGAGCCATTTTATTGAGCAACAACATATGGATTTTGTAGACAATACAATGGATGATAATCCATTTTTTGAGTTTCCAGGTTTTAAGGCTTAATATATCAATTTAAAGAAATTATGTACTCCCTGTATTCACAAAAATATTTATTAGAGAAAATATTAAATTATTTATATACTAGACAATACTTAAGAAAGTGGAAGATAAGTGAATTAATAGTATCTCCCATCTTAGGGGCCTGATGGATATTTTTATTGTCTATATTTACCCCCAAAGCCTCATGAAGTCATAGGTGTAGCTTTTTGAGAAGTATGTGGACCTACAGCATATGATGCTGGAACTAATTCATGATACAATGCTAGGCACAAGACAATAGGATTAAGGGTTTTAGTGCTATCCGCCCTAAGTAGCCTGCTTACCATAAGATTGTGATGTGCACACAAAGGAGTTACAGCACAGCCTAGGACTCTGACTTGAGGAAACCACTCTTATATAGCAGGCAATAGTCAAACCCACCCTGTTCTAGAAGAAAGCATATTCTATCCTCAAATCTCATTTCTGCAAATACAATACTAAGAAATGTTTAGCTACAGATCCATCATGGCCTTGTTTGGTACAAACGCAACAGTGTAAATAGACCCATGGAGGAGCATGGTCCTGTAATAATACTGTAGGGAACCAACTATATGATGAAGAATTGAAGTCAGCAAAATATGTCTGAGAACACTGATATGTAGAGTAAAGCTGATAAAACTGCTACTTAAAGTCTATTTTAATGAGTGCTTATAGAGACTGAGGATTCCCTTCATTAATACACCTGACACACTGCAAGGAAATGCTCAGAGAACTAAAGAATAAAATGATTCCTCAGAAGCATCACTTTTGTGGCCAGATGGAGCAGTAGGTGACATAATAAGAGACAAAAATTCTGTATTGTCCTCAACATATCCTTGTGTTAGTGATCCTTCTATTTGCTCAAGAAAGAAAATAAATAAACATACGCATCATATTACAGTTATGGTTTTTAGATATGTAGAGGACTCATACATAAAAATTATAATATGCAAAACTCTAAAATGAAATGGATGTTTTGTTTATCACAAGGTATCTTTTGTTGTCATATTGAAACAGAAAGTTAGAATCATTCCACCAGAGTTCCCTAACTAGTAATTATAGTAAAATTAATTGTAAAATAATGTGTAAAATATTGTGTAGCAAGGGCAGAAGAAGTAAAAATTTAACCTTGAGGAGCGGCATTAGCATAAAAGTACTTGGATGAAAATACAGAGTTGTTTTACAAATTATCTAGGAACAAAATAATTTTGAATGAGACCAATGAAAACTAGGACTGATTTTATTGTGTACATCCCAGAACTCTTAATGGTACGTCTTCCTCCCTACTTCAGTATCTGTTGCTGTCTTCTGTTTTGAAACAGGAAAACATCTGTCACTGATTTCACACTACAGTAGTTATATCGTTCTTGCATTTGCCTTTTAAACTTAAGTCTGAAATAATAGAACAAAAAGCCTCTTTAGAAAATTTACACACGAGTGCAGTCTGTATGCTAGAACTGTGCAGAGGTAATTTATACAAAATGGGTACAATCCTTTAGAAACCTGGAAATTAAGTTTATCTTCTGCACACCTAGAAGTGAGGTTACCTCAGGAGGAATAAGATATCCTGTGTTGCACCTTCTTTTGAAGCAACGGGATCATAAATCACTGCTATCCTACCCTGCTGTTGTTGTACCACATTTGCTGCTGCCAGGAGACAGTTCTAAGCCTGGGAGCACCTTGGAATGTGTCCTGGCATTGGTACCTCTTCAGCATTCAAACCTCAGAGGTTGGAGTATGTCCGGTCTCAGTGCACCCCCTCCCTCCCACGTAGTGTTCTGTAATGTGTGTTCTGTCATAGGCTGTTGTTGTTTCCTTCATTTAATGTCTTCTGTTTTAAACCCTTTCTCTTTTAAAGGGAGAATGGCCTGGTGAAACACATTTCCTTAACAATAAGGAACACCGGAGTTGCAACCTGATTGAACCACGTGAATGAAACTTGAGTAAACTTCAGCAGTAACTGGGGAGATAGCTCAGTGGCATAAGAGCCTGCCTGGCAAGTGCAAGCTCCTGAATTTGATCCCCAGTACTGAAAAAAAAAAAAATCACCTTCAGCAGTAACTTTCTAAAACATGGTAATCTAGTCTACCAAATAGCAAAAATAATAATAATAATATCGCTGGGGAAATTGAATTAATTGTAAATAAAATAAAATCTTGGACTGAAAATAATAACCTTGTATCCAACTGAGTTCTAGTTTTTGCAATGAAGCTGTTCCTGTTCAGATCCTTTATGAACTTCTTTTGAACTTATAAAGAGGAGCTCACAAATTTTTGTGTTAATTATTCTTTAATTATCTCATGTGCATCAGATTCATCTTGCCAGCTTGAATAGGAATGTATTTCTGAAAATAAAAACAAAATCAGTGTTGACAGCTTTGTTGTACATACTAAGGACTCTGGAAAAGAATAAGAGCTGCAGGGGAGTGCCTATGGAAGATGAGAAATGCTTCAAAAGAACTAAATCCCTGAAGAGAATGCTAAAGGCATGAGGGGAATAAGAATTAGCATACTTGGGGTATAAATTCAGAATTTGATAAAAAGAATGACATTTTTAACTTATCAGTATCTGGTCACCAGGAGGTCAGCCTGACTGAGCCTCCAATCTACTGATGAAAACTTTGTAAATCCCTGTACACGGTGAAGTCACTGTTCCTCCTAGAACTTTGGGCCCATTAAGCGTGCATAAGCTTGATGAGGGGCTTCATCTGTGCTGTTTCTGATTGATAAATGTGGGAAACAAGACAAGCTCAACGCCAAGGAAAACTGAGAATTTGCTTCCACAACAGTATGAAGTCCGTGAGATCTCATTTTTAAAACTGTGCTAAGTAATTAGAAGACTGCTTAAGAATCATATTAGAAAGCAAAATAAGAAATTGGAAATCAATAGGAATTGAGCAGTGATAAAGATAAAGGACATGGTAAGAGCAGTTTAGAAAAAACACAGTTTATGTAATTAGAAAATTATAAACAAGATTGGAGGGTGATGATGGTTTTAAGAGTGAAAACTTTGTAGTGAGAAATGTGCTATAAGAAAGAGTTAAAGGCCTACAAGAAGGATTAATACCTGGAGTTCCCAGCCATGGAAAAGAAATTAACACATAACATTCAGAGGCTGTAAAATACACTGGCAATAAAGTTATCACTTCTTTAATGAAAATTTGCTCCATATCTATTTAATATGCTCATCAAAGTAAGGGCAGAATAAAGAATGATGCAAGAATACAGAAACACAGCCCCGTGTAGAGAGTATGTTGAGACTGTTCTATGTCTAAGCAGTAACATTCTTAAAGAAGGACATTGAGAACAGAGAGGAGTAAACGAAAGTAAAGAGCTGAGGAGTGATGTCTTGGATAAGCGTAATGTGGTAGCTTTACAGATCAAATAGTCTACACTTGAATGGCAGGAAGGAAAGCTTCAGGATGGGGATTATTAGGATTATTAGGAAGATACCACACAGTAGCATCATGGAGGTACTAGAAAAACTGTGAAATAAAATAAATGCACATATAAGATTAAATTTACAAAAGGAATTTTATATCTTGAAAGAACGATAGAACAATTTACTGGTCATAGCTCAATCGGGAAATATAACCAGACTAATACTGTGGGCTAGTTTCACCTTGAAAGACACTCACTCTTAAGTAAGTCTTGGTTTCCCCCATTATTATCCAACATTCACTCATAATATCAGTAGGAAGATTGACATAATTAAGCATAAGGTTTACTTTCCAAGATTGTTTTCTTAAATTAGATGTTTACTCTAAAAGATCATTTTGATTACCAGTATTTTTCTAGGGAAAACTTTTAAAACTGAAAATCTTTGGGGAGCGGCAACTTTGAAATGGCAGCACAAAGAGTTTTACAACCCTCCTCCTGGTATGGTAACCAAAACTGTTTCAAATTATTGAAAGACATATCATTTAACAATTTAAAATAGTCCTAAAGGCATATATGGTACATATATAGTAAATAGAAATTATTATTCAAGATATATATATATATATATATGCAAAAGTCTGGCATCTGAGCTATAACCCACTCTATTCCATAATTCTCAGGTTAGGGGAAAAGTAGCTTAATTTCTGGCAGGTGCAATCAAAAAGAACGGTTATCTTGGCCCAAGTAAGGTTTCCTCTCCAGTTTAGGGGTATGAAATCTTCTCAAAGTGGGATAGGCAGCTACCATATCTGTCTCAGTTGCTCTTCTGTCATTGCTGGGACAAATACCTGACATCCAAAATGAAGGAAAGAAAGGTTTGTTTAGCTCACAGTTTCTGGAGGTTGCAGTCCGTACTCAGCTGGTTCCAAGGCAGAGCGGCACATGGCAGACAGCAACCTTTCATGATGGTGGCAAAGATCAAGACAGCAAAATGGAGCAGCAGCAGCAGGAGCAAAATGGCTACAGAGAGCAAGTCTGTCTCTCTTAAATTGCATTCATCCTATCCACCCCACCCTGGGGGAAGTACTCACACCTATAACCCCAGAAGCACTAATCCTAGCCTGGATCATGAATTAATCTCAAACTCTAGAAGTCCATGCCCCATGACTATATGAGGCTTTGGGGGGACAAGTAGACACAAATCACAATAATATCTCAACTCCTATCATTGTCTTACAAAGATTTTATCTAGTGGAGATAGGCAGAACCTCTTGGATTCCCTTCAGCTCACCCTCAAACCACAGGGCAGCTCTAGTAAGAATGTAAGACCCTCATATGCCCTGTAGCCACTTGCTCACAAAGAAGAAGGAAGTTCTGAACAGAAGAAAACTTCAGGAAACCAAGGCCTTTCTATTCAAATGAATACACCACATACAAATTAAAAGTGTTGCTCAGAGGTAGACCATTATGCCCACACTTACGTCTGTTAAGACATGAAAGGATTTTGGACAGCACTAGCCATTAGAGAACAGCAAAACATTGAGATATTACTTCAGTTTTCTGCTTGATGTATTTAAAAAGATGATAATAACTTTGATGAGACTCAGCCAGAATCAGAACACTTATAATGCTAGTAGAATGTAAGAGTACAACTTCTTCTGAAAGGTTTGACAGTCCATCATATATTACAACTAGAATAAACCACTTGACTGGGTAAGTTTACTTCGAGGTACGGTATTTACTCATAAGAACCTGCAAATAAAAGTTAATGAGAAAAATAATAAACACTCATGTTCATCAATTTCAAAATAGGTAAATAAAATGTGATGCATATATATCCTCAAATATTATTTTGCGATAGAAAGGATTACAATGTTGCTGCATGGTACAACATGGAAGAAATATTTAACCATAATCATGATAGTAACAAAGATTATTTTCTTTACCACATTTTAGTTAGGCCCCTGAAATTTCTCCCACATGGAAGCATATATTTTTTAGTAAAGTTGCTTTTAAGAACAAACCCTACTTATTTTCTCATCTTTAATATCTGACAGTTCTCAGCCAAATTAGATTCCTCATCATCAGCCATTCCCAGATGATGTCTGATCACTCTAGACTGTTCTTTCAAGAATCCTCTTAGGTCAATTAACAAGAATACCCCTTACC
>NW_004524828.1:139822-140569 GCF_000260255.1 Octodon degus | reverse complement strand
GGGATCTAACTGAAGACCTTGCACTTGCTAGGCAAGCACTTATTCCACTGAGCTATCTCTCAGCCTCCCACCCCCCCTTTTCTAAAATTTTGAACAGGGTCTCACTATGCAGCTTAAGTATAGCAACCCTCCTATTTTCAGCCTCCTGAGTGCTGGGATTACAGGTGTTCACCACCATGCCCAGTTTTGGTGACTGCTTTAACATGACCAGGGCCAAGGCTGGCACAGCATGTGGTGCCAGGGATTGAACTTCAGTCCCTATACCTACCTTAGCAGGTGTTCAGTCTGCTGAGCTTTCTTACCAGCTTTTTGTCTGCTTTCAGTTGGAAATTTTCTATCTACTGACCCCTATTTACTCATGCTGCACTCCAAGTTGAGCTCAATTTCTATCCTCCACTGTAAAAGTCCATTGTCATGCTTCCTCACTTTACCTATTTAAATGTATAATTTTCAATATTAGCAAACTCTATGAATATACCAAAACCAAAAATACCTTTTAAATGAATTATGTAAAGTGAGAATATTTCAATAAAGCTGTCAAAATTTTAAACTTTTCTCTTTACATTTCAAAAGCAAAGTTTTAAACTCTACAGATTACCACTTTAATCTTAGATATGTGAATATACATTTGATACCAAGATAATGAGACTAAAGAGGAAGTTGATATAAACCTGAATTTTACGCTACTCTTACATGATCAGTAACTTCAGTCTCTACCAACCATTAATGTCTTGGGTTTTTTTCCCT
>NW_004524828.1:133474-139712 GCF_000260255.1 Octodon degus | reverse complement strand
TCTTTCTTTTTTCCTTTCTATCCCTCTCCCTACCTATCTCTCTCCTTGCCTTTTTCCCTCCTTTCCTCCCTTTCAATATTGTTTCTATGAATATTGGAATCACTCAGTAGATTATACTATTGCAAACAGTAAATCTAGATTCCAAGGATATTTACAAATCACTACTTTTCTGTATATTTTTATTTACAAACATATTTGAAGAACAGAGCATCTCTTTGTAATGCTATGTGTCTGAGTTTCTTGATAAGAGCTTAATTTCCCCATATCCAGATTAGCATTCAAATCTGTTGCCAATTTAATCATTATTATGAAGTTTTAACAAGATTTGTAATTTTCTTATTCACATTCCAGGTTTCCAGACATATCAAAGCCAGAGAAATTATTATGAGGGGACACATTTCATAGTATGACTTAATCTGAACTTACATAAAATTCTTTCAATTATGACAACTCAAATCAATAAGATATCAAATATATTTATATGTATGTATTTTAAACTTTCCTACTTGCTGCACTCATGCTATCTCATATTATTTAATTCTCAGCATTTATGCTTATGATCTTACATATATTTATATGATTAAAATATATTAAATAATATTTATCAGTATATATTCATTTTCCACTCAAAGATGCAAGAACTATGTATCACCATTGGTTTGTGTCTTTGCTAGACTACCATTTCTAAAGAAATATAAGTAAGAGATAAGTGCCAAGAATTGTGGAAGAAAATGGCACATTAGCCATGAAAGATCTTAAAGAAAACTGACTCTTTCTTTTAATATTCACAAATCTTTTTTGTAGTTCTTTCATACACTAACTCTTAAAATGTGAGTTATTGTTGAAGTACCATGTCCTGAGCCATATTCAGTAGGCAACTTCCTACTTGCTTGTGTCTACTAGTGAGCCACTATTATGTCACACTCTCTACCTTGTGCCATTTTTTCTCTATTGTCTGTTATCCCCTCTCCATATATTGCTATTCCTTGAGGAAATTCTTTTATTGTGAAATTCACTTAAAAGGATTAAAGAATTAGTTACAAAACCCATAATAGCGATCTATTATGTTTTTAAATTTTCCATTAAAGCTCTTAGACAAGCAACAACAATACATTCAATACATTCAATACTCTTTGAAAATACATTGATGCCTAGCTGCAGAATTTCTCCTTTTACAACCAACCTCTAACAACTACCGAATCCTCACTCTGAAACATTAACCAGATGTTTGCAATTTGCCCCAAGCCAAGACTAGAAGAAAAGCACTGAAATGCAGCAAATAGGCCTCAGGTTTAAACATGTCAAACAATAGAGTGGTTGATCACATTCTTTCAGTTCTTCTATTTTAGGAAAAGTAAACATGGTAAAGTTTTTGCTGGGTCTTTACTCTTGCAGACCATGCTTCACTGAGGTTCCCTTACTTTCCATCTCTGTACCCAAATGCTGGCTTTACAAATGATCTGAAGGCTGCAGCACAGAAGCAGCGCAGGGGAGAGCTAGCTGGAATTTATACACATGTGTAAGGCAGATAAATGACTTCGTACTGAAATATTGGTAAAGACCAGCAAGGAAAAATTGAGACCTGTGAGTAAAAATTATACTCTCATCCTTTACTGTCTACTACTCACTTCCCTGGAGAAGTGCAGATTCAAACATCATTATCGTTAAAGGCCAGCAGCAAAATATTTCACAGAGGCAAAGCATTCAATTCTTTTCTCAAGCGAAGAGGAGTAATACTCCAAGTGAATTGAGTAGACAGACATAAAATTAGGCAAATTAATTAGCATCTCTTAGTTGCAGGCTTAAACAATTGTGAGGACACTTCAGAAATTACTGAGCTATTGGAAAGGAAATAATATTGTACCTAAGACTTAGGGACACTTGGGTCATTTGTCCACCACACCTCAGCCATCTTTAGCATTTTCCTGAGCACTTTTCCCCTTTGAAATTCTACAATTTTACCTGTTTCCTTCTGCTTTAAACTGTATGTAGTTACTTGGTTAACTTTTTACTTTTTTTCTTTTTTTTTTTTCAGGATAAAGTGCATACCAGGTACTAAACTCAGGACTTTGATCTGACTGATACAGGGAGAAAAACTGATCTTGGGTAGGTGACCTCTAAACTATATAGGGAACCTCCAAATGACGTAGGGAAAAATGGTCTCAGGACCTGACCTGCATGAGTTCGTGTTCTCTAAAACTGAAGAATGAATTTTAGGAACAAATGAAGATTATGAACAGAATATCTTTATTGAGGGAAAGAAAGCTCCTGTCCAAGAGAGGGACAAGAAGGAGGCCTGAGCAGGTTGTCCCAGGAAGCTGTCTCTTCCAGGGACTTTTATAGAGAAAAGCTATGCAGTGAGGTGGGTCTAAGGTGGTGGAGAATATGGGCACTTGCTTAGGTGGATGTGGGGTGGGACAAAACTATGGTCACCCAATGGGACTACAAGCACCATTGCCCAGGTAAAATTGATTAAGTCCAGGTCCAAATGGGGAAGCGAGTCATGCAGCAAGTGGGCATGAATGTAGAACAGGACTTTATCAGGTAGCCATCTAGTAGTAACTGGATTAATGATTCTTCTGGCTCCTTCAGGGTGACGATCAATCTCGAATGCCAATCTTTACGGAGATCGGTATTTGTTTGATCTTTGGCCTTTAGGTCTGGCCCATGGAGGGAGCATCCACCCCTCCCAAAGTTGCAAAGGGATTTTGTCTTCTATGGTATCTCCTTCGAGAGCCTGGCCCTGTCTGACTGCCTATAATATTTCTATCTAACTCGGCTGCCTGCAACATTACCAGGAAGGCAGGTAGGTACTCATGCCACTGAGAATTTTTTACTTTCTGAAAGACTTATTTTGTTATTAATAACAATGTTATGGTTTGTTTCTAGTTGCCCCCACAAAGCCTCATGCAGTCATGGAGTGACTTGGGGAATTTATGAATGATTCTTAATCCAATAGTGGGATTGTGGGTGTTAATACTACATTCTGGCCCTTGGGTGGTTAATCTGCATTGCAATGGGCAGAGGGGAGGGAGGTTTGCTAGCTGCCTGAGCTACTGCCCCTCCCTTTGTTCTTTGTCACCACTATGAATGCCTGCTCTGTGCCATACTCCACTCTGCCTTGGAGCTGAGTATGGACTGAAACCTCCATTAACTATGGGCTAAATAAGCCTTTTCTTCCTTCATTTTGGATGTCGAGTATTTGTCCCAGTAATGAAGAAAAGTAACTGAGACAAACAGGTACCATAAAATCATTTAAAAGTACTGCTCATTTCAGAAAACATCTTTAAATGTTTTTACGGAAACAGATTTATTGCTAAGTGCCATAAAGAAAAAAAAAAAAAAATCACAAAACAAATATTAGAAGTATAAAAGTACTCTATATATAAGTGCAAACAAACTAGAAAAAAGTTCTTTTATTTTTGATCATAAGGCTCTTTACCTAGGATTATTGGCTAATATACCATTATATATGATGGCAAAAAATGCATGCAACTTATGACTGTCAGAAAATGAGGAAATGAGAAATATATTATGCAGAACAGTAACAAAAATAAGACCTTCCCATAAAAAGTTTTCCAATATTAATTCTTAAATCACAAGAACTGACCAGCAAAATGTTTAATGTCTTTTGGATATAGGCATTTAAATGGAGAGATAAAGAATTAATAATATAAAAGATATGGCAATATATTTGTTAATTAATCAGACCATGGGCAAGTTTTATAATGGCACAAAATAAATTCCTAGGGGCCAGAGAGATGGCTCAGTAGAATAACCACTTCCCTGGCAAGTGCAAGGGCCTGAGTTCAATCCTTGACTCTGCAAAATAAATAAATAAATAAATAAATTCCTAGTAAGTTCAGTTATTATGGTGTTAAGTAAAACATTCAGCCTAAGAGAAAAGTACATAACAATGTCTTTTACTGCACTGAAAGCCCATCTCTGACAAAACTAAACAAAAAAAAAAGGGATACAAATGAAGGATCATTTTGTATCTGTATATACAAAATAGGATAGATATACAACTGTTTTCTCTTAATTCAATGAGAAAAAGATTTGTACTAGTAGTGTTTGTGGACAGGATATCATTTCTGCATCTTGTACTATGAATAACCACTATGAAGACAACAGTATGCAATGTATTAATTATTGAAACTGTCCTATTAATCAGTTTTGAAGCTGTCTCATTGCTATTTGTTTCTCAATAAAATTAATAAAAGAAAAAAAGAATATTATTGATATAGGAGACTGAAATTCCCAACCTGAAAGATAGCTGGGATGAGTTCATCTTCTCCAAAAACAAAACATGAATGTTAGGAACAATGGAGGTTAAGAGCAGAATGTATTTATTGAGGAAAGAAAGCTCTTGTTTGAGACAGAGTGGGAACCCAAACATGTTACCCTGGGAATCTGCTGTTTCGAGGGATTTCTATAGAGCAAAACCATGTGGTAAAGTGGGTCTAAGGTGAAAAACATAGGAACTTGCACATAAGATGGGACAAAACTATGGTTAACCAATAAGATTACAAGTACAATTGCTCAGGTAAAATTGGTTAAATCAAGATCAAATGGGGAAGTGAGTCACCTAGCATGAGGGCATGAATACAGAACAGGGGATTTTCCTGTATGGGGCTGGGGTAATGACTCTTTCAAGATGATTAACACCTATTTAGAATATCAGTCCCTAAAGCCAATCCCTAAGGAAGAATGTGGCTGTATTTGTTTATTCTTTTTTCTTGAGGTCTGGCCTACAGCAGGTATGTCTGTCTCTTCCAAAGTTGCAAAGTCACTTTGTCCTCCCTATTGTGTCCTTGAGGGTCTCCCCCTGTCTGACTGCCTATCATACTTCTTTCTAATTTAGTTGCCTACAACATTATTATTTTACTGTTAATTTCATGCATTTCATTCCCTCAGGTAACACAAGTTAACTTCATCTATCAAAATGGGATCATTTGAACTTGAGATTTGCAATCATAGTCTTTCTTATAAGTAAAAGTACACAAATTTGCAAAGCTGAACAAGGATAAGGCAGAAGACTGAAACATCAGTTTTTCCAACTTCAGGAGTTCCTTTATTTTCCTTCTTTTTCTTTAAAGAGCTATAATAAACAACTGTGTGGAACTGCCGAATAAATACCTTTTGACAATGAAATAAAACAGTGAGCCAAAAAGTAGACCAAAATACATACAGTCAACTTGTCTTTCCCAAAATGTGAAATTAAAGCAATGGAGCAAAGAGTCCTTTTAGCAAAGGGTGCAAGGCAACTTGACCTCTATTGCAAAATAATGATTCTAAACTCACCTCCTTACACCCCTACAAAAATTAAGAAAATGAGTTATGAATCTCCATGTAAAATGCAAGATGATAAAGCATATTACTAAGCCAAAATAGCAGTAATTTAAATATTCTCGGGAATGGTGGTGACTTTAATATGTAACACAATAGACATTTTGTATAAAGGAAAAATAATAAATCATACTTCATTAACTTTAAAATCTTCTATAAAATAAGCTGTCGAGAAAGTTAGAATGCAACCATAGGCTCTACAAATGTATTTGTAGAAGTCATATTGTTGTAAGCAGCTGAATTAGTTAGAAATATTATAGGCAGCTAGACTTTGCAACTGGGAAGAGACAGACACTCCCATATGGGCCAGACCTCAAGACAAAAGAGGAAACATACAGCCACATACTTCTCTAGGGATGGACATCAGTGATTGATATTCTAAGTAGGTATCAATCACCTTAAAGAGCCCAAATGAGTCACTAACCCAACCCCCAACAGGAAGAGACCAAGTCCGGTATTCATACCAGCTTGCTACATGACTGGCTTCCTCATTTGGCACTGGATTTAGTCAATTTTACCTGAGCAGTGGTGCTTATACTCCCATTGGCTGGCCACAGTTTTGTCCCACCTCATGCCCACCTCAGTGAGTTCCCATTTTTCCACTTCCTTAGACCTGCCTCACCACATGGTTTTACTCTATAAAAGTCCATGGAAGAGACAGCTTCTTGGGGACAACCCGCTCAGGCCCCCTTCGGTTCCTTTCTTGTACAGAAGCTTTCTTTTCCCCAATAAATTTATTCTGTTTATATCCTCCATTTGTTCCTAAAATTCATTCTTTGGTTTTAGAGAACACGAACTCTCCCAGGCACCTTTCAAGTTAGGAGTTCCATTTTTTCCCCTATGTCTTTTGGAGTTCATCCCCTGGAGACCATTTGTTCCCTATATCAAT
>NW_004524828.1:127882-132579 GCF_000260255.1 Octodon degus | reverse complement strand
GGAGCACTGTAACCAGTGCATGCATGTGTAATATGCTGAGTCATGGTTATGGAACTGTATTCCACTGTTTGCCTGAGCTTTGGACAAGCAGGTTCAGATCCTCAGATGTCCTTAGATACCTGAGCTTTGAAGCAGTCTGAGTGGTTCTCCATAATTATATGAGCATAAAAATTACATGTGTATTTTTATTATAGCCTTATTCAGAGTGTGAATAAGTGTATGAAGAAGGATATGGTTATAAGGGTATTTTCCAATAAGTGAATGGATAAATAAATGGGAATGTAAGCACATAATACAATATCATTTACTACTCATAAAAGAAGCAATATTGCTAAGGCTATGAAATTGGTACAGGAGAATAAAACTCCCAAACTTCTAGGTCTGAAATGTTCTCTAAAATCAATAATGAATTATTGGAAAAATCAAGCTTAAGAGTAGGAAGACTTTACAGAAAAGAAGAAAAGCTTCTAAGAAAGCTAGAAGGGAACCTAGAAACGGGGTTGTCCATTGATTGCATGTCTTGAGGCTATTTATTCAGCAAAGTCAAAAAGTTAGGCAGGTTCAAGGTGGGTCAGAACTGTAATCAACCAATAAGATTACAAGTACAGTCACTTAAGTAATATTGATCCAATGGAAAAATCATGAGTGTGAAACAGAACAAAACTATGTTCAACTAAGATTACAAGTAGAGTGGGTTGGGTAATATGGATTAATTGGAAATCAAATGGGGAAGCAGGTGCCCCCAGAACAAGGACTTTCCTGGAAGGATTGGTAAATGAGGTTTAGTCCTCCACCCCAAGGTAACTGATGCCTACTTAGAATATCAAGCACTGCTATTTGGAAGAATATGGGCATAGTCCTTCCTCTTTTCCTGATGCCTGGCCTTCAGTGAATGTGCCTCCAGCCATAGCTGTCTTCTGCACTGCCTTTGGAGAGCCAGCTTGCAGATGCCAGATTGTGTGACTTACCTGCCCCCAAAATCATGTGTGCCAAGTCCTGTAAAAACTCACAGCCGGGTTGGGGAGATAGCTCAGTGGTCTAAGTACCTGCCTGGCAAGTGTAAGGACCTGAGTTCGAACCCCAGTACCACATGCCATGCCATAGCAAGATCCTGTTCCAAATAAATAAATAAATAAATAAAAGATGTATAAAATAAACACACACACACACACACACACACACACACACAACTCACAGCCATAGATCTGTGCATCTGCTGTTTTTTCTCTTTCTCTAGACTACTCTCATCCTTTCCCATTGTCACTTTTTTCCTTGAAGGAATGTTTTTCAGACAAAGATAGGTTTTTCAATAAAATCGACAAGATAGGCAGTTTACTTATGCCCACTGTCTGTTTATATAGAAACTACCCACTGTCACCAGGCTAGGTCTAATGGTTCTCAGGACTGAAATAAGGCACTTAACTCACCCCTTGAAAATAAGAATGCAGATTGCTAACTTTCATCATGAAAAAAAAAAGAATTTCCAGGACTCATCAGTAAAAGAATCATGAAAAAGATTTATTAGAGGTAGACATAGGATCCATTCCAGAGCAGAGCGAGGGTGTTCAAAAAATGAGAAGCAATATGGTTGAGAGGTTGAGAACTTGTGATCCTTTCTGTGCTCTGGGAGGGGGAAATCTGTGTAATTTATAATGTAATGCCTCCATCTGTGTCAGTCATAGTGGGTGAAGAGGATGGCTCACTCCTAGTGAGATAATGGTCTCTTTCTATGGAAAATCTCAAAAGAGTGGTCCATTCCTGGTTGAAAGAGGACCATTGACAATGTAAAGGGAATGGGCAGACCCCTTTGCAAGTGAAAGGGAGTTGCCCAGGTTTGCTGCTTTGGATGAAGGAAACAAAGTACACAAACAGGGCTTGTATTCCAAGACTGAGGAGTTTCGTTAAAGTGCAATTTTAAAAATCTCCTCTCTACCTAGCTTTGTTTCTTCTAACCTCCCTCAGTCACCAGGGTGGCACCTGCCATTGAACCTACATTGGCAAATCATTATCACTCAAAGTTCATAGTTTAGTTAAGATTACATGGGGATTTAGGCTATGGTGTTGTGCATTCCATTGATTTTGACAAATACATTGCATATGCATTCTGCATATCAATGTCTTACATAACAGTTTCACTCCCTGAAGAATTCTGTATGTTCTGTGTATTCATGAGTGCCTCACTCTGGTGGCTTTGCTCTTTCTAGGCTCTCTGAGGTCTTTCCTTCCTGGAATGTATATAGTTGTAACTATATAATATGTACCTTTTCCATATTGATTCTTTCACTTAGTAATGACCATTTAATGCTACATCAGGTCATTTTAGTATAGATAGCTAAATTATTTAGAAATATTCTGCACAGTGGTACAGAGCTGAGCTCTCCAAAGCCAGTGTAGAAGACAGCTGCACTGAAGGCACATTCACTGAAGGCCAAGCTTCAAGAAAAAGAGGAGGACTACACTCATGTACTTCTCCTAGGGATGAATAGCAGTGCTTGGTATTAAGCAGGCACCAATGACCTTGGGGTAGAGGGCCAGAGCTCATTCACCCACTCCTTCCAGGAAAGTCCTTGTCCCAGGGGCACTGGCATCCCCTATTTGATCCCAATTTAATCAATATTACCCATGTCATGGGCTCTAGGCCTTTGTTCGTGTGGAATCTAGGCCATGTGGCTGCCCTTCTTTGGGTCTCTAATGTGTGAACAGATTTGTGGCACTCAGCTGCATTTGACTCTTTGGGTAAATATTATAAAACAGTCTTGTGAATTATGTGTACTCTATTCAATCTGTTGCTCTGTAAATTGATCCTGCCACATGACTCTAGCACTCAGAATGTAGGTAGCCTATTCAGTAGGACAGCCTGACCTGCTGGACCTCAGCCTGAGTCATGGGATCTCAGGATTCATTTGTAGGAGTTCTCACAAGTTTCCTCCTGATTTGGACAACATAAAAGGAGAAGCAAGTATGAAGAGCCTGCTACTGTGGCTTTTTCTCACAATAACCCACCCTGCTTTCTCCAGGGTATTCTTTTATCTTGATTTTTCCTCTTTTACTCAGCCCAAGCTGGCTCTGTAGAACCAATTTCTCCCCTGCACTTTAACTTTATTTTCTTGAGAACTTAGTCACTATTTTTGCTCTCCCCCCCCCCACTTTTTTACTCAAAACAAGTTTGAATCTAGCTCCAGAGACAGGCAATCATCCCAGAACCTGGTAACATTTATCTGTTGGGCCAGTGTTAGAAAGCTACCTAAGGGCCGGCCAGATAGCTCAGTGGATTAAAGTGCCTGCTTAGGCAGACTCAGCGACTGGCGTTTGATACCCAGCATGCCTTCCCAGCCCCACCTCCATAGTACACTGAGATGTAATTCAGACTGGGTGTGGCAACACACCCAGCCTGCAACCACAACG
Source organism: Octodon degus (assembly GCF_000260255.1). Lineage (NCBI taxonomy): Eukaryota > Metazoa > Chordata > Mammalia > Rodentia > Octodontidae > Octodon > Octodon degus. The sequence goes on along the minus strand of NW_004524828.1, from coordinate 129,174 downwards.
CTGAAAACGGGAGAATCACTACGAGTCTGATCTCCATAGTGAGAACCTGTAGACCCTGTATTAAATACATTAAAAAAAAAAAAAAGAAAAGAAATAGGCTACCCCAAAACACTAAGAAATAAAACATTTAAACTAAGTTAAAATAACTAAATGGAGAAGCATACTTTAATGTCACATCAAGTGACAAGTTTCTATTCTTTAAAAAAAAAACCCAGCAAATTATGTATGATTCTCGCACTTGTAAATACACAAAAATATTAGAAATAAATAAATAAAAATGCACTAGACAAAAAAGCAAAGTGTTGCATATTTGAATGATATTAATGCAACTGTAAAGTAAAACAATGCTTAAGAAAAAGATGGTACTGTATACAATGGTGACCATTTTGAATTTGTTTTCAATAATGTACTTTAAAATACATAAAGTAATATTAACATTATAAACAAGCTTTTGCAAATCTTCAGGCACAGCAACATATCTTCTAATATCAAGTTCTGCAATTAAGAAGGAAAGAAGGCCAAAAGACAATAAAAGAATTCCATGGAAAACACCGATATTAATTAAGGGAGAGCTAGATATACAGGTTCATGTTACTTTTATTATAATTTATCCTAAATAGAACATAAATATTATTGTACAAAGACATTCTATATCTCTTCTTTTCAAAATATTCATAGTATCAGTGAAATCAAAGCTCTGCTTAGAAGATAACTCTATCTAACTATTTGAGGATATTCAATTGAAATTCATGATGAATATTTGGTTTATTATAGTGAAATAATATGAAAAATTACTTTGTTTCAGCAAAATATTACAGTTGCTCACTATTTATGACTAGTATTTAGAAATAATGTTAAAGATGGACTACTTATAGTCCTAATAATTTCCATTAGATTTTTGAAAATAGCAGTTAATGGGTAGAATTCTAATTCTGACTCTCTATGTTGATATCTGTGAACTAAGTAACTAGATTGAAGATAGCAAGGTTTAATACTAAAATCATGCTTAAAATACCTATCATCTTGGTTATCTAAATGTGTGCCATTTCTAATGTCATATCAATTAGGTATGCCTCATACTCTTTAAAAAAGGTAGTAAAAGAAAATGAGAGAGAAGAACAAAAATTTAGGATTTCTTGATAGCATGTGGTAATATTCAATCATATGTCCAGCTTGCATAACTATTTCTGTCAATCTAAAATTAGATAATATATCAATCACTGTTAATTAGCTACTCTTGTTTTGAAAATCCGTAATGTATGTATTGTTACATGTTGCCCTGTTTATGTCTT
>NW_004524828.1:124632-126097 GCF_000260255.1 Octodon degus | reverse complement strand
TTTGTATTACAAATCAACCAGAGCAGTCTTTGTGTGAAAATACCCTAAAACATTAAGAAACTGAAGAAAAAAAAGTGTTAACTACTTAAAAAATGTAATGAGGTGTTTCTTTTTCTCTAATACTATTCATTTCATACTGTGAAAATATATCTATACATAAGACAAGACAAAAAATAATATCGTGTTCTTCCTTTCAACCTACATCCATTGTTTCAGTCACCGTGGATTCCTCCCAGTTTCTGAAAATATGATGATTGTTAGTTTTAGCTTGGGTTGTGATAAATTTCTATTATTATCTTTGCTTCTTTGAAATTCTATTGAATTGTAGTGAGAAGTAGTAATAAAGTATATTACTGTATATAAAAAAGCAGGTTAAATTCAAGTAAATTAATTTGAGTGCTAATGCTCTAAGGAGTTATCAGAATCTCCCTCACTGCTGTAACATTATTTCAGGAAAGAAAGACTAGACATAAGTATAGATGACTCATTTTAATGTTGGAAGGACTTCAATTGTATTAGTCATAAAATTATGTGTTTTATTTAAGATTAAGTCTAGGTATGTTGATGTCTTCCTATAGCACCAGTGTTCAGGAGGCTAAGGCAGGAGGATCATATCATGTTTGAGGGCAGCCTTGGCTACATAGTGAGCTCGAGGCCAGCCTGAACTACATAACAAGACCCTGCTTCATTGTCCCAAATGGATAGGAATTTATATATTTTATTTTAAAATTTTATGGATTGTAAATTATATGACTATAGCCTTTGAATTAATTGATCTATAATGCACTTATTAACTCATTTAATTTTCCATGAGTACCTACTATGTAATTATTGAAATATTTATATGTATACTAATATTTTATCTATTATTTTGAAAGATCAAGTGTCTATTAAAAGAGAGAAAAAGAAATTATTTTTCTCTTATTAACTTGATACTTAGCCAGATACTATAAAATAAATGCATGAGTAATTGATTATTTATTCTTGTCACACAAAGACTACATAGATCTTTTTTTCCTAGAAAGGCACAATTTAATTAGTGGAGTAAGTCACTCACACAAAATTTAAGCAACCATGTAAATTAGCCTTGCACATGGAATAAAGTGGTGGGCATGGATGAACTCCAAGATCCTCTCTCAGGCAAGGACTTTTGGAGTAAGTTAGTAAAATCTCCTTTTGTCAGTCTTTCTATTGCTTACTGCAGTTCTGGATAGAAAATTTATGCAAGAACATTCACTTCTTAGAATGTACCATATCCAATGACTGGTAGAGGCATAGGTAGAAAGCCCAACTCCTACTGTAATTGAGGAGTGATTCCATACATGTTTTCTAAATATCTGTGGTTTAAGCTTAGGTTTGTTCTTCATTTTATTGTGAGTTCTTTCTCTGCTCTATTCTTTAATTCTTTATTTCTCTCTTCTGTGTTTGATAACTTCCAATAATTACCATTTTCATCAAACTCCAT
>NW_004524828.1:122033-123472 GCF_000260255.1 Octodon degus | reverse complement strand
AAACTCGAGATTTATGAAGTATCCAACTTGAGTTAAGAAAAGAGATATATTTCAATAAATACTAGATCACAATGAAAATCAACTCATTGCTACTATATGCAGTTAGATGCATGAATTTTATAGATTCATCACAGATTGAGGTTGTGCAGAAAGCCAGGTTTAAAAGATGTATATGGTTCTAATTTACTTGCATGAAATTTGAAAGCTTGCATGAAATTCTTCCATTGTTGGGACATTGTAGCTGACACCAAAATGAAGGAAGGAAAGGTTTATTTAGCTTACAGTTTTTGGCAGTTTCAGTCCACAGTCAGCTGGCTCTAAAGCAAAGCAGCACACGGCAGAGGGCAGCTGTTCATGGCAACTAAAACAGCAAAGAGCAGCAGCCAGAAGGCAGGAGCAGTGGCTGCAGCAAGTAGCAAACCTCTCTCCCTTCCTTATATTGTATGCAGATTCCCCACCTCAGGACAGGTGTAGCACTCACACCCATAATCCCAGCATTGGATCATGATTAATCACAAACTCTAGAAGCTTGCTCCAATGATTGCATGAGGCTTTAGGGTGACAACCAGACACAAACCAAAACAGCTGGAGAAAAGGAAAGGAGATCTGATGTGTACTGCTAAGTGACAGTGATAGCCTATAGAAAGATAAAGACAAGGTCCCCAAAATTAAGGCAAATAAGAAACAAACATAAAATAAAATAACAGGTTTTCTCTTGGTTGGGAACAAACATGATCTTGATAGATGGAATGGGGAAGATCTACCTGAAAGGCCATGACAAACTGGATCTCACAAACATTTACGAGTCCTTAAGCATGAAGAAAACATCACAGGCATCTCTCTTAAGATTTATTGTTCCACAATCATTTGAAAAACATGTAAAAGTCTTTGTCCTTTCTTCTCTTTCCCTAGCCCTACAACTAGAGTTAAATCATGGCATAACTTGGATTGCGGATATACTCAGTCTCATAAAAAGAAAAAGTAAACAACAGAAATGCAGTAATGTGATAAGACCCAGCCAACACATACAAGCAAAAGCCAGAGAGAAATGTATAGTACAAGAATATATCCTGAGGATACTTGATTGAAGGTACTGGAAGTTAAAATTGGATCAGGGAACCTTTTTCTCTTAGGAGCACTTTCCTGGGACATACATTTACATGTTCTAACAGGACCCAGTGAAATACGGGGAACTTGTTACTGTTCAGGTCCCTAGGAGCATAAAGAAAGGAACTGTCAATGCTAATGGAAGATAAAATTCTAGAATTACATGGCAGACTGTGGAAAATAAGATTAAATTTTGAAAGAGGTGAGTATGCTGGAGTAGAAAAATTGTGCAGGGCAGAAATACCCGAGTCCGAAGGCAAAGAAGATATACCATACCATGAGGGTAAGGAGTGTGTTAGTAAGAGGGGCACCAGAGTTATTAAAAGTTTTGG
>NW_004524828.1:112473-121178 GCF_000260255.1 Octodon degus | reverse complement strand
CACTGACAAAGGCATTAGTATGCTTAGATCATAAAAAGCAAAACAAAACAAAACAAAACAAAAGACCCTGAAAGATAGATAATATAATGTGAGTTTTCACTCTAATAAAAATCATCTTTTGTACAGTTTCCAGACTTGGGTCATTTTTACAATTCATGAGATGTACAAAAGAAAACTCTATAACTCTATGAAAATTTCACCTAACAATGATTTTTATACAGATTTTTGATTATTTTTTTTCAGGTACCAATACATTTGGAAGAGCAAATATCTGAAAATTGTAAAATTATCAAGGTAGAGGAAAAGAGAACACTGACCCTGAAACATAGTAAGTAGACTTTTTTAATTTTTGTACTGTGGATTAAATATGGAGTTTTGTGCAGAGCTTCATCCTCAGAATTTTGTTTTTGTTTTGAGACAGTCTCAGTAAATTCCCCAAATATTTCTATCAGACATCAGCTTTCATGATTACAAATATTAATATGCATGAAGATCTAGTTTAGGCATTTTGGTGACCCAGCAGAATCAATGATGAAATTCTAGTCAGCGTGAAAAGATCTTAAAGTAAGGAATCTGATGGTATAAATTATAATCCAAATACCAAAGAGCTCTCAAGATCAGTTAAAAACAATTAATTTCTCTTTGGTTCCAAAGAGAAGGATTTCTCTTTAAATCCAAAAGCAGGAGAGGAGATATATCACAGTTCAAGTATTTAGGCAGAAGGAGTTCTCCATACTTTTTTTTTTTTGACATCAGTTATTTTATTTTAAAGAAAAAAAATAAAAACAATGGTACAAAATCTGAAAACAAGATTTTAGGAGAGTAACAATGGTTAGTACATTGTGTATTGTTACTGCCAAAGTAGTTTCTTATATTACAAGATATAGGCAAGAAATAATAAATAAACAACATAGGTACAAACCATAAAATCTCTCTATATTTTTGAGACAGCATTTTTGTTCTATTTAGACCTTAGCTGATTGGTGGATCCCCATCCATATTAGGGGGACAGTCTGTTTTACTCAGTCTCCAGATTCAGAGGTTAAACTCTTCTAAAAATTGCCTTTACAGACGTGCACAAAATAGCCTTGATCCTTCCTCTGACAATCTAGTAAACATAACAGAATATTGGATTTCAGAAGTGAGAAAAATTGGTATCATTTTTAAATTTTTAAATGCTGCAGAGACAATAATCCTCATGAAATCTTCATTTATTTTACCAGTATGACTGAAGAAATCAGATCATTTCTGGAGACAAGAACAGAAAACGAGAAACTCATTAGTAACTTTGACTTGAACAACTGTATCATATCCAGTATTTTTGACAGACCAAACAAATATGAACTTAACTCCTTGAAATGTACCACTGACTTTGTAAGCATATTGTTTTGTTACCTAAATACAAAAAGAACCAGAACATTTTATGTTCAAATGAGATGGCTGACTTTCCAGAGAAGATAGGTCTTGAGCCCTATGACTGAGAATCCACTAGCTGTACTTCTACCACAGAGTATAGGACCTCCTGATAAAGAACTGACATTTCTGCTCAAGTGAAGTTAAAGTTCTGTTAGAGGTAATGGGAGAATGGAACAGTATTTTCTTGTATCTAGAACACATTAAATCATGTACTGTACTATGCATATAACTGGTTATATGAGGAAAAATACTTGAATATGGAAAAAAAGTAGAACAAAAATAGTTACACCTCCATGATTTCTAATGACTCACAAAAACATTCTGTTTTCCATCTTCCCAGATCAGCAAGATTGTTGGCATTGTACTTGCATTTGTCAGAGTTCTTCAAGGAACTCTTGATTGACTTGAATATATACATAAGAATTGGCATGCAAGCCAATGGAACCTGAAGACTTTAAAATATTCAGAGTGCACTAAATGAAAGCTGAAGAGCCAGGAGAATGGGTAGTATAAATTAGTTTGAAAGGTCACTTGTTGAGGAATTCCCTTCAGATTTGGAGGTTATGACTTTGCTGTTTTGTTCAGCCTGCAGCTGATTGAGTGAGACTCATCAGTATTGTCTGTATTTGCATATTCAATGTTCTCTGATTTACTCCAAAATAACTTGTCCAGATGTCACATGAGTTTAACCATTGTGAGTCAAGTCCTTGTCAAATTTATATTTTTACTCTTTGCTGTAGCCATAGCTAATCTCCAAGTGGAAAAAAAATAATAGCTATATGTTCACCTACTATAAACTACTATTCTATGTGAACCTGAAAAAACATTAATTCTTTCCCTGAAGGAGATATAAAGATAGTTGGATATTTATACTTCCTTTGATAAAAAATTAATAACACTTAAGATATAAAGTCAGTATATCTTTTATGACATCATCATCATCATCATCATCATCATCATCATCATCATCATCATCATCATCATCATGACAATTGTAATTCTTGTTTCCCAACAGGACAAATAGTTATAGCTAGTTGTCATAACTACTTTCTTTACCTAAATATTTTGTATTGTCTACACTTACCAAGCATTTCAGTTGGTTGTGCTTCTTTATCTGGTGCTGTGACTTAACCCTTCATTCTTGAAAGTTTCTTCTGCAGTGGGTTATAGTAACTTTCCATTGATCTCAGTCACAGAACATAGTAACCCTAAGAACCATTCTGGGGTATATTCTATATTCCAGACATAGTCTTATTGCTTCTATTGTAGGTTGACAGTTCCAGTGCTCTCTAGGTAGTCAGTATCAAATACCTCATCCAACACTCTCTTTGCCTATTGACCCAGAGGTATGAGGAACCTGAAGTGGCCACATGACAGTCTTGTCTTCCAGTTGTTTTATATTTTTTGGTAGAAGTATAAATTTCCCTTTAAACTCTAGAACTCTAGCTTACCGCAGTATAAAGTAGTATAAACAAGAAGTCAGAGTATTAGTAGATGACCTAGTGGTAATAGTGAGTTTAGTCTTTTCCATATCTACACTTAATTTCTTTACTCTTGAATCTTTGGAATGACAGAAAGAGTACAATATATTAGATGCTTATTGAGACTATATACAGCCTCCTGGAGAATTTTACCCTGGAAATTTAAGATGTTATCACATACTTGGTAGCATAACTAAGACTTCTAAAAGTGATTATCCAGGCAGTGGTTTCAGGATCCTGGGGAAATTGGTCAGACCAGTGAATTTCATGAACATAATCTCATTGCGATATATTATTTTCTGTCAAAGGAGCTTACTGACTAGAAGTAATGTTTTGTGGAAAACCATTTCATTAGTCAGTTTTGTCACTGTGGCAAAAATGCCTTGCATAAAAACCGAAAGGAGAAACGCTCTATTTTGCCTCAAGGTTTCCAAATTTTCAGTCCGTGGTATGATGACTTCAAAGAAAAACATCTTGCAAAAGAGTGGGTAGCAAAAAATCCATGGTAGTTTTAGCAGAAGCCATCTGTGCCTACAAGAAATATTTATTGTAGTAAGGACAGTGTGCCATCCTTTCTATGATGGAAGTAGTTGAATGTCACTAATTTGCCACTAATTATCTGACTGATACCCCCAGGTCACAGGGCCTTATCTAGGCTTAGTGTTAGTCCAGCAGATTGGGTCTTACACAATGACTGCTGTCAGGTTGGCCTTGGTGCATTGGAAGCTTACATTTCTGTTTCTATTTTTAACTTTGCTTACTGACAGCATGGTAAGTCCATCTATGAACTCACCAGACATTAAGGGTGACAGCTAGGGAAAAAAGTGGGATCCACAGAATAAATCATCTTACCCAGTTATTAAAATCCCCTTGTTGAGAGTGCTTTTTGTTGGTCATTGATATGGTGAACAAATATCTTCACTGTTTTTATTCATTTGTAGAATTATGTTAATATACTTTCTCCTTAGACTCTATTTTCATCAATTATCTAAACATATTTTTTCCAATCCCAGACCATAATCAAACATCATGATGTTTTTCTATTTTTGGGGGGAGTGCTGGCTCAGCCCACCCTGAAGTGGGGGGTTGGGGGAGCTAGCACAGCATGTGGTGCTGGGGATCAAACCGTGGTCCCCTGTGCCTGCCTAAGCTTGCCTAAGCAGGCACTTTAGACCACTGAGCTATCTCACTGGCCCCCAGCGTGATGTTTTTCTTTCAAAAAAATTTTTTTAAAAATTACCATTTTCACTGTTCAGAGATTTTCCAAACAGGAGAACTTCCTTTACCACCGCCTTTTAGAAATTCTCAGAAAAAAAACCATAGTGTTTAGGCATGGACAAGTAGAACCAGCCTATGATGCAAAACTATCTATAAATTACACCCTCATGAACCAAAAGTGTGGAACTCCCTTAGAAGTTGCAGCCATTGGCTGGCAAAGATAAGGCAATTTAAGAGTGAGGATTATGGATGTTTTTGACCATGTGCTCATATCATGTGATTGTGCCTTCAAGGCCTGCGCTGGTGAATTGCTTATGTCCTACTTCTATTTGGATAGAGAGTGGTCTGCTGTACATGTCCACTTCTACAGTGAGGTAGGTTATATAGCATCTGATTTGTGTGGGGTTTTGATGATGATACCTTCATAGCCTCTGGCTGAATCTGCAATCTTCACTAAAGTTTAGTAACAGGCCAAGAGCTTCTCCAGAGAAGGCAAGTTATCTGCATATGTTGGCAAGGACTTGCTACCGAATTCTAGAGGTCTGCACTGTAATTTGCCCATATAATCTTGTACATGCCATGACACAGCATTGAATGGTGCAAGCACAATGTTATCTACTGGATTACATGACTCAAGGGAATAGAAGTTTTCATGACAACCTGGATAAGTGGGAGGACCCTGTTTATTCTAGGTACCACACAAAACAAATCATTTTTTACATTACTTGGATATTGAGTTAAAACAACACACACACGCACATACACACACAACGAACACACAAATCAAGCATACTTTGCTTCCAGAATTTAAAGAAGTCAACTAGGCGTGATGTTTCATTTGTAGCTGTAGGAGAGACTACATGTAAGAAATCACCTGTAATCTTTGGAAGGGTATCTTCACAAGATCCTCATTATTTCATTGAAGAAGTCTTATCCATTTCTGCCAGATGGTCACTCACTGGAATATAAGCATATTATCAATGAATTTAGAGTTATTACTTCTTGCTTACTTGGTACAACAAATATAATGCTATCAATGTAAGGAAACAGAACTGTGACATAATGCAGTCTATTTGATATTAAGTTGCAGTAGGATATGGAAAGTACATTCCTGGTGTTTCAAGGTAAAGTTAAAGCACTTCTGATCATCTTTATTAAAGACAGTAAGAGGAAAAGAAATGTATTTTAAAGATTAATACCTGCATACCAAATAACAAGGGATGTGTTACATTACATAAGAAACAAAACATCTAGTATGGAAACTTCAATGAAGTCACCATCTACTTAAGCTTAAAGGAGTCCATTGCCATTACCCAAGACTCATCTGCCTGCTTAGAAAGTCACATAAGCAAGTGGAATCAGGCTGTGATGAGAATCAGTACCCTGTATCTTTAAAGTCTTTGATGGTGGTATTAACCTTTGAGTCTCATCTAAGAACATTATACATTTTTTGGGAAGAGGGTACTGTTTCTTATGTAGAGGCAACTCATAATTTTCAAATTCATTTTCTCAACATAATACTCCTCCACTCTATAGATCAGGGACCCACTGTGGGGATTCTGCAGTTGCCGAGTATGTCTATTCTGATAACACTTTCTAGATCTTGTGCAGTAACCACAGGACATGCATAGGGACACATTTTCCTCATGGTGACATAGGTCTGAGCTAAAACTCTGGGCATTACTTGACTTCTGGATCTCTCTATTCTGACTTGTAGCCACCAGTGATGATCTGGGCCTGTGGTAAGTTCAGGTCAGAGTCATTGGCTAGTACTCTACAGTGTGTTTAATTATTCCTTTTCCTTAATGGAAAATTACTCTAGTAAAATGCTTACAACTCAGGTGAAGTTATTAGATTACTATTGGTCTTGTCATCTTTTGGTGGTACAGGGCTTCACACATTCTAGACAAGAACTCTATTGCTAGTACCTGTAGAACTGTATTTCTAGTGCCTTAGACAATTGCTTTTGGAGAATTCCCTATTGCATGTGGAGATTGGCCTTCTTGTTCTGTCCATTCTTTCAACTGACTTGATAAGTTCTGTCTACTTTATGGAGTGAAACTCAAGGAGATTGTAGATCTCTCCTTCTTGCTGTCACTTAGGCTGTGGTAAAATGCACTAAGGCAGGTCTTTTTAAGGATGGAATCCTCTGGGTGTTCTTTCACAAAGTCATTGCCCAATACCACTGTTGGAAATATCAAGGACTCACTCCTAGCTTTATTGTGAAACACTGTACGACCTTTGAAGGTAAATAAAAGTAAGTGAGGGGTCCTCTTTAATAATGGGCCTGCCTTACAGCTTTTATCCCTCTAACTTGTGTGTCCAACAAGATTTCCTTCCTCTGTACTTGCTCTGTCATCTGCTTCTGATCCTAGACTTTTCTGTTCTGGTTCAATTCCCTGTGTTTTGCTCCAAGTTTGAGGACTGTGTTTTGCTCTATGATCTTGATTCTGTGATGGATCTAAGAGAAGCTGTTGGTTTTCAGTCTGTTCATGTATCTTGTAAAAATGAAGTGGTACTATCTAAGCAAGACATGTTGGCTTTCTATTTGAAGCAGTTCTGATACTGCCCAATAACATAAGAATGGACTGAGGCTTCACACATCATTTGTTTGTTCCCTCAAAATTGCAGGTGATTACTTGTACCGCAACTTTAATATGGTAAAAGTTATTTAACTGACTTTAACTTTCACTTATGATTATGACCGAACCATTAAGAATTGGATAATTTCTTATAAGAATAGATTTGTGTAAATTAATAAAAATTATTCATCACAGTTGGGTGAGTAATTCCAAAACACAGTTGAATTTCATGTCCCTAATTTGACAATTTTGAAAGTTTTATCTAAAAAATTAGAGGTAGATATGAATTCAGAAAATTACTAAAAAGGAAGATGGATTTTCACTAATTGCATGTCATATGGAAAAATAGGAATAGGAGAAGCAAGAAACATGAACTGTTTTGAGAAGTCAGTGAACATTTAATTTATTAGATGTGATGTAAAATTAATATCATTTTAATTTTATATGAATAAAATATTCTCAAATATTGTATAAAAATGTAGAAGACAAAAGAATAATAAAAATAAAATAATAAACACCTGTCTTAAAATAGACAAAAATTTATAGGAGGGTGGAAAATAAAATAAGAATAAATGAAAAATCTGTAGCATGTTGCAGGATTAAAAAATCTAATATTATAAAAGTATTCTGTCACACCTAGGTAATCTGTAAAATTAATCCAGTTTCAATCAAAATACTGGTGCTCACACATTGGATAATTAAATCCATCTAAATATTAATCTTTTTACATATACTGAAAAAGCCATTGAACCCACAAAGAAGTGCATATAAAACCACCCGTAGCCAAATGTAACAAGAATGCTAAGCATGTCAGTGTCACATATGGAAGGAATTTAAGATTCTGAATCCATTGTACCTTGTGCTAGAAACCACTTAAAAATGTGAAGCAAGCCAAGAAAATAGGAGAGAACAGTGGCAAAATACATATAATAAGGAAAAGTAAAATTATATTGAACAAATCAGGAATTCAATCTCATTCGGATAAGTGGGTAAAGCAAATTCAAGATGGTTTCAGTCAAATATGGCTTAGTGGGGAAACACAGAACAGGTTGAATGATTGTAAGATTAGTAAAGACAGGATTGTGTGCCTAGTTTCTAGGAATAGAACATTGATTGAAAACACAAAGACAAACTCTTGGATACTTGGAAGGAGGCAGGGGAGGATACACACACAGAGAAATTTTTAATTCTTCAAAAATAAAAAATTATTATGAACCTGGAAGCAACAACTATATCCCACCAAAAAAGTTATTCATTAAAGAAATTAGTCCATAATATGAGAAGCAGTTCTCTGAGGTTTTTTTCAGATTTCTGTTAGTAATTTATATATAAACAATTGACATGTATTGTATCATTTGATCTTGAACTATATTTTGAAATGACACTACATCATAAGCAGACTTGGAAGATAGAAAAAAATGCCTTTCATGAGAGGCATCTATGCTTGAAACCAGTTTCAGAAAGTTTTCATTTCCTAAATTGTGTTTCCATTAGTCATGCATGATTCAAACTGGCTACCAGGACCACTGAATGTTGTCCTCTAGAGCTTTGAATGTGGGTGAAACTGATACAACCATGCAATGATGCTTGCTGAGTCTGTGGTCAGAGTCTTTTCTCAGTGTCTTCTAATGTGTATAACACTGTGGCAGTCTCCTTACTAAAGACAAGTATCTCAGAATCTGATTCTTCATATTTTTCAACATAATATACAAGGCAACAAAATATTCTGAATGTATATTATACATTTTGTTATTACTAATTTGCAAGACTTGAAGCATGTGGAAAAGAAACACTATTCATACAAGGTTTTTATAAAATTAACTGTGTGAATTAAAACATATCAATTGATAATGATAATCGTCAATAAATAACAACAAACCAAGTTGACATGACAAAGTAAAACCTTATCCGAAATAAAACCCCTATAAGAAATATTTTTTAAACTAACAACAGTTAAAATGGACGAGAGAGAGAGAGAGAGAGAGAGAGAGAGAGAGAGAGAGAGAGA
>NW_004524828.1:110032-112373 GCF_000260255.1 Octodon degus | reverse complement strand
GAAACATAGAGAGAGAGAGAGAGAGAGAGAGAAGGAAGGGACAGAGGGGAGGGGGGAGAGAAAGAGAAAGAAGAAGTGAGGGTATAGGGACAAAGGAAAGAAAGAAGGAGGAAGGAAGAAAAAAATGTAGAAAAGAAAACAAGGAACTGAAATAATAAAAAACATTACGATATCCTAAATAACAAATTTAAATAGTGTGATCATTGAACAATAAATTGAGAAAAGAAATAATAATTTTTGTAAAAATAAAAAAGGCTATTAAAAATTAGAGATGTGTACTTATTAAAAATTATATCAACTACAAAAGGCCTAGGAAAACCAAGAGTGCTGTTAGAATTTTAACTACATATGTTTTCTAGTCAATAGTTTTCGAAATGGGAAATATCTTTAATAAACTCAATTGCCAGTGACAGTATTGCCTAAGAGTCATATTATGAATGATGCTTTGTTCAGATCTGAATGTACAAGTGTGTCTTTAAGCACAATATCTGTAGAAATTAGGAAAAATTCTGGGTTGGAAATGGACTGACAAATTGGGTCTCTCATTATCCCACTTGCGTCAATCGCTAGACTCCTTATGGAAGAAATACAGGCAAGAACCCAAATGAAGAAATTTTCAGCAGGAAAGACAATTTCTAAGAAAGAAGAATCTACCAACTGTAGTCCAAACAAGGTGGAAAACAAGCCCTACATTGAAGGGAAGAAACAAACTGTCTACCACTAGACCACACCAACAAATGCTTATTATCTGAATGAATAGATCTTTTCCAGTCCTTTTCTTTAATAAAAAATTTCAAGCATAGCTAAGTTGAAAGAATTCACAGTGAATATTTCCATATCTCACAAACAAATTTTGTTTACATTTTATTATTCTGCCTTATGATATAGTTATGTATATGCCCCTCTCTATCATGAGTGTGTTTCCACTGTAACATATCTGCAAACACACTATTAATCTAAATTATTTGTTTAGGCTTATGTAAAATTTACATGAAATGAAATGATGTGTATTTTGAGTGCACAGTTACTGAGCTATAACAAATTTATACACATATGAAACTCAAACCTCTATCAGAATATAGGATTATACCCAGCTACAAAAGTTCCATCATTTTCCTTCCCATTTAATCCCTGCACCTACTCAAAAGAATTCACTATCTTGACAAATTACTACCATAGTTAAATTTTTCCTGTTCTAGAATTTCAAATAATGAAATCTCAAAATGCAGATTCTTTTGTTTAGGGCTTTTTTTCTACATGTGTTTGTTTGTCATGTGTTTCATTTGTGGTAGAGTGTACTTAGCCATACTCTGTTGCTTTTGTGTTGAAAATTACTATTCTATTGTACAACTACATTAAGTTTGCTAGCAATTTCATTTGTACACACAAGGACTATTTTAATCTTGAGCTTTATAAATAAAGTATCTAGAATTCCCAAGTACAAGTTTTTTTGTGAACATATTTTCATTTCTCTTGAATAAATGTCTATGAGTGGAAATACAAGGTCACAAGACCATTTGAGTTTAATTTTGTCAGAAACATCCAGGCATTTTTCCAAAGTAATTGCATTGATTTATATTCTGGCAATATTTGAAACTTCCAGTTTTTCCACATGCTTGCCAAGATTTGTAGATGTCAATATTTTTAATTTTAGATATTCTAGTGCCTGTGTAGTCTTATCTCATTGTATTTTAATTTAAATACCCATTAAAACCAAATGCTGGTCACTTTTTCATATGTTTATTGGTTCTAGCACTTCTTCTTTTATGAAGTAATAATTCAAATACTCATCTATATGTATTGAGCTCTTTGTCATTCTGTAGTTACATTACAAGAATTCTTAATATATTTTGGATGCTTAGTCTGTATCAAGTACACATTGCGTGTGCATTTCTATCAGTCTGTATTCCGGCTATATATTTTCTTAAGCATGTTCTGAGATAAAAACATGTTCACAATTTTGGTGACCACTATTGTCAATGCTTTTGTGATTACTCATGTATATGATACATCAAAAAAGCCCATTTTTTATATCTATGTCAAAAAATAGGTCATTTTACTTTGAATATAGGGCCATGGCTTTTCTACAGAGGTCTATGTTTCAGGTCTAATTAGTATTCGTATAGAGTTTGAGAAAAGACACACGGTTTTGTATACTACCTAAAAGTGTTTTATATGTCCAGCTGCTCTGATTTATTGTTATTTTTTCAAATGAATTGACTGTCCTGTTCTGCAGTATCAGTCTTTATCTATAATGCTGGCGCTTTTAGAGCATACTCGTATCTACTTTATCTCAAGTGGAAAAGTGCCTTGTGGTTTCTTGCTCTTTTACACATTTTAA
>NW_004524828.1:101804-109671 GCF_000260255.1 Octodon degus | reverse complement strand
CTGAGCTAGGGCCAGGCCTCCTAATTTTATTTTGAAACATAAAAGCAAAAGCAAGAACAAAAATCAGGAACAGAGCAACATACAACAATATATATGTTACAGATTTTCAAACCAAGAATAGCTGATTAACAATGATATATTCTCTATTTTTTATATTCTTTATTTTAATCATCAAATCAGTTGCTCAAAATAAGTTATAGTTACATAAGATTGGATGTATAGTTGCATATTACCATTTACTTTCAAGAAATCTTAAATTTTTGTTTTTGTTTCTCTTTTTACCTTTAAAAAAATTTTTGTTTCAAAGAGGATAAAGTAATAATTGATATGACATTAGAAATGGTATACATTTAGAAGACAAAGATGATAGGTATTCAAGCATGATTTTTATATTACACATTACTGTCCTTGATGTATTTTTTAGATTCCAGATATCAGCATACAGAGCTACTCAAGCTGAAAATTCTACAAATTAATTCTATTTTCAAGAAACTCATGGAAAAAAAAAAGTGATGGAGATTTTTAGTACAATCACCTCAGCCATCCTGGGTATATACTTGAATGTTTTTCCCCTACTTTTTTTTCTGATCTTTTCTCCTTTCTCTCCTCTTCATTGTTTAATCCTTAAGTTCTGTTTATATTTTTATACACTTCAGGTTTTATTTCTCCTTTCAGGATCTTATGCTAGGGAGACAAAATGTGATATTTACACATGTAGGTCTGGTTTGTTTCACTTATGAGTTTAGCCTCTAGTTGTATCCACTTACCTATGAAGCCTTTGAGTTTGTCTTTCTTTATGGTGAGTAATACTCCATTGTATAAAAATACCACATTTTTTCATCCATTCTTAGGGTGATGGGCATTTTGGTTGCTTTCAAGATTTGGCTATGACAAATGGTGCTGTTATAAACATGGGTACACATATATCATTGTGATATGATGTTTTCAGTTCTTCTGGGAAAATACCCAGAAGGGGAATAGCTGGACTGAGTAGGATTCCCAGTCCTAGTTTTTTTTTGAGGAATCTCCACATTGATTTCCATAGTGGTTGTGCGAGTCTACATTCCCACCAGCAGTGCAGAAGGGTTCCTTTTTCCCGGCAGCCTCTCCTAATTTATGTGATGGTATCTTAATGCTGTTTTAATTTGCATTTTTCAAATGACCATTGATGGGGAGCATTTTTATTTGCCTTGTTTTTCTTCCTCTGAGAAGTGTGTATTCATCTCAGATGCCCATTTTTGGATTGGATTTTAAATTTTGGGGCCCTAATTTTTTTTAAGTTCCTTATGTATTCTATATATTTTTTAAATATACTTAGTACAGGGTCTACAGGGTCTCACTACATAGATCAGAATCGTAGTGAGTCTCCTGTTTACAGCCTCCCAAATGCTGTGATTACAGGTGCATGCCACCAAGCCTAGTCTCAATCGCCATCTCATTGCGCCCTGGGGGTAGGGCCAACATAGCACGTCAGGGACTGAATCCTGGCTGCTGCACTCTGCCTAAGCTGGTGCTTTACTGCACTGAGCTATTTGGCTGGCCCCCTAGTTCTTTATATATTCTAGATAGAAAACCTTTGTCTGAATGATGATTGGATAAGACTTTTTCCAAATTTGTGGGTTGTCTTTTCACTCTGTGGGTAAATTTACTTGACTTGCAGAAACTTCTCCTTAAGAGGAGATCCCAGTTGTTGATTCTTTGAAGTATTTCCCATGCAGTTTCATTATTCATTGTTCTTGAAATTACATTACGTATCCTTAATATTTAACATTTAGTATTTAATATTTAGTATTGTAGTTAGGGCAAATATTGTATCAAAAATTTATTTTTTAACCCACATTATTCCCTTTTATTATGGTTTGGAGACATAGAGAATGGTGGGACAGTAGTTTAAAAACACTTTTTATTTTAGAGTTAAGAATGTTCTTTCATGTACCATTGCATAAAGTTAAAAACCTAGATTAACTCAGACTGTGTGACTGAAATGAGAAAAGATGCCAACACCAGAGGCACTGCTGGAGAATCACCTCTGGCTCCTTTAGACTCTCACAGTCACTAATAAAGAGATTGAATTTAGTGTTATATGAAAACCTCAACTTACATTATTTTACATTATCATTTTGGTAAGTAGAGATCTACAAAGTAGTGGACAAATTTTAGGAAGAAAATTGTAAATCTTTGGAAGTGAGGTTCAAAGTCATAAAATCCTGAAATAGGTTCCTCTAGGCATACTGCTATTATCAGTGTCAAAGGTGATCATATGAAGTAACACACACTGTTCTCAATTTATTATTTCAGTGATATATCATTGCCATGGAAACTGTAAACATGAAGTTTAAATGGTTAAAGGCATTCTTTCCTATAACAGAGATGAACAAGGAGCTAAATTGTAATTTGACAATTTACTACTCTAGAGAGTGCACAGTTAAAGGAAAAGAGATAAAAATTGTTCTAACAAAACATCCTTAGGCTAAGATTGTTGGAGTCTTTTTCCTAATACAGAAAATAATCTTTTCAAGGGAGTAGAATTTTTGTAATATGAGTCAGGTACCAGCTTGGTTAGTGCTATTGTACGCCAACCAGTTTTTGCATTTATCTTCAAGGTCATGTCCTTTAGGTGATACCTTATTTTTCTTGTATCTTCCTATGTGCTATATTAGTTTCCTTAGAACACTACCAAACATTTGGTGATTTTAAACATACAACACTTATTTTTTTGCTGTCTGAAGGACACAAGTCCAAAATCATGGTGCTGGCAAGATCATACTCTCTCTTTGAAGGCTTTAGAGAAAGAATCCTTTTCTTTTCCTGGGCTGTAATCATGACTGGAAACCCTCGGTTTTCCTTGATATGCAGCTTCCTTATTACATCCTCTACCTCTGTTCTTACATAACGTTCCTCCTACTACAGCTTGTGTTTACATGTCTCCACAAAGCCTCATGCAGCCATAGGTGAAGGATTTCTGAGGTGGCTTTCTAAGGTAGCATGTGTGGTTGATTCTTAGCACAATGCTAGGATTAAGGATGATAGGATTAAGGGTGGCTGATTACTAAATCAGTCCACTGATTAGTTTAGCACTACCCTCATTCCGGTAGCCTGGATACAATATAAGAGACAGAAAGAAGCTTGCTTTGTCCCTTGGAAGTTTTGTCCCTTTGTCCCTTGCTTCCAAGGGACAAAGCAAGCTTCTTTCTGTCTCATATTGTATGGCTGCCTTCATGAAATGGTTGCCTTCATGAAATAGTCTGCCATGAACTATTTCTCTTCTAAGGTGTCTGTCTTCCCTGCCATCCTGCCTTGAAGCCAGCTGATTATGAAATGAAAACTGCACAAACTGTAAGCTAAATAAACCTTTATTCCTTTAACTTTGGGTGCAGGGTATTTTGTCCCAGTAAAGAGAAGAGTAACTAAGACATATCCCTATATCTCTCTCTGTTTTCTAATGATACGTAATTTTTTCTATGTGTCCTCCTTATTCTTATATGATATCAGTCATATTGGATTTAGGGTCACCTTTAATAATGTAAGACTGTACTGCATCATAACCTGATTGTATTTGGAAATAACTTATTTCCAAGTATCACCAAATTCAGAGCTTCCTTGTAGGCATGAATTAGAGGGACAAGACTGACCCCAGATTATACTATCATTTTGTCTTAGCTTTAATCCATATATTGCATAAGTAGTTTTATTTTGCCTTATACTACATTCTGATTTAAGACAAATTTTTATCCAATACCTTATGATAGAGAGCTCTATGCAGTACCTCTAAACAGGATTCATATTAACCAACTGGCCTTTCATGTTTACAAGTAAATCTGCCCAAGGCCTGAGTCCCTTGTCTGGTGATGGACAACAGTGGACTCACAGTCAAGTCAACCCCTGTGAGTCCCTAGTCCCACTGAGGCCCAGAATGTGAGTGAAGCCATTTGGCCTCCAAGGACCAGACAGAGCCACAGCTAAGGACTCCTGGCTTCAACCTCAGTTAAACAGAAGAAGACTGGAGCTGCAGGCATTTCTCTCCTGGGTGGAAACCTTCCTGGAGATGATGTTGTTCTCCTAAATTAACATAGTCTCCACTGGAGAGGTCCTTGAGTGAACTTCTTTAGAAGGTTCTAAACCTCCTAGAGCCCAAAATTCAAACCATTTGTCTCTTTCATTTACCATTCACCATGTAGTTGTTTGGGACATTGCAAGCCTGATCAGCCCACAATAACTAAGGGATAGTATTAATGGGATAACTATATGAGTGTTTTTTTTTTTTTTTTTTAATGTGCATACTTGTCCTTATTTTTCTTTTTGGATCTAATGTCTCATCTCATTGTTGGGATGCCTTCTTGTATTCTAAACCACCACTTTAATGTTGCTTATTACCTTTCCTGTTTCTCAAATGGGTCATCTCAATCATATCTGACCTCCTAGGTTTCCTAACCTGCCTGAGGCATTCTTGTCTCCTTTCTCACTTTCAATTGCTTTATAATATGGCTAATTTTCTTTTAAATATTCACTTTATATTTTAATTAATTTTAAATGTGTATTATAATAGAAAAAAGGATGACAGCTAGAAAATTGTATCAGGTTTGAAATACTGATCTGGTCCCATGAGAAGTCACATACATTATATGTGGGTTCAATTCTTTTTTTTTTTTTTTTGGTGTAACTGGGGATTGAACTCAGATCCTTGCGTTTGTCAATCAAGCGCTCATCCTACTGAGCCATCTCCCCGGCCCAATGTGGGTTCAATTCTGAAAACTATATTCTAAAATTGTTTTCATTTTTTTTTGTTTCCCATGTGCTATAATTTATTATAAAACTTGTCTCATAAATTTAAGTATGAAAAAAATCTGCTTTCCAACACATTTCCCAAGAAGGATGTTGAATTTTTAATTCAAGTATAAAGACCACAAACGTTAGCAGATACCAAAATAAAACCATTGGCTACAAAACCCATGACATCCTCAAAGAAATTTCAATGCATTATCAAAATTAAATAAGAAATCTTAAATTTGCATATGTTTAGTTTAAAATGATTGTTGCTTGTTATCTATACATAGCATGAAATCTACCATATTCTTAAAAACTTGAGTGGCTTTCTCTGAAGGATTTAACTGATGACTTAGGTTGTCTGCGTTCCCTGCTGACCCTCCTAAACCCTTCTCTGTGTTCAGTCACAGAGTCTCTATGATTCATTGAGAAGGTATAATATCAATGGGGAACTTTGATTTTTCTTTCAGCCACTTACTGCTGTCCATTAGAAACCTCTTGGCATATGTGATTTGACGTTAGTGAATTTAGTTCTTTGAGAGCATTGGTGAAGCAGACTCTAATCATGTTCTTTTGAACTGAAGGGATGGGACAAAAAAATCTCACTAGTAATCAGACTTAAGAGAGCTGCCCAGTGTTTACATAAAAATGTAGCTTTGTTGTCTTCCCCTTATTACTTGAAAGGCACAATTGTCATTAAACATCTGAAGTAGTTATTTATGTTTTCATTATTCCTTATTTAATCCTACAAAATAATGTACTTTTTGTGTACTTAGTGCAGGGTCTACAGGTTCTCACTACAGATCAGACTTGGAGTGATTCTCCTGTCCACTGAGCTATCTGCCCACTCCCAAAATAATGTACTTTTATAGCATTCATTGTCACGCGCGGCCTTGCCTGCAAGAACGACGCGACCACTGGTTGGTTTTCTGTGCAGCTCTTTATTGTTCTCTTACATCCGTCTTCTCCTCCCCCCCAGACCCCTGCTCTTAGCTTATAAGTCTCAGGGCTTCCAACCATAGGGTGCCACGTATGCACTGTCCATTGGTCCAGGTCTGCGGAAGCAATGCTCTAGCCCAAGCCTTGGCCATATATGGAGTTGTTTACTCCAGGAGTGCTCACCCCCTGAGAGGGTGGAAGGCGGAAACCCGCGCCATCCTAGGGCGCGGCTACACGCAGCTCCCTACAATTCATAATATGGAAAATTTATAAATGAGTCACTGGATATTTGAGAAGGTCAAATGTTCATGCTGTTTGCTAATTTTTTCTTCACATTCAGAAAATAGACTTACCTTTGATGACCTTATATGTGTAAATTAATCTTCAAGGAATAGACTTCACCTTAAAGTTCCGAAGGCAAAATGATCTCTATTTACCTCCTGAGTTCTCTACATTGATGCTCTGCTAAATCTCACTCTGATAGTTAATCTTGGCTGTCAACTTGGCTGCATTAGGAGATGTGTAGAACACTTCCAGATTCCTCTGTCAGGGAGTTTCTAGAAATGATCGGGGCCTGGGTCAACAAATAGCAGCGAGGGATGCACCCTGAATATAGGTTGCACCTTCAAATATGATGGAGCCTAGGTGAAGCAAAAAGGGGAATAAGGGGGACACTTCGTGCATATAATTATAGTACTTGAGAGGGTACCATTTTTCCAGTTGTTATCACCCATGGATATCAGGTGCTCAATATTCTTTAGCCATTGCATATAGATGTACACCAGTAACTCTCCAGTAAGCCTTCCAGCCTTCAGTCTTAGACTAGAGTTCATCACTGGTCCCTCATTCTCAGGATTCCAGCTTTTTGGAGGAACAGTTACTATTTTCCTGGATCCCCAACCTGCAGACAGCCTTGATGGGATCAGACAACCTCTGATGGCATAAGCTAGCCTAGGAAATCTCACCTTATAATTAGAGGCATATTCTGCTAGTTTTGTTTCTCTAGCAAGTGTGAACTCATACATATACCACGTTCTAACTGAAAATATGTCAGAACACAGGGTGAAGTATCATGGCTAAGCATGGGAACTTTAGAGGTACTGGGCTTATAAGGCATCATAGAATGAATGATTACTAGGTCTTCTTGGATGAGTTTTCTGACTTTTTGCTGCTTCAGTTTCTGCAGCATTAAATTAGGCACAGTGGCAAGGCCATTTCACAAGTTAATGAAAAAATAAAAATGAACTTTTAGTTTGATTATCTTCTGCACGTAAAGTGAGCTATCATTTAACATTTCTAAATCAAAAAAGTATGAAATCCAAACTAGGAGTAAAGTTAGAAGTGTTTTTTCTTGACAGTTGTACCCAGTTATATCTTTCCATGTATTTGGTGCAGGGTCTTGCTATGTACTCGGACTGGTTGTGATCCTCCCGTTTTCAGCCTTCCCAGTGCTGGGATTACAGGCATGCTTCACTACTCCTAGACTTGGTGGCTGGCTCAGCCCACTCAGGAGTGGGGCCAGCATGTGGCGCAGGGGATCAAACCTTGGTCCCTGTGCTTGCCTAAGCAGGCATTTAGTCTGCTGAGCTATCTCACTGGCCCCCAATAATATCCTATATGAGTAAAGTTACAAGTATAGCGAGAGATATAGCATGTAGAACTAGAAGCCCAATTGGATTTGGAAATATCTCAGTATCCCTGTGATGACATTAATATTATTTATAATAATTTACACTGGTGGTGATATGAGCAGTGATAAAAGAAATGATGTGGATGGATGTCTACCCAAAATGAAGTGCACAATTTATCTGGACAAAACTATACTTTCGAATAAGGTTTTCAGAGATTTAAATGAGACAGAGTCAGTGTCCTTAGGATTTAACATGAAATCTCCTTAAAATTATGGTGCTATTTTTGGTTCATTAGGAAGGATCTGAAAGAACAAGGATGGGAAGGAGAATACCACAAAGTGTCATAAACAGCTTGTGAAATGGCAGGCGTAAGTTTAAAAAGGAGAACTTGACAAATTTTAAAGTATTTTGTCATTTTGTGTCAGTTATTCAATGTTATATATATCTCAACACACATTCTAAATTTAGTGTTTCCATTTTAAAGTTAATATTGATGATAAAACATTTCTAATTTAATGTATAAATCATTCTTT
>NW_004524828.1:99315-100490 GCF_000260255.1 Octodon degus | reverse complement strand
TATATGTAGAATAATATAATTTAAAGTAAGATATGATAAGTAATTTTTCTAAATCATTAACAAGTTAGAGGAAATCTTAATTTTATGATCCTGTGGTTGATAACATTTCCCAATTGGCTTTCTTATTTTCAAGAACTTGATGCTCTATGTTTCTATTTACTGAACATTATGGATTTCATCCATTTTCACCCACACACTCTTATTTTGTATTTATTAAATCAAGTCTCAATTGAGATAGTATACCTTCAAAACTGTCTGCATTAATCTCATGAATATTATACAATTATTTACTCTACTTTAGTTTTTCAAATTATAAAATAAATGAATTCTCCTCTACTCATTTCTACATTTTCTTCCATTGCAAGTTGTTTTTTTTTTTTTCCCCCCCTTAGTTACAATAGTTTCTTCATTTTCCTGGCAAAGGAACTTTTCTCAAAGCCTAAATGTTTTTGTGGAAAAAAGAGCTTTTCTAAAATAAAAATGACATTACCACCTGCACCAGGTAAATTTCAAAACAACCTTCACAATCTCTGAATCATAATTGTTCATAGTTCTTATATAATCATCTTTCCTTTAAATGTGAATACAACCTATTACTTCCATATTTACTTCCATGTAATCAAATAAAGTGAAGCTAATCATGTTAGTCAGTTTTATGTTACTGTTACAAAATACTTGAGGTGATTAACTTTATAAGAGCAAAAGGTTAAGAAGTTCCGGTCCAATTATGTCCATTGTTTCGAGTTTCTGTTGGTAGTGGCAAATACAGTGCCATGGAATTGGAACACATCACATTTCAAGAAAGAAGCAGAAGAGAAATACAGACCTTGACTCCACAGTCCCCATTCAGAGATACATATCCACTAACCTAAAGACCTCTCACTAAGCCCTACCACTTAACCATTCCTCTACTACAAATGTTACCCTCTGCTGACCAGTCATTTACTACTTGAGCCTTTGGGGATACTTGGCTAAACCTCACCAATAATGTGATATTATTTTTATCTTATGTTAAATGGCAGATGTAATCTGATACCTCTGTGGTGATTATCTTATAGTGTATAACAACAGAGTTCCAGAATCTTGTTCCCTTTCCAAGCTGAAAAAAAACCAAAAAGAAATAATCTCAAAGTCTGAGAATTAGAGGGAAATTAATCCCATTGTGGATCAGTGTG
>NW_004524828.1:78741-99215 GCF_000260255.1 Octodon degus | reverse complement strand
AAAAAAAAAAAAAAAAAAAAAAAAAAAAAAAAGAGTATCTGAACCATTTCATAAATAAAACAACAAAGAGAATTCACAATGTTGCACATATTGCCAGCACATAATGTTGTCAGTATTTAAATTTTGGTCATCATAATTATGCTTGGTATGTCTTTGTTTTTGTAATTTGCACTACCCTGAATTATATAAGATGTTGAAAATTACATTGTATTCTTACTTTACACTGTACCTATCCTTGTTAGTTATCTGTCCAGACTGTACCTATCCTTGCTAGTTATCTATCCAGGTCTTTCAACAAAGTTTTTCTTTTTATTATTAATTGTTGAGTTTAAAAATTATTTGTATATTTTGGATAAGAATTTATTTTGTTTATTAAAAACTATTTTCTCAAACTGTTGTTTTCATTTTCATTCTCCTAATGGTGATTTTTATGAAGGGAAAGATTCTTAATTTTAATGAATTACATCTTATTGTTACTTTTATGGTCAATGAATCTAGTATTTTATATTTAAGTCATCACTATAGACATATTGATTTTGATTTATTGTATCATTAATATTATTTTAAATAAGGGTTCATGAAGGGCCAGCCAAATAGCTCAGCAGATTAAAGTGACTGCAAGCATTTTATATTTTAGGAATATATTTGATTTTGTTCTCTTCAAGAGTATTTGAAGATAGTATTGGGCTGGGGGTTCAAACTTCAGGCCTGCCGTACCACCCCCCACACACACTAGGCATGCTGAGACTGTGATTGAGATTGGGCGTGGTGTAATCCCAGTACTTGGAGGCTGTAAACAGGAGATTCACTACAAGTCTGATCTAGTAGTGAGACCCTGAATACCCTGTAGGACCTTCCCTAAAATACAGAAAACTTTAAATGAGTGTCATACCACATTGTTCAGGCTTACCTGGAGTCCATTACGTAGCTCAACATGGCCTTGAACTCAGGGCATTCCTCCTGCCTCAATTTTTGGAGTTCTGAGATTATAAGCACAGGATACCACACCTGTCTCTCATATATTATTTTGTAAGAACTTTAAAGTATGGCATTTTATTTTTAAGTCTATAATCTGTTTTTCCAATTTTGGAAGAAAAATATTTACATCAAGATTTGTGTGTTTTATGTATATTTCCAGTTGTTTCATCACAATCATTGTATTAATTACCTTTTTTTTTTTTTTTTTTTGTGGAACCAGGGATTGAACTCAGATCCTTGCGTTTGCCAGTCAAATGCTTATCCTACTGAGCCATCTCCCCAGCCCCTGTATTAACTATCTTTGTCCTATTTTGATGTTTTAATTGGTTGACTAAGATGCATTGACTAGATTTATTTACTTATTTCTTTATTTTCTATACTAGTCTAATGATCTATTTGTTCATTTCTTCAACAAAAGATACACTGTTTTTATTATAGACAGAGGTTTCATGATAAATCTTTATTTCAGGTATTGTGAATCTTGACTTTATTCTTAAATATTAAATAATTTCTGACTTTTTTTCTCTTCTTATAAATCTAAAGAGTTTACTTGTTACTTTTTACAAAGTAATTTGTTGGGATTTGGAATACAATTGTGTTAAATCTGTAAGCAATTTGGAAGAAATAATTTCGTGACAGTAATGAATCTCAGTACCTCATATGTGCAGTATATCACAGTATATCTCCACTGAATTTTTCTTTTATGTCTTTCATAAGCATTTTATAGAATTACTAATATGGATTATGTACTTTTTTTAGACTTTTGATTACTTATCACATTTTATGGATGCTAACATAAATAGGATAACTTAATATTTCACATTGTACTGCTCATTGAAAATATATAAAAAGTTACTTTTTATATTAAACTTTAATCCAGCATATTTGTTATAATTGCTTATTAATTCCTAGGAAATTTTTTGTCAATTTCAAATAATTTTTACACAAATGATGTCATCTGTACAGTTTTATTTACTACTTCCCAGTCTATATAGCTTTTTTTTTTTTTTTTAACCCCATTTCCTTTCTTTTCTACCTTAGTTGGTAAGCATTATAAGTATTATGTGTATGAATAGGAAGAATGTTCATGTCTTCTTCCACATTTTCACAATTAAAATTTTACTTTCTTTACCCTAAATGTATCAGTGCAAGATTTTTATAGATGTTCCATATCTAGAAGTACTCCTCTATAACTAGTTTGCTGAGAGTTGTATCAATAATTGCCTTCTCATGTTGTCAAATTGTTTATCTGAATCTTCTGTTATGGACACATCTATTTAATTAATTACATTAATTTATATTCAAATGTTGAGTCAATCATTTACTCCTGGATAATTCCCACTTGTCCATTGTGCAAGTTCACTTTATACTCTTTTTCTTTCTTCTTCTTTTATAGTCAGGGTCACTCTATGCAGCTCAGGCCGGCCTTGAGCTCACTTTGTAGCCCATCTGGTCTCAAACTCCCAATGATTGCCCTGCCTCAGTCTCCCAAGTGCTAGGATTACAAGCATGTGTCACCATACCCAGCTTGTATGTTATACTTTGATAGATTCAGTTTGCTGAGTTGTCTTTTTGTTGTTTTTTGTTTGGTGGAGTATAGTTGCATTTATGTTTTTTCCTGTAGTTGTATCTTCTTTTAATGTCCTTGGTTTGGCATTAAGGTTATTGGCCTCTCATAAAATGAGTGTAACATTATTTTATTTGTATATTCTGAATGATGATGCAGAGATTTGTAAACTATTTGGTGGACTTTATCAATGAACCCATCTAAGTTTAGTACTTTCTGTTTTGTACGCTTATTATTCATTCAATTTCTTTAATAAAGTTAAGCCTGTTTGGTTTATCTGTTTCTACTCATGTGAAATTCTATTGCTTGTATCTTTTGAGAAACTGAACTGCTTTTTAATGTTACCAAGTTTGAGGGCATAAAATTATTCATATTTATTATTCTTTTCATATCTCTGGGGACATAGTAATGTGCATTCTTTCTTCTCTAAAGTTAGTAATTTGTGCCTTTCTGATTTCTTTCTTAGGTTGACTAGAAGCTTACTCGTTTTATTGATCTTTCAAATAATGAGTTTTATGGTTTATCATTTTTCTTTATTGATTTCCTATTTAAAATGCCACAGATTTCTGCTATAGTGTTGTATTTTCTTTTTCTGCTTCTTTTGATTTAACTTTCTCTTTAATAATTTTGTAATGTAAAAGCTCAGGAAAAATTTTAATGTATGCATTCAGTGTTATAAATATCCCTCTACATAGAATATGCTTCATGCCATGATTTTGACAATTTATTTTCATCTACATTTAGTTCAAGTTATCTTTTAATTTCTCTTGATATTTCTCCTTTTAACCCTATGTGTTTTAGAAATATATTATTTCATCTTCAAGTACTTTGGATTTTCTATTTATCCTTCAGTATTGATTTCTAGATTAATTTCATTGAGGTCTGAGATTAGGCTATTTTATTTCTATTCTGCTAAATTTGCTAGGATGTGTTTTGTGACCCTGAACGTGATCTATTTTGGTGAATGTTTCATGTGATGTTGAGAAGAATGTAGCCTGCTGTTGTCAGATGAGGTAAACTCTGCTACATGCATCCATTGATTTTTATAACTATTGAACCCTATTATGTCCATACTGATTTTCTGCTGGCAAGATTTGTCAGACTCCTGATAGAAAGCTGTGAGATCTCCAACTGCAGTACTGTATTTGTATATTTATTACTATGCTTCTTTTTGTGCCTCAAGAAGTTTGACACTTTTAAGGCAGACACATAAAAGATGGTTATTTTTGTTGGAGTGTAGACAACTTTATCAATATGAATCTCTAATAACTTCCTTGTTCTTAATTCTATTCTGTCTAATTCCATATAGTTCATGTGATTAGTGCTAGCAAAGTGTATATTTCATTATCCTTTTACTTTAAATAGATATAACATCTAATATGATATATATTATGAACTACTGGACTATATTGGATAATCTTGCTGAAGTCATGCATCTACAATATTTAAATGTCAATGGACTATCCATCCTGAAAAAACTAAACAAATAAGGGGATATAAATGAAGGACCACTTTGTATCTGTATATACAAAATAGTTAGGATAGATATACAGCTACTTACAGGATATCATCTCTACAGCTTGTACTATGAATAACTACTATGAAGACAACAATATGAAATGTATTAATTATTTTAACCGTCTTACTAACCTGTTTTGAAACTTTATTATTGCTATTTGTTTCTCAATAAAACTAATAAAAAGTATGATACAATACATAATAAATATATATTATAATATAATCTATTATGTATTATATCATATGTTTAAAAGTATACATGTATATGTATATATAAAGTGGGCTGTTTGTAGATAAAATGTAGTTCATTCTTATTTTTATTTACTTTGACAATATATTTTAACCATTAAATTGGAATTATTGATTTAAATTAATTATTAATGTAATCTGACAAATGGCAATTATGTTCATTCTTGATCTTATTTGAAAGTGAAGATAGGGGCTGGGGAGATGGCTCAGTGGAATAAGCGCTTCCCTGACAAGCGCAAGGGTCTGAGTTCAATCCCCAGTTCCACCACAAAAGAAGAAAAAAAAGAAAGTGAAGATAGTTTCAGATCTTGAAGACACCATTGTAGCTAGTGAAAAATTAAGAAAAGATCTCTTAAAAACAACTAGGATGCAGAAAAAAATAATTCATCATCTTCAAGATGATGCAAAGATGAACAACATGAGAATAATAGGCATTAATGAGAAACAAGGAGTCAATACAAATGATATAAAAAGAATATGGGCAGAAGCAATAGCAGAAAGCTTTCCACATATGGGGAAATAATCTGACATTCAGTTAACTAAAACATACAGAACTCCAAATAACATTAACCCAATTAAAAACTCACCAAGACATATAATAGTCAAGATCCCAGAAATCCAGCACAAGAACAATATACTGAAAACCGCTGGAGAAAAAAAAAAAAGAAATCACATGTAAAGGAAAATCCATCAGAATAATGGCAGATTTCTCTTCACAAACCATGAAGTCAAAAGCATAGAACAGAGTACTTCAAGTCCTCTGTGAAAACAAATTCCAGCCCAGACTGAAAAACCCTCTTTCAAGTTTGATGGAGAAGTGAAATACTTCCATGACAAGGAACAATTAAAGAATGTCATGATGACAAAGCTAACCCTACACAGACCACTAAAATATATTCTAAAGAGGGACCAAAATGACCAGAATTCCACAAGTGAGAATGGAAAGAACCTACCAAATAGGGCAAACTATTAAACACAGGAGAAAAAGTGACAAACAACAGTAGCATGTTAAATAACATGTCAATCATAAGTCAATACATCTCAATTATAACATTAATGTAAATAGACTCAATTCCCCAATTAAAAGAAATAAACTGGCACAGTAGATTGTTTCTTTTTTCTTCCTTTTATTCTTTGTTCCAGTCCTTGTTACACATAATTTTTCTACCTTTTGTTGATTTAATTGAGAATTTCTTACAAAATAAAGTTTTTCCCTTCTTGGTGTATTAGTTACACTTCCTTTTTGTTGTTGTTTATTGGCAGAACCAGGGATTGAACTCAGTCCCTTGGTGCTTGGCGGGGAAGCACTTATTCTACTGAGCCATCTCCCTGGCCCCTACACTTCCTTTGTGAAACCTACTTTTTAGCGAATTGTGCTACAATTTGTAATATATATTTGAATCTAATACAAATTGAACTTCATATAACATTGAACTGTTTCAAAGTAGTAAAGCACTTTGCAATAGCAATATATTCTTAATCTATTTTCTTCCTGTCCTCTGCATGCTGCTGTCAATCATATCAGACACACACACACACACACACACACACACACACACACTCACACACACATGCATATAAACATGTGTACATACAAATGCATGAATATATGCATCAGTGTGTATAAACAAACACATGATTGCATTATTTTCTTAAATAAAATGTAGTTTGTTAGATTTGTTAACAGTAAAATATCTTTTAAAATTTTACTTTTCATTATTTATTCTTTGATAGTCTTTCTGTTATTAAGTAGCTTCAAATTTCTGTCTTGGGTCATTTTCCTTTTTCCTTTTGGTGTTCCTTCCAAGGTGGATCTAGAGGCCACAAATTCTTTCAAGTTTTGGTCCATTAATTGGAAAAATAATTTCACAGGGACAGAGTTCTAGTTTTGTGGATTTTTCTCTTCTTTTGACCACTTTAAACATCTCTTTCCAGGTCGGCCAAGTAGTTCAGCAGACTAAAGCGCCTGCTTAGGCAGAGCACAGAGGCCGGGTTGGATCCCAAGCATTCAGTGCCTGGCCCGCCCCAGGGGCACGCTGAAAAGGGGATTGAGATTGGGCATGGGGGCGCATGCCTGTAATCCCAGTGCTTGGAAGGCTGAAAACAGGATCACTACAAGCCCAATCTATGTAGTAAGACATTGTAGACCTTGTCTTAAGTACATAAAAAAAAAAAAAAAAAAAAACCCTCTTTCCAATTTTTCCTTACTTTCAGGTATCTTTCTGTTACTGTTTACTATACAGATGAGTTGTTCTATTTCAATTTTTTTCTTCTGTTTTACCATATACGTTTGTAATACATAATAATTACTTTCATCTTGGAGGATCCGTTCATATGTATGTTTGAACTGGGGTAAAAATGTTTACCCCACTTCCCGCTCACACTCCCCGTCACTCACTTTGCCCCTCCCATGCTCAAGTCCTTTTCCTGTCTGTACAAACTCTCTGTTCATGAAATTCTAGATGTGAATTTTTTTTTTTTTTTGTGATAATGGCTCAAAAGTAAGCGAGGACAATGTTGGAAAGTGGAGGAAAACAGGATATCTGTCATATAGCAACATCACTTTGATAAAACCGTCTCTTGCTGGTATACGATGAAAGCTACATGTAGCGGATGAATTTATTTAAATAATGAAGAGTAATTCCAAAAGGCAGTGCAGATGCTGCCTCATTTCTTTTTGCCATTCGTTCGAAACCTTAGAGTGTGTGGTAGAGCTATATTGGTAAGTTAGGGCAGAGGCTCTAACAGTATTAGATCAAACGATAGATTCTTGTTAGATAACTATCCTCTTTTTAAAAACCATAAGCCTTTGAAAGGCAACTCCTGTCCTGACCTGATTGCTATGACTAGCTCAGCACAAGAAGGTCCTTCACCAAGTAGAGAGGACGCGCGGGACTGGGCCCAGGGAATGCACGCTACAGTTGAGGAAGTAGTTCCAATGCCCTCAGATTTTGCTTTTTCTCTTTCATTCAATCCTTAAATGCTCTATGACAAGACTACTGAGGATGAAAAGACATTCGTGGATGTAGTTTATGTTTCGTCATGATATGAGAGGGGATCACTGTAATATCTCATTCTCACTGAAAAAGTTTGAAAAACAACAGTAAAATGAAATAATGAAACAGACAAACCTTCAAGAAATCCATCTGATTTCTAATATTTTTGAGAAAGAGAAATAGAGCTATAAAACTGTCATACTTCATAGGCTATTTCTAATAATTTTGTGGGATGGCTATGAAGTTAAATGAAAACCTACTGGAAATTGATGGCAAGAAAAGCTGGGTAAGAGGTCTGAGCAGGTATCAATTTGAGTGGATATAGATATCTGTATTATGTAGGAATGCACAATTAAAGATGAACTAAATAAAGGACTAGACAATGTATAAACAGGGACATATAATCACTAAGCATGTTCCTCAAGCCTCTGCCCATCTACTAGGAAAATATGTTAGGCTTTACCATTGTGGACATCTGAGTTATAACGGAAGGGCTAATTTTACCAAAAAAAAAAAAAAAAAAAAAAAAGCAATAATTCTATTAAACTTCAAGTTCAGGCACCGACTTAATCACTTCGATTTGCTCATGCCTCTGAATTAACAGGCAAAAAGAGGAATAATAGTGCCAGCCAGAAAGATAAATCTTATGAAGATAATATTTAGTTGTTATTAAATATGGAGATTAGGGAGGATATATGTGGAATATAAGTAATATTCTCT
This sequence comes from Octodon degus, assembly GCF_000260255.1. Lineage (NCBI taxonomy): Eukaryota > Metazoa > Chordata > Mammalia > Rodentia > Octodontidae > Octodon > Octodon degus. The sequence goes on along the minus strand of NW_004524828.1, from coordinate 91,187 downwards.
CTTGTAGCTAATTAAATTGAAAGCTAAAACCAAATTAAATCAAGAATTTGATCCAGAGCCTTCTCAAATAAAACTTTGGTCATCCTACTAGATGAAGAACCCTGACTAGCTAAAACACAGAGGCCAAAGAAAATGAATTAGTAACAGAAAATGTAGTTACACAGACCAGCTATAAATAAATGATCAAAAAGAAATAACCAAAACCAAACAAACAAACAAAAAACGATCAGCTCCAAATATAAGGATGCATACAAGCGTACTAATTCTTTTTAATTTTTATTTTATCTGTGTCTATATTAGCCATTTACTTTTCTTGTCTGTCTTATCACTGAAGATGTTTTATTAACATACTGCATGTTTTGCAGTGTTTATGTTGCAGAATATTAAATAAGGAGTATAAGTAAGTGTAAGTGAATATTTCATCAAAAGACTTCATGTTATATTTCTAGACAGATTTAGCAAGTTTTGGTTGTATGCAGGGAAATTTATTAAATGATATTGTTTCTTTACTATTGTCTTTGTTTGAAAAATTACATATGGTTTAAGCTTATATGTGTGTACACCAGATTAATAAAAGGTGAACTATAATAGCTTAGCATGTATTAGCGTGTGAAGGCCAACACGCATTCCCTAGGATTTTCTTTGAGGTACAATCCTGTTAGCGTGGAATATAAGGAAGCAAGAAAACACTGACTGTTACCATTTATCGGCCATTTCATCTATGCACTTTCCACAAAACTTTACTATAAATGTTACTGTAGAAAGTTTTTAAATCTAATTAAACTGTCAAGTAAGTTGAGCTTAAATTTAACAAAATAGAATTTATCCTGGTTAGGTCTGAATAAATAAAGAAAAGAGTTATAATTAGGAAAAGGTTTCCCTGAAAATTAATGTCTCTAAATTATAGACATCTTCAATTTCTTTCCCTTCACTGGAATATTTCATTCTTGGCTGCTAGCCTGTAGACTTTGTGATTTAGTCAATTCACACACACACACACACACACACACACACACACACACACACACATTTCTATGGGTATTAATCTTTTGGCTTTTCTCAGGGTCCATTGCAAATACCCCATGTATATGCTATAAGAAAGATAAATAATCCAAAGCATTTGCTTCAGAGAAGTGATATCCAGAAGCATAAGGGGAGAAACTCTTCTTGAAAAGATAACATCAGAAACACCAATTTTGGGGACTCAGGAAATAGCTCGGCAGTCTAAGTGCCTGCCTGGCAAGCACAAAGACCTGTGTTCAAATCCCCAGCACCATACGCTGCACTGCCGTGTGGGCCGCAGAAACCAGGCATGCTGGTACTCACCCATGATCCTGGAACTGGGGACGCTGAGAGAGGAGGACAACTATGAGTCTGAGGTGCATAGCAAGACCCTGTACCAAATGAATAAATAAATAGAAAATACCCAGTTTTATCAATGTTGGAACCTGATGCCACATTATAGAGCCCTTCTGAATCCATGAGCTTGAACTTGCTACATGCGTGGCAGCCCCGTCAGGCAGCTTGTCTGGTGGAACAAGGGCTACAGTCGTGCATGGGATGAGCTTGTATGTACCACCAGACAGCAAGACATACGGATTATAAATCTGTCTCGTACATGTTAATTGGTGTGTGCTGAACTTCAAGGGTCAGGTAGTGACAGTGAGAGCATCCTCTTGGAAGAGTCCTGTGACATAACTATTCCCGTGTTCCTGACCATTTTTGCTGTTATGCTATAGCATCTGTGAACTGGGTCATATATGTTCAATATGTTTCTTTTCTCATTTAGTAAGATTCCAGATTCTATTCTTTATCTCTAAACTAACCACAATCAGGAAATTATTGATTGTACTCACTTTCTTTAAGTAATAATTTTGTTTCTAACATATTTGACTTAATTTTTACTAATATTTCCTTTCCTTGTTCCTGTTCCTGTCCTGTTTCCGCTTCCTCTTTCTCCTCCTCCTCCTCCTCCTCCTCCTCCTCCTCCTTCTTGTTACTGGGTATAGAACTTAGGATCTTGTGATTTTCAGTCAGGTACTATGCTACTGAGCTATATCTCCACCCCAGTACAAAACGTTTTTTGGTAGAGATTTTATCATACAATTGTGTGCTGCAATGTCTAAACTGCTGTAGCATATGCATAAAACAATTTTCTTTAGAGAGTATTGATAAATTCTAAAAATAAACATACATTTTGTCATGAAATCTATGAATAAGAGACTATTTTATTTTCCTTTTGTAGGTGTATTCTTTTTATTTGATAGAGAATGATCCAATTATATTGAGATAATTATTAGAAGATTAAATGATACCATTATTTAAGTTTCTCTTCACGCTTTTCCTCATAGTTTTTAACACGTATAATTATTGTTCATTCTCAAAGCAGTTTGTTGAGAAGCAATGAAATAATTCATGCAAAAATATTCTATTTTTCAGAACACCTAAAATTAAATAGGGTTACTACTAAAAATGTAATTCTAAATCATAAAATATGTATGAAATTATGTAAATAGGCTGGGAAAAGTATTACAGCTAAACTTGACTATTAGTTTTCTGAAGACTTGCCAAATTCCAAATAAAAGCAGCATTGAGTAGAGTGTTTAGACATCTGGAGACTTTTTTCTTTAAATTCTAGGAAAATATGCAGCTTCATTTTGAAATGTGGCTACCTATGTCGCTATTTCCAGAACAGTCAAAATAGTTATTCTTTGTAATTTCCTGTTTGTCATATTACTGCTTCTCAACCAGCTGATGATCAAAGACAGTCACAATATTTTTTTAACTGCTTTTCCTGTCTGATTTTCTGGTTAGTGTTCTATCAGGCTTGCATTGGCAGGCCACCTTTTCCTCTGATCCATTCAGGCTTTCCATCGTCAGACTTCACTGTGCTGCCAGGACTTTGCAATTTATTAAAATTAAATAGGAGACTGCAAAAAATATTAACAAAGTTCAGCAGTTCACCAGAATTAATGTTGAAGATGATTTTTCCAGTCATACTCATGTCACAGGAAATTTTTTGAACACTGAATCTGAGTAATTTCAAGCTACAATAAAACCAGTAAATAAGCCTAATATTCTATGTGACTTTCTCCTTAAAATGCTTTATAAAGGTGTCTGAAAATCAGAGTGTTCTTAGTTTAGTTCTAGCACATAAGGCACAGTTGGTGCCCTTATTATTTCACAGAGAATCTTCTCATCTGGGCCCTAGCTCAGTCAACATTCAATCGCATATTAATAATATGCAGACAGGCTGGTATTCAAGACATGGCCTTACATAATTCATACAACTTATGCATAAAGAAATTGGAATCCACACAAGTGAAACATATGTTCAGTGGAAAATAATGTGTCCTCCCAACTATGCTGGATGTACTGCAATGTCACTTCTGTGCTTCTAGACAGCAATTAACATGTGTGGAAGCACATGGTAGACATGAGGGGATGAGCCATCTGAAAACAGGAACATTTGTTCACTTAGATTTAACAAAGTCTTCAAAATGTGGATTCATGAATTATCTACATATTATGTTAGTAAAGGATGCATTTGTCCTTCATGACGTTACATCTATGGGAATGTTAAGCATGACTTTCATCACAATAACATGTCATCACTTTATCACCAGAGAACTGAGTTGTTTTCTCTTTATTTTTTTTTACTTATAGACATATAGAAACCATAGTTTTTCATGAGTTCGTTATTATGAGTAAGAATTATTTCTAAATATACCAAGGTAAATTTTACTGGTACTCAACCCATAGAAATTGAAAATGTCTCTATTTTATTTGAATTAATATGTTCTCTCTCTAGGAGTAAATACTTAGAATACAATATTTTTAATGAAAAGTTGTTTCCCCACATTCTCATATTTGGGGGTAGGTCCTCATTGGAAAAGGCAGCTCTCCAGCGACGCAGATGGGCCCGTGTACTTTGAGCTTCAGCCCGACCCTTCCTCTCTGCTTCCAGCTGCCCCACTGTGCACAGCTTCCCTCCACCATTCTTTTCTTTGCCCTCCCTGCCTTGGAAATGGCTGGCCATTTACTTAATTCATCAACACTGTGAGCTAAAATATACCTCTATTCATTTAATTTGTGGGGATTAGGTATTTTGTCCCAGTCATGGAAAAGTGGGTGGTACACATTGTGTTACCAGACAAATTGGGCCATTTTTATGACTGTAACTGACCTGCTATCTCAGAAGCATTCAGAACTGGAGTTTTAGAAAAGTTTGGAAAGGTGGGCTAATAGAAGTCGTAGAATGTTGTGAGTAGTGTTAGACATGTGCTACTGGTCAGTGCCAGAAGACAAAAATGCTAATAGGAATAAAGTCCATAAAGGCCAGGCTCAAGAAGTTTTAGATAGGAACAAGGACTCCATTGATATTTGACCTAGGAAGCATATCTATCATGCCCTGGACCCACTGAAACTTGAGATAAAATAGATCCGTTTTAAGTTGTGCATGTCAAGTGTTTTGTCCCAGTGATGAGAAAATGATTAATAAAAAAGTTAATTACCAAAAGCTGGGTAGATAGTTCAGCAATCTAAGAGCTTACCTAGCAAGTGCAAGGACCCAGTTTAATTGCCAGTACTGCATGCCATCCCAGGTCGTACCGGCCACCAAAACTAGGCATGGTGGCACATGCCTGTAATCCCAGAGTTGGGGAGTCCAAGTTTCACAGTGAGAACCTGTACAAAATACATAAACAAATAAAAGAGTAAAAAAAAGTTAATTACTGAGATGTTATATTATAAATCATAGTAGAAGAAACAAATACATTGTTTTCAAACAGTTCAATGAGTATTTTATTAATTCATGGTAACTGTGTCTTCTGAAAATTGAGCTTACACAGATACAAACTCCTGCCTTATGTCAAGATTGGAAACTTTCATTTATCATTTTATTTTATTATTTGGAATGATAAGGAATGCATTAGCGCATATTTAAATAGATTCAACTTTGTAAAAAGACACTGGTAGACTACCATCTATCTTAGAACATTATTAAGCTCCAATCTGAAGACAACCATAAAGTCACTGTATCACAGCTTAATGTTTTGTATTCCCTTAAAATTATTTATGCTTGTGGTTGCATTCCCTTGAAAATATCTTTATGATCTATTTTGAACATCATCAAGGTCCTTCTCATGCAACACTTTAAAGTGCTTTGAAATATTAGTAGATAATAAGCAAGCACATCTATTTCTATCTCTTTGGGTGGTAAGCAACAAATATACATAGCTTGTGGGAAAGTAGTGCCCTATAGAAATCTGATTTTAAGAGGAAAATATGAAGCTAGGTGTGGTGGTGGTGAATATCTGTAACACTAAATGAAGGGAAGAACATCTCTCCAAGTTCTAACACAATATGTATAATTTAGGGAGACCCCGAATCAAGATTAAAATACTAATTCTAATAAATAACAAGGTGGATGATATAGCTCAGTGAAAACACCCTAGGTTCAATTCCCAGTACCTAATTAAAAGAACAAACAAGAGGAGGAGATCACATCACATATGCTCTGTGCCTAACTCTTACGCCAGAATGTAGAAGGACGTATAAACAAAAAGACTGGTTTTCAACTATCTAACTTCTAGTAATAGACAACAAAAAACTCTAGAAGAAGGACAAGAAGATAAGGCTTTAAATAAATTAACCACAGTGTACAATGATTTTATTTGTAGCATAAGTAAATTAACATTGAATTAATAATATAGGTACACATTTTTAATATTTATTAAAGAATTTAAACATCATTTTCAAGGACTTGAGATAGAAAATGGCTAAAGAAATAAGAGCATTTTATTCTTAGTGAATTGTAGAGTCTTTTAATTTTGTATTTATGGAAGAGATACAGTTAGAAAACTAAGTGCTTCTAGGGTTGTAGGATCACACCATGGTTGAAAGTTTGCCTAGAGCATGTGAGGCCTTGGCTTTCAAAATCATCATTGAAAAAACAATGAAGCAGAAGAGAGAAACAAGTTTATGTGATTGATTCATCTAAATGGGAAACAATTTGTTTTCACCTTGCTTTGCTTCTACAAATTTGTACCATCAGAATAGAAGAAGGGTTGAGGAAATAGCTCAGAAGTCTGAACACCCGCCTGGCAAGTATGAGGGCCTGGTTTGTTCCCCAGTATCGCATGTCATGCCTGCCACCAAAACTAGGTATGATGACGCATGCCTGTAATCCCAGAGCTGGGGGACTGAAATGGGAGGATCACCACGAATCTGTGCTGTGTAGTGAGTCTCTGTACCAAATAAATCAATAAAAATTTTTTTAAAAGAATAGAAAGAAGAAATAGAAAGTAAAAATAGGATTTTTCTTTAATAAACTTTTTCTAGAGACTTCTCTGAGACCTTTCATACTGTTTTATAGCAGGCCAATGCTCCAATCCAGAATTCCTTGAAAATCCAGGCATCATATGCTAGAAAAATATCAGTTTGGAGAAGCTGATGGAATGACAAGGCAATCAGGAATCAGGAAGCTGATATGAACATTAGCAAATTTAGAAGAGGTGATTTTACACTCCAGAAACCAATTTTCTTTTGAAACAGTTTATAATAATTAATATAATTCCAGGGAAGTAGACAGAAACATACAGTGAAAGTCAGTGAGAAGATACTATGTAGGAATAAAGAAGTAGAAAACAATCTTAGAGTTACTGAAGCCATTGGGACACATAAACTAATAATTATTTAAGAAATGATACTCACGGAAATGAATCTAATGTTCAACAATTTTATCTTACTGTATAGGAATTCTTAACCTGCACCAAAAAAGAACCTAAAAATTAAGCAAGAATCTTCTGAAGAAAAGTGAAATGCCACAAAAACTTATGCTCTAAAGCAACAACAACATTTAATCCAGGACTTGCTAAAAGAGAAGACACCCATTAATCTTCATAGCTCCCATTTGTGATTCTAGAGAGCTATAAACAGAGATGAGTAGGACCTCATAAAAGCTCAACTCCAGCAAACAGGTGAACACACACTGAATTAAAAGTTTCCTCTGAAATTTATCTGCCTATCATAAGAAATGATAGTCTCAATAGGAAAGTCACACCATAAAATTTTCTACTATTTGCAGTATAGAAAGAAGGGTATTTAATTCAAAATTACAAAGTACCCAATAAACAAGCGAGCACACAAATATGGATGTGTGCATACACACACACGCACACACTTTACAAACACAAAACTAACTCAGTAACAGTGCACATGGAATTGAAAATATTTGTGAATGATTTGCTTATAGATTGATCCAATGGAATATACAATAAATTCACTAAAATAAAATTATAAAACAAAATCCAATTAAATTAATGGGCTGGGGCTCAGAGGTAGAACATTTGCTGACCATGTTCACTAGAGCAAAAAACAAAATTAAATGAGTGTAGTAAGAGATGAGGCTTAGCAAAGAAAGATTAAGTGAATAGAAAAACTAGTGGGCTGGAGGGACAAAGGAGAATGTTTAGGTAGTGTAATAAAAAGAAAATACATAAGACAGCACACAAGAAAATTGTATGACTTAAGCCTTAGAGGAGAAAAAATAAAATAAGTCAAATTCTATGAAAAGATGCTTTGTGAAAATTTTACAAAATGCTGAAGAATATGAGATCATTTATTCAGTAAGTTGTATTAATCTAAAAATAAAGGAAGTTATAACTGGATTCAAAAAGAAAACAATGGGGTTAAGTCTTTCACATGAGCTGAAAGTGAGCAGTAGGTTATTTATACAAATGTTTCACTTTTAAAGTCTTTAAACGCTTGCCAGGGACATCGACAATGATTAACTAAATTTAAAAATGAACTTGACTATTTTTAATATACAAAGCCTCCTGAATTCTGAAAAGTCAAACGTAAATTAAGAAAAACAAAATTAATTATGTAAATATTCTTCTTTTGATATAAGCAACTGCTAGTCACCTAAATACATTTTGATTGCTATAATGTAATATTTTAAATTTAAATAAAGAGCCTATATTATAAATGACTTTTTCTTCAAGTGAGTTCAAAATACCTTGAGCTAGTGACTGAGCAATCATACAAGTGATCTTTCAAAGAGAAAACAAAGAACATCAACTGTACAAGAAAGAACAACCAAATCGACAGATGGGATTCTATCAGGCTACAAAGCTTCTCTACAGCAAAATAATCAGTCAGCCGAGTACGCAGACAACCTCCAGAATGGAAACAAAATTTCCAGCTATTCCTCAGATAGAGGTCTAATATTTAGAATATACAAGTAGCTAAACAAATTTAAACCCACCACCATTAAAGATCCAGTCAAGAAATAGGCAAGAGAAATGAACAGACATGTAATAGAGGAAGAAGTACAAATGGTCAACATACATAGGAAAAATGCTTAGTCAGCATCTGTGGCCATTAGAGAAATACAAACTAAAACAATGCAACAATTCCATCATATACCAGAAAGAATGACAATCATTAAGATATGAAACGATAAAAAATGCTGGCAAAACTGTGATATCAAAAGTGACCCTCCTTTGTTGCTAGTGAGAATGTAAACTAGTGTTACCATATTGGAAATCAGCATGAAGATTTCTCAAAGAACTGAAATTAGAAATTCCACGTGACTTAGTAGTCCCCCTGCTAGGTATCTTCCCAAAGAGCTTAGCACATCATACTACAGTGACACATGCACACACAAAAAAAAATTATGGCAATACAACTTTTAATAGCTAAACACTGGAAGGAACATGTATATCCATCAACAATTAATTAGAACAAAAAATTTAGAATCCATATAGAATGAAATACTACTTGACTATAAAGAATGACAGATTTCAGGCATGTGTATGAAAATGAGTGGGCCTGGAAAATAGTGTCGACTGAAATTAAACAGACACACAAGGGTTAAATATGATATGGCATCTCTCATTTGAGTGAGGCAAAGTACAAAGAGAATAATAAAGAATTGATAGAAAAGGACAAGAAGATAGATCTATTAAAATAGAGAAGTGATTCAAGAGGAAAAAAGTGCAAGGGAAGAGGTGGAGGAGAAGAAGATATACCTAGAATAAAGATGTGCAATGCACAGAAATCAAGTGAACTAATTAATGTGAACACTGTGTGCCACATGTGAGCTAAGAGTGACCATATCAACAACATTGAAAAATGGGATAGGGGAATTGGAGAAAGGAGGGAGGAGAGGGGAGGGAAGGGGGATTTTAAAAAAGGAACAACCAGTAGTATGTACATATATCCACTCTTCAATATGATCGTAAATTTTATGTACTGCAAATGTGTACTAACAAACACAAAAATACTTTTAAAAAGAAAGTGAAAATGCAACCTGAACAAGGTTGAACCTTTGTTTCTAACAAGTGTATGTCCTGGACCAAGGGGGATAGCATACAGATATAAACAACAAGGATTTCAGAGAAAGAAATATAAATAAACATAAAATAAAAATGCTTGTCATGGATTTGGGTTATAATGGGCAATGCAACAATATTAATTTCATCAAAGGATTCCATTTTCTTTCTTCTAGAGGTATTATATTTTCTTACCATTCATAAGCATATTTGTGTACTTTAAATCTGTAATTTGTGATTATACAAACAAAATATAATAAGTTCCAAAAATCAATTGAAGCAAATAGAAACCATGTTATTATTTTTGCTATTACAACTGTAGTCTCATAAATTCATGCAGTCTCTAGGAAGCCACTTAGCACCATAGAAAAGGCCACCTATTCATGAGACCCACTGCTCAGAAAGACTTAATAGAGTCCCTATGGCGAAGGATTTCACTCTGAGAAAGCTCTTTCACTTCACTTTCTGCTCACCACAGGAGCAGGTCAATTGGTAATGATACACATCTCTGACACTGTTGCAATGCATAAACATTTCTCTAAATTACTCAAATTAATTTCAGCAGGATACACAATTTCAACCTATGGATTTTTCTTTTTCTTTTTCTTTTTTTTTAGTCTACCATTGTTAAAAGGACCTATGTCTGCAGACGAAACAGCTCTCTGAGACTTTCATGTCAGACCCTGGATACACAGAGAAAGTTAAGGCATTCAAACTTATGAAATGATTCATAAAGAAAGCACAAATATTTTATCTCATAGCCTATATCTATAGTCCTTTAGTTTTAATCATTTCCACTTTCATTTGAACCTCCCTTTGTAGTCAATGTCATGATGAAAAAGCACTTACTTTTCTTCCTGAAATACATAAACAGCCTTGTGTTAGAAATGTGATTATAGCTATTCTCAGGTTTTGTATTCCCTGATAATATTTTTGGTGGGTCGTTTTTGAGGCAAGCTTTCAATGTGCAGTGCGGGCATACTGAACTCACTAAGTTCAGGTATTTAATTCGTTTTGTAGCCCAGATTGTCCTTTCCCTTGCATAAATCTTTCTGCCTCGGCCTCCCAAGTGTTGGGATTCCAGGTGTGTGCCACCATTCCCCCAGGTTTCTATTGACATTTCTCAATTTTCCAAACTTTCCTAAACTATATCTACATTAACAGATATACTTCTGTAAGGAAATTACGTGCTTAATATATAGCATCTCAGCCAGTGTTAATGTAAAAATGATTTTCTCTTTACTAATGACAAACCTAGTAGAAATTTTATTCTTACCATTTTTGATAAGAAATCTCATCAACTGCATTAAAAATTTACGTTAAAATCATCTCAGTACAGATGCACCCTTGAGAGGACTCTGTGACTTTGCTTTAGTACAAATCATTTTCCTCCTTTATTTTGTAGTTTTATGCTTTAGACCTAATGTTCACTTTTATTCATAGCCTTAAAGAAATGAGGATATAGCTAAAGAGCTGACGATCTACATAATGGATAGTAGTACAGCTGCTCTATTGTTTCTTTCAGGTTTTGGAATCTTCGTGAAATTATGAGCTTTGGTGAAACTGATACTTAGGATCTTTTATTGATTTGAACATAAAGATGAAAAATATTAATATAACATAGAGATAAGATTGTGAAAAAACTGTAACACAAGATTAACAACGACTTAAAACTCTTTGTAAGGTTGCCCCCCAAAGCCTCAGGTGGTCACGGGGCAGGATTTTGAAAGACAGCTTCCTAACCCTGAACCTCTTATTCCCATGCCTTCATCTCAGGAAACAGAGTTACAGTATTTCCAGCTTGACTTAGTTGTGGGCCAGGGTCCTTATTTTCTTTAAATATCCTCAGCCTGTTCAAGAGGAGGGCATGGAGAAGATGTGAATTATACCAGCTTTAGGGTGGTTAATCTGCTTACAGGATAAGGGCAGAAAAGAGGCTTCCTCTGCCTCTTTTGCCCTTTTCAACTTTGCTGTCTTCTATGACCATGAATTGTTGGCCCCGTACTATGCCACCCTGCCTCAGAGCCAACTGATTATGGACTGAAACCTTTGTAAACTGTGAACTAAATAAACATTTCCTCCTTTAACTGTGGATGTCAGGAAGTTTGTCTCAGCATTGAGGAGAAAGTAACTCAGACATTGGGTGTTCCGGCAAGCAATCCCATATTCTAGGTACAAAAATACTACATATTTTCAAGGTGAGAAAATATTTCATAGTTTTTCACCTGACATCTCACTACATAGCAGCTTGTCATAGCCTCAGTACCTTTGAACACATTAGCAGACATGGTATTCTAAGGTCTAGAGATGACGCTATGAGCTTGAGTCTAAAATAAAGTTTTCACCCTTGCCTTTGAACACTGTTCTCCTTCCAGGAGGGACTCTTCAGCATTCCAGTGCAGACTCCTCAGCTTGGACTGGCAATTCTACCTTGAGTTTCCATTCCTCCAACCTTCAACCCTGCTATATTCTTTGGCTCTGTGGTGCACAATGTCCAGTTTCTTCTACCTCAGATCCTACAGACAGCCATTGTTACTCTTCTGCTTCCAACCCTGCAAAGCACATTTCTTTCTATAATTACATATGTTTCTTATATTTATTTTGTTAATCTAGAGAGCCCTCAGTAACACAGGACTTGAGGAACTGGGCAATCTAACTTCATCCTACAAAAAGTGGAGATTTCAAAGTCATTGCGCCCAGTAGTATTCCTGGCTTAGTTGACCACTCAGGTTGGATAAAGGCAACAGTCAACATGTAGGGAGGACCACTGAACATGAAGCCTCTTACCTGCCCATAGAGACTGTACAACAATATTAAAAGAATGTAATTATATAGATTGACAACTTCATCCCAAGGTGAAGTGAAGATTTTTCTTTTAACTTTCAGATCATATGAGGTACAAGGAATGGAGGAAAATTTTCACATGAGGAACCAATCTTTAAAACATAATGTGAAAAACATTGCAAGGCTTGGGAATCAATTATTTGAAAAATTACTGCAGAAAGTTTATTTAAAAACATGTTTGGGTAACAGGAACTGTTCTACACTCAGAGAATCATAGAATTAATAGAATGGGTGGACTTTGATTGGATCCTAATAAAAAGGAAG
>NW_004524828.1:69697-71946 GCF_000260255.1 Octodon degus | reverse complement strand
TCCTTATTAAGAACGTTATAAATATATGAAAATAGCCAAGAACTGTCAATCAGACTACACACTGAGCATTAGGCAAACAGAAGGCTCTCTTCCTTTAAATTAAAATTAGTGAGACTGATGGGAAAAATGCAACCCAAGGGTACCTGAAATCATGATGGGTGACATTTAATATATAAAATAATTCTGATTTGCTTACTCTAATGCATCTTAATCCAGATTATAGTGTACTTTAGTGAACAGAAAATTATCTACACTTATAAACATGCTGGGGATTAGCTGCACAACCAGTTTGAGCCATGTCTTTGTCTTTCTCTCTGCTTCTCCATCAAATATTCTCTTTGCGTGATGCTCTAGAGTGTATATCTATCAAAATGCAACATTGTTGAAGGATGTGTAATTGGCTCAGAATATGTTTTATGGATTTTTAAAAAAATCCAAGGACACAGACCCTAAAGTACCTTATTTGAGCACGAATAGGTATTAAATTAGATCATTTGACCAAAGAAGAACATATTTCCCCAAATATATTAAACTATACAAACTTGCACAAGCAACAGAGTATTTCAACTGATGGGGGAAAGTGACTGCAGATAACAAGCATGAGCATCCTGGTTCATCTTGACTAATTTTTAGAGAAAATCTTTCAAGAGCTAAATGACAGCTAGGACAAATAGTATTTTTGCAACAGTTCTGAGTGACCTTCCTGCTCTACACAGGATTTTACAGGAGAAAAATAACACACATAGGCAAAAATTATGCAGCATTTACAAAATAAAACCCTATTCTGGAGACTTAGAAGCTATGTGTGCCTTTGAAATTTGTTAACTGCATGTTGCAGAAGGAAGATTTGGAGAGTAGCTACTTGGTCTCATAAGAAATCAATATAGGTAAGACTCTGATCAATACTGACAAAATAGAAACTCAATAACTACACATAGCACATAAAATAAAAAATAGACTAGAACAAAATTATTTAAAAATAATAAATTGCATAATAAATTCATTTTCTAGAGAAAAATTTATTTTCCTAATGGAAGAACTCACTTTGTCCCTTGCATATGGTGTCCTAGAAAAACTATACAGTGAGCTTAGTGTACTAATAATAAATTTGACATCTTCAGAAATACTTAGATAAAAGTACTTGCTAAGTAATAAAGTTATAATAAAAAGAAAATCAAAGGTAATAATGAAGCAATGGATAAACACAATCCAAATGATTCATTCAAAATATGGTACTATTAAATTTATACGTACTAAATACTATTGAATCTGTTACAAAATAAAAAAAAATATTTTGAGAAGAAATTACTGTAAGCAAAAATAGAAGAGAAAATTTTAACATCATATCTTTATGTGTAGTAGACATATTGGACAAAATCTTGTTAAAAACAAAGATAAATGGTTTTAAGATATAATTAAATTCAACAAACTTTATATTTTTATAAACCATGTTTCTATGTTTTAAGCAACTTCTATAGTGTCTATTACACAACAAAACATTGTAAAAATTTCAATCAATTTGATATTTTAAATTTTACAGACAACATTTTCTAAAACCAGGAAAACATTATGATTCTTTAACCTTGAATATTTTGAAAAGAGGAATTTTTGGTAAATGTTAATATATGCAACTTATTTAAGATACAACCTGAAAAAGTGTTAAACTTTAAAAATACCATTAGTATATGGATTTTATAACTGCTTTTAAGTAAAGCATTCATGACTAAAGCCTATGCTTTTGTTTTTAATGAGTTTGTCCTTATTAAATTTTTTCCAGTACCTATCTTTATTTCTTTCCAATAAAATTTTCTTCCATCCAGATAGATAAACTTAAAGTAATTATGGTTAGAACTGCTTTATATTTGTTATCTATATATCTCTGCCTAAATTTATTCATCATACATATAGACTATATCTGTGTTCATCAGGTGTTGTCAAATTTTTTTATGATTATTTTTTAATGTATTTAGAACAGGGTCTATAGGGTCTCACTATACAGATAGGACTCAGAGTGATCCTCCTGTTTTCAGCCCCCCAAATGCTGGAATTACAGACATGTACCAACATGCCCAATCTCGGTCACTTTCTCAGCATGTCCCTGGAGCAGGGCCAACACAGTATGTGGTGCTGGGGATCGAACCCTGGTCCCTGTACTCTGCCCAAGCAGGCGCTTTAGTCCACTCATCTATCTGGCTGGCTCTTGAGTATATTTTTAAAACAAGTAAAAATATGGTTTAATTCAGGAGACA
>NW_004524828.1:54669-69597 GCF_000260255.1 Octodon degus | reverse complement strand
TGTAAGTCTAATAGGGATTAAGAAGTTGACTCAGAAATAGGAATATAGATTTAAAAGGGCTGGACACATGTTGACAAAGAGATAATGCATAGATTGAATGTTACAAAAAAAAAAAAAAAGAGTAATGCAGCTTTGGCAAAGAATGAAGACCCAGAATTGTACATAAAAACAGCAATGGTAAGTGAAATGGCTCTAATATCATACTCAGATGTATGGTACCTGGAGAATGGTATGAGATGAAACCTGATTAAGAGTTTTTGAGAACACTCTCTTTTATACTATACTACCATATTTGGGAATATAAAGTGACACCTAATAAATCCTACTGTTTAAGAAAATAGATCTATGGTCAGATAACCGTAGGATTTAATTTCTTTTCTTTTTTCTTTTCAACATGAATTTAGCACAGGGTCTCACTACACAGATCGGACTCTTAGTAATCCTCCTGTTTTCAGCCCCCCAAGTGCTGGGATTACAGGCACGCATCACCACACCCAGTCTCTCAGAGTGCTGCGGGCATGGGGCCGGCACAGTACTTCGGAGATCAAACCCCAGTCTCTGTGCCTGTCTAAGCAGGCGCTTTAAGGACTTAAACTTCTAACAGAATGAGTTTTGAAATCATTCAATATTTGTATCATTCCAAATCCAATATTAAATTTTATCTCACTTTTTATCCAATTCCCTATTAAAACGTATGTGCTTGTTACCCATTTTCTCACTCATTTTTACAGCAATTTGTGAAGCATTGCCTATACAACAAGAATTGACCTAGGCTTGAGTTACTTGTTAGAAATCACAGACATTTCTCTATATAATCTGTAATGATTAGGCTTATCACTTATTATTGTAGTCTTCTAAAACAACTTTGAGGACCACACAATTAGTAACTGCATCTTTAGAGAAGAAAACAGTTTAAATACTAAAGAAAATACAGTCCAAAAATATTATTATAGCATCTCAGAAAAAACTGAGGTTTTCATTTATTAGTTACACATCATTACCCTAGACCTAAGTTTTCAGTTGTCTAAGTTACTTTTCTAGTTGCTGAGACAAAATATCCAAACCTGCAGTTAGAGGTGGAAACATAATTTGGCTCACAGTTTGTAGAGGTTTCAGTCTATAGTAGTCACCTCCAAAGCATGTTATCATAGCAGAGGGGCATCAGAGAAGAGAAATGGCTCATGGCAGGAAGAAGGCAGTAAGCAGCAAGTGATACATGCCAAGCAAGCGAACCTCTTCTGTTCCTTTTGTTTTATCCAAGCTACCCACCTTAAGGGTAGGGGCACCCAGGAAAGGGCAGCCATAATCATAGAATTGTACCATGAATCCATCACAGAATTACATCCCTGATGCTAGCCACATACACCCTAGATATAGCCACCTCTGAAAAACCACAGTATGGCTCACTGAAGCCTTTGGAGGACAACTGGATACAAGCCATAGCATCAGTAAAGCACATCTTTTGCTTTGTGTTAGTTATTAAATATCACTACTGTCTAATGACTCTTTGTTGCATATCACTTAATTAATATTTAGGCTACAAAGAATTTTTAAATTTCTATCTCTATTGGTGATGGGGAAACTGAACCCAGGATGCTGCTAAGTACACTCTTTACCACTGAGCTAAATTTTCAGGAAAGAATTTCTGATGTGTTTTTCAGGCAGTATGTCCAAATGTTCGTTCATAATGACTCACCCCACTTTCTGCTCATTCTTTATGGGACATACAGTAGTCTCTGGGAAAAGGCTCCTTACATCTGAGATGCACAAGGTAGTACCTGGCATAGTGACAGTTTTTTTCACAAAATAGACTTCAATATATTGAGAAGGTAAAGAACACAGCTTAGTGAAAACTTTTATTCTCTAGTAGAAATATTATACAGAAGGAAACAAGTAACAGTTTCAGATGCAAACAATCATGTATTTAGAATTGAACTTATTTAGAATTTGGCATGACAGTGTTCATAAGTACCAGCTTGTAGTTTGTATACTAAAGTACCCAAATCAGTGGAATATGGATGAACCCATACTTTACAATCAATATTTTAAAGTATGTATTTATCTTATTTTTTTTTTTTTTTTTTTTTTTTATTTTTTTTTGTGGAACCGGGGATTGAACTCAGGCCCTTGCGTTTGCCAGGGAAGCACTTATTCCACTGAGCCATCTCCCTGGCCCCTATTTATCTTATTTTGAACTGACAAAGTACTACATACATTTTGAGGAAACAATGTTATGGTTTTATTCACGTACATATACGATATATCTTATAGAAGAGACAATTAGCATAATTTTCTTGTCCAAATAGTCTGTGTCTTCCAAAGTGATTTACAAGAAACAAAAGAGAAAAAATTATCCTCCCCTGTCCCCCTTTCCTTACTCAGAGAAGCTTGGTCTTGCGATTGGTGGTAGGTCCAGCACAGTCTCAGATTATTAAGATCTTCCTGCTTTTAGTTTGGAAGATTCATGTGCCAGACCTCATTAATCTTTATCTGTGGCACATTGCACTGAAAACTGTACACCTAGATATGTAAGTATTTGGGCTCAACTCACAACTAAGCTCCAAATAACACCTTTACCTAACCTCTTTCCCTTTGCCTCACATTTGTGTAAGAGTTTTTAAGTTTAAATTTTTTAAGTTTCCCAAAGGTCTTAGGAATATTTGAGAGTATATATTAAGAAATGACAAAATAATATATTTTTATTTATTTATTTTTATTTTTTATGAGCAGAATATATTTATTGAGAGAAAGAAAGCTCCTGTCTGAGAGAGGGACAGGAGGGGGGCCTGAGCGGGTAGTTCCCCCCCACTTTTATATTTTTATTGTGATTGATATCTAATACAGGGGCAACTACTTCTGTGGGGTAATGTTATTCTAAAATTTAGCCAGTGTGCCGTATATTGACTCACAATGTCTCTGGGGGGATAGCAATGAAAGTAGAAGAGGTTGCATATTGCCAATCATATATTGGTATCTTTTTCTACATTGCAGTTGTCAAGACTATGTTACAATGACCAGTTATAAAATATCCTAAAAATATGTTTTTCATATTTTGTATCCTAGGGTTTTATAGTTTGTGTTGTTATACTACCAAAAGTCTATCCAAGATTAAAATGCCATTAGGAACACATTCAGAAATTGCAGATAATCAAATAAAATGTAAATGAAAATTGAAAGTAGAAAATATGCAAAGCAAGATATGTATCTGAGTCATAAGGAAATGGCTTTATCTCTATTTGTGGCTAATGTCAACTGACCTATAACACTCATGTGTAGCTCTGCTTAAGGTTTCCTACAAACATGGTACCATCAAACATCTTGGGGTGGGGAGAGCCACATTGTCTGCTGAAGGTCTGGTATCCCTTACCTGCACATAATGCTGCCATGGTGATTTTCTTTTAAAACAGCAAGAGGCAGAGGAAAAGAAAAATCATCCAGAAATATTTGTCGGCAAGATTCCTTAATGCCCGTTTCAAAAGTCCCAGATTACAGTTTAAAATGGAAGTCCCCTTTTGAACAAAGAAAGAAAGGTTATGAGAAAATACAGCTCTCCATCACTGATGTACAGAGCTAGTGCCGGTGGCTTTGTCCTGTAGCTCCCCCACACGCACCACTGGGATATTGCCTACGACGTCGAAAATGACAGGGAGAGAAGCTTCAGCCATAGCTTTCCCGCAGCTGCAGAGAACCCAGCTTGACAAATGTCACACCCAATCTCTGCTTTTCTTATTCAACATCATTTAGAGACTGCTTATTAGATGGTCTCTGTTGTTTGCTTAGCTAACCCTAGCAACATGCAAAAGTTATAGAACTATGATTTCAGCAAGGGAAATAAAGTCAACTGATTTCTGATCATTTTTTCCTCTTATGCCAGCAGTCTTAAGAACATCCAAGTGTAATGAATATGAACTTAAAGAATTTCTCTCACTGCACTTGGCTAGTGACAAAATTAGTGTTTTCAACTTTTGTCTCACTTCTCTCTCTTCTCTTTCTTCCTCTTTGTCTTATCTCCTCTTCTCCCCCGACCCCCACCTATTTCTCTTTCCTTAGCAACAGAGCACTTCTTTGAAAGACTAATAGTAATAGAGTTTTAACCTCATGGTCTGCCTTCCCCTTCTCATCCTTTAATGCATGAGGAAAGGGATTTGCAGAATAGAAGCAGGCTTCTTATGGGGCAAGTTCTGCAATTTGCTTTACAATGAACAATATAAAGACAATAGCATTGCATTTTATAAATGGAATAAATTTCTGATTAGCTATCAGTCATACAAAATGTTTATATTTTATATTCTAGCTTCTCTAAATTAGAAATATGACTCTTGCCTAAATCTATACCCTTCTGTTTAACTTGCACGTATTTTGCTCCTAGGTTAAGAGACAAGGTAAGCATCGACCCACCTCCCGTGCTTCACTGGCAAACATGGCTTGAATGTCCTTTGCATTTACACAGATTTCTCGATTCCCTTTTCTCTTGTATGTCACCTTTCATTCCCAAGCATATTTATCTACATTTTGTTAATTGCGATTTACAATTCCATCTTAAAAGATGTACATTTATACCATAGTAATTTTGAAAGCGAGCAGTTATTTCATTGGGTTGTCACTCTTTCCTGAAATCAAACCCTCTCTGTCACATATAAATAGATTGCTTGATATACATGCAATATCCTGTCGGTGTCATGCACTCTCTTCTTTAATCTGAGTGACACTGCACATAATAAAATGCTCACTTCAATATATGTCTGTTGCACTTTGCCTAATTCTGGGCTTAGTTTAATATTAGTTATGAATATTTCCTCCAACTAGGCATGGATTTGAATATCTATAAAGCACAGTTTATGTTCATACTAAAGCACAGACTTCAACCTTATTTTTTATTGCTTACCCTACTTGGGATGAATTAAGTCATCTTGAGGAAAGAACCGAAAGCAACAGGGACCAGAACTGTTATCTTTATCCACAAGTCAGGTAGAGAGAGAGTGGGCAAGATGCAACTGCTGTGCTTCGCTCTCCCTGAGCATCCGAGCTGAGAGCTGGAGAGGGCTGCCCAGTGGGAGAAAAATAACAACAGATGAAGCTGCATTACACCTCTAGATTTCTCTAAGGCTAAAAAGCCACTGTAGTTTCTAATGCCCCAAATAACAGTATATTTATTTTTGTGTGTGTGTTTTCTTTTAAACATGAATACGAATGATTTTACCACTCCTTACCAATTTTTAACAATCTACATATTAATTCAAAGAAAGAAAGCACTCATTAAAGTGATATGTGTATGGATATATATGACTGCACATGCACATAGCTACATGCATGAACATGTTTGTGTATGTTTATGCATGAGTGAATTTAGGGTTCTATAAATTCAGATCCTTATAACCTCAATATACTTTCCCCTTAGTTTAAGTAATTATAAATCTTTTAAACATTTACCTGACCCACACACATATAGCCAAGAAGAATAATCTATTTATATTTTTCTATATTTTTATTGTAGTTTTAATATATACCACTATTAATATCTTTAATATCACATCAATTTTTTAATTTTTATGTCCTAAATAATGTTTTTAAAATTTCTAATGGAAGTCATGTACTGTCATATATAAAATAAGAATCCACTCATTTATTGCCCTGCTTACATTGTTATGATAGTCCTATATAGAAATATAAATAATATATTCCGCAAAATCTCTACCATGAATTGACTTTCTATCCTATAGGTTTACAATTAATATAGAGAGAAATGTTCTTTATGAACATTGTAACCTGTATGAATATGCCTCTGAAGATGAAAAGGTTTTAAAAGTACCATCCACTAAACCCTAAAATGATAATGGATACATTTTGTTTGTCAATATATTTAATACTGTGTGTGTGTGTGTGTGTGTGTGTGTGTGCGCGAGTGAGTGTGTGTGTGTGAGTGTGTGAGTGTGTATGTATGGCATCTTACTTTTTTGGATAACCTGTTTTTTTTATTTTTGGGTGGTTTTTTTTTTTTTTTTTTCCAGAACTGGGAATTGAACTCAGGCCCTTGCACTTGCCAGGCAAGCGCTTATTCTACTGAGCTATCTCTCTGGCCCAGGACATCCTGTTTCTCTACAGAGATTTTTTCTGAGATGCATTTATTTTCTGTGAGTATTTCCTGTGGTATACTGATCTCATTTAAATATGTGAAATATTTTATTTCACATTCTTTGAAACAATATTTTAGAGCATTATTACAAACCGCTAAGAGAACACAAGTTGGGCAGCACGGACTCCAAGTGGATGCAGACAAAGGGTCCAATGAACTATTGGCTAAAACATATTACAAGCCAAACTCAGTTAGTCCTTCCTTAATTCCATCGAAGTATGTCAGTTAGGGACTTTCTTGACACAAGAAAAAAACAAACCTTGAAACAATATCCTAGCTGATTACTTATTACAAATTGATTATGCTTCAGCTACTGTTCCATGGGAAAAACAAACAAAAAAAAAAACAAAACAAAACAAAAAAAAAACAAGCATGTAAACTTAGCCCTTCCCCACTTGCATAAAGAAACTGCCATTACAAGGTAATTTATGAAATGACAATAACAACATGGAACAGATTAATTATCCGTCAGGACAACAGAACAAACACTATACTCTAGCTAGACAAAATTCTGTAAGTGTTTCACATTGTTTTTGTTGAGTGCTTTTGATATGCCTAAAGAGTCTCATAACACAATTGTTCCAGAAACTCTTGGGATCATCTGTAGCTATTAGTCTGATGCCACAGGTTTTATTAGATAATTATTTATGACACCTAAGGGGTAGGAGACTTAGCAGAAAGAAAAAGTCAAATATTTTGGATAAAATGGAAAATATAACCACCAGTCTCAGTGGCTAAGCCCTTCTGCAAGAAGCCATTGAACACTCGTACTGGAATCGCTGTACTGAGGGTAGATGCTATAAGGCTTGAATTAGATGATCCAAAGGGGATGAGAAAGGAGTTTCGAATTGGAAATGGTACTTCAAAAAATGAGGCTGGGTCAAGTATTATATGAACACGAACATGAGTATGGAGCATAATGTAGCAACTTGTTTTCTGAAACGCTGGGCTCAGTCTAAGGCAAGTCTATCGTTCCCCAAAGGCCACTCGCAGTTACTGTTAGCACACTTCCCTGCTTTCACCAGCGCCTTCAGGAGCTGTGACCGTGCTTGCAAATGTGATGCTCCTGACAAGTCCGTCTGCTTCTACAGCAAGTCGAAGAGCTGAACACTAATAATAATACTAATGGAGAGATTATCTCAAAGTCTGCTTTTCTTTCTTCTTTGAAAATAAAAACTGGAGGTTTGTTTTAACACCCTGCCCTTTTCATAAAGGGTGCAAGAGGTAATTGAGCCTGTGCAGAAACCTTCCTTTTCAACTTTTCTGCTTAATTAAAACACTGCATTTAGTCTAAAGTGAACTCCTTGCTAGTGTATTTTAAAGATATAAAACATAATAGTAATATAATGATATAATGATCAGGCATCCTTTATCAGAAGAAGAGTATTTATTGGGTCAGGAGGACAAAGGGACAACTATAGAATTTTAAAGTGCCCATGAAAGAGGTTATACGATGTCATTTTCCCTATTATAGCTGTCCTCTCCAAGGGTATGCATCTTAAAAGCTAGGTAGTAGCCAATAAAATGAAATAAATATGCAAATTTCTACAGAAAAATATGCAAGAAAAATATTCAGAAATCATTTAGGATTGAAAATATAAAGCTGTTAAGACAAAAGAAGTATGCTATCCTTTGATGTGTGGAAATGTACTGCCTCTAAGCTAATAGTGTTTAACATTAACATATGCATATGTGACAAAAAGCCAAAATCTGGACCCTTAAAAAAACGAGTTCCTGAGGTTCTCCATACCAGTTTCAATTAACTCTCTAAGCAGACAGATTTTTCATATTTCTTGAAGTGGGGCGTTGTACAGAATATCCATTTCAAGGACTTCATAATTCCTTGGCAGAACCATTTACTTGAATACTTACAATAAAGCTCATATTCTGTGTTGAACAACAAGCATCTATGCTCTTGCTGTCTTTTATGCTTTTTAAAGCCAGAAATTAAACAAATCACTTCACAAGACAAAAGCAGGATGGTCAAATTGTTTTACTTTATCTGGAATGGTTCCTGGACCCCTGTGTTTATCTTGCACATGTTGGTTCTCAGCCCCCCTCTCTCTTCTGTCATGGATTTCAACTATAAAGAGTGTTTGTCCTTACAACTAAGCTCCACTGTGTCATATATTCAACCCTGCTCCATATAACCCAACACAACTTATCACACTCTGACAGCTAATATTTAAAAGAGAACACACACGTATTTTGAGGTTTGATAACTGCTATCAATCTCGATAATGGGTATCCAATCCAAAACTGTGACAGGTATCTAGTGGATTGAGCATCTACAGGGGGGAGCTAATGCCGAAGTAAAGGAATCAGTAAGGCAGTTATTTCACACCTATAATTAAAAATGAAACAAGTAAACACCACAAAAATAATGGAAGCCAGGAAGTCTCCGTCATAGCTTCAAAATACACCCAAAGACGGCACTTCCACTTTCAGGCTTACAATTAACCTTTCTTCATTCTTTGATTTTTAAAAACTGAAGATGATTATTTTTTCTTAAAGATTTATAATGCTTAAAATTTCCACTTGAATACAGAAATAGCCAACAGAAACAAAGGTGATTCTAAAATAGCAGGGCCTTGATACTTTTAAAAAAATGCTCTCTTCCTTAACAGTAAACCAAGATATAGTGGTCACCAAAAGCCACACTGTAACACACAGCACAATGGTGATGCTACGCAAATTGCCGCACATGCAACTGGGATGATAGTACAGCAAGACCAGATGGTAGCTGCTAGTGACCTTGGCATTTAATTTCTGGATGCACTTATTTTATTATTTCATCTTATCTTATCTTATTTTTCTTTCTTTTGCAAATGTATTTATGTACAATTCTCATCACACCACAAGGAAGACTGAATAAATGTACGAATTTCTTTGTAGTCACTATTGTACTTTATACCAACAAAATTTGAAGTAGTTTGCAAATTGCTCTAGGGGAGGTGACAGACAGATCAGGACAGGGCTAAATTCTGATTTTCAATTTAGAGACAAAATGCCCTATAAAATCAGTCCTCTCCCAAGAAAAAATGTTTTGTTTAATATTTGGATTTGGTTTTTAAATTATTTAGAAACAAACAAAAGAGGGGAAAACATAAATATGTTTGATCTGGCCTTCGAGTGTTCCACCTTTAGCAGGAAGTTATTTGAGAATGTAAGGAACTGTTTTTGATAGTCTTAATAGCCACTTGTTCTGGGAATTTTGGCTATTAAATATTGTAGTATCAGGTTTGCACTTGAAATGAATTTCACTAGACAGCTGGTGCATTTCTGTTGAGGTAAAATAAAATGAGAATGTTTCACTATGAAGCCTTCCCATAACTCTAGTTAGGGTTTTAAAAATAAATCATCACTATAACTATGAGAAAATATTTATTGTTCATCTCAAGCATTAGAAGAAAAGCTTCTCTGGCCTGTCAGTCAAAATGAATCAAGATATCAGTGCTCAGACGCTGCTGGAAGAATTGCGGAGGCGTCGTGAGGAGCAACACACCTGCAGGAGCGTCCCATTGTCTTGAAATTTGCTAACAGTGTAATGTATGTTAGCTAATTGATACACATAATGAAGAAGTACATTTTATTGTGTAGAATTGTAAGTCCAAAATAGCTTGATGTCTTTTTTCTGCTGTTATATTGTTTCTTAAGTTATCAGCATAGTTATGTAACACTAGATCCCTTCTCTCACATTGTAATTTACGTGGTCTTAGTCACTTAAATATTTTTGTTTCTATGATATAATTGCATTAAAATGTGTTATAAAGAATATATAATATAGATAGATAGATAAATATTTATACACTCAATTTTAAGTGTTCTTGTGTTTATATTATATCTATCAAGTTGCTAATGAGATAAACGAAAATGCCACTTGAAGTTTTCTTCTTCTGAAATTACTATTAGAGAAAATTAGTATTTTCTATTCTGACAATTATAATCCAGAGCCAAGATTTCATGCATGGAAGGGAAATCCTTTTTCTTATGCTGACACTGCCTTGCGTATATAGTGACGCAGATTTATTTCCCACTATTGGTTTAGTTCAAGACAAAATAAATTAAATAATGAATAGACTACAGATATTTCCCATGGGGTAAGGACTTGATTTTATTTTTCCCTCTTCCTACATAATATTGCAATAAGTGTCTTTGGAAACTTATGGCAGGCAGTCTATGTTGCCTCTATTTTTTTTTTTTCATTCCAAAATGCAGCATATGCATAAGTCCTGTTAGACATGAACAGTTTTTCATTAAACGTGTTTGCACATTAAAATTACTTGGGTAAAATTTGAAACCCATTTTGGTTCACATAACCCAAGTGTATTCCGATAGCACAGATAATCCCCCTACACACATTCTCTGTGAGCCTGCAACAAAGGAGCAGCAGCACAAATCAGAGAACAGCTCTGCTTGCTTTTCCTGTGCAGTCATTTTATCAGGGACGAGGAATATTCCACAGTGGGGCCCCGATGAAGCCCGCACGCGTTTCCCAGCCTTGCATTGTGGAAGAAAATGAAAAATCTAATAGCATTTTGATGCATTCCAGTTAGGGTTTCCATTAAGAGAAATAGGTGATATGTTCACACCATTTGTCAGGAAAAGAAGAAATGAAGAAAATGTTGACAATTTCATTACACTCTGGTTATGGGGTGTTCTGAACTTACCTATTACGAGATAAAAAAAAAACTATTCCAGATATTATTAGTTGAAAAAATTATTGGTATAGTTACTTTAATGTGTGCTACAACCCCAGAGTTAATAACACTGTGGAAGCTCAGATTTAAGATGAAATATTTTATATCATTTACCACCTCACTTGAAAATTTGTATATTTTTAAATGCTATAGTATCATACTAAGTTCCACATTGCTGGACATTTCTCTGATACTTCTAGCCCTGAAAAGGGGATGCGCAAATTCCATAAAATGTTTCCAAGTATATCATTCTTTTTTTGGCCCACATATTTATTCAGAAGATCCTTTTCCAATTTCTCAATGTTTTTTTTTTTCCTTTTATTATTGACTATAGGACTCTTGTATTTTCTGCCGAGCATATTTCCCTAGGGAGAAGAGTTGTGGCCCATTTAAAATCAAAGTTAAAAAACAGAACATATTTTCCAGGGTGTCAGAGAGATAAGTGTTAGTTTCAATCTATTGAAGTGGAAATTGAATTATACCTGGTTATTGATGTTTCCTTTACTAATTAATGTTAACTGTGATAATAGGGGTGTAATGCCATATTCTGTACATGCATGCTAACACATACTTACTAGAATATTATTAGATTCTGTAGTTTCAGAAAGAAAATTAGAATGCACCATACATGTAGTACTATAAAGTATTTGTAGATCACGTGTAACAAAGTCACTAGAGTACTGAGCAAAACATGAAAGGAGTTTACAAGGTGTTGTTAACTGAGAAGACTCTCACATTAATTATTTCTTGCAAATAGTATTGTAACAAATATTGCTGCAAAGTACATGAGGTCCTGAAAATACTTAAACAACAGAGGGAAAATCCAATAGGTTATTGAGAAACAGAAGGCATGTAAGGAAGTTGCAGAAGTTAGCTGATGTCACGAGTAGCTAACTCTTTGCAAAATAATTTCTCCATCAGTACGGAATGTTGTATTCATTCAACAATATAATTTCCTTCCAAATCATAATATTTGCAACAAATTATATTAATATATTTAAATTTTATTTGGCACCCAATTTTTATGGCAGTTATAAAAGACTTACTGATTTTTAATCAAAAAGAGAACTCAATGGTGCATCTAGTTCATGAATATCTCCTGGACAGATTTGAGATCCTCACTCAAAAAACAAGTACTTCCATTCCTGAAGGGGACACTTTAACATAAACCATTGCTTTTATTTTTCTACCTATTTTATTTTGCACAGTAAAATATTGACATTTTTGTGATAGTGAGAATTGAACCTCATACTGAACTATATCCTCAAAGCTACTTCATTTTCAAACAAGATTTCATTAAGACTCTTGACCTGGCTTGAATTCTTGATCTTCCTGCCTTAGCCTCTCCTGGGTTCTGAGATTATAAATCGATGCCACCATGCCTGGCTCTGTTTATTACAAAGTAAAATGTTGAGTAAGTTACAATTAAAATTGTTATAAAATGTTGGTTTCACAATTTAAAGACATACTCATTGAATAGAAAGCAGAAAGTTTGGTTATACAAAACTGTATTAGTAATATGTAACATCTTTATGTTTTTTGGTATATTGAATGCTTTGTTAGACATGATATTTTTTTATCCAGGTACTTATCTTCTTACAGATTACAGCTATTTGCATGTATTCTAAATCTCCTCTTTCAAAAACATGGTGAACTTTATCTATTCTCATCCATTTAAAGTTAGAATCACCATAAGCCTTTCTTTGTTTTATGAAATACGATCAAAAGTGGTGTGAGACACTTTCCGGCAGATATTTTATGAACTACTGTGCACCTGCTCACATTTTTTCTTTTTGCCTTTGTAACTGGCAATATCTTGAGAGTGGCTGGCTATCAACTGTGGTCCTCAAATAAGTTCAGCAGCACCTCAGAGCTGAACCTACCTCTAACTTGTAATGGGCAGGCAGTGTGAGTGGGGAATCATCTTTTATTGTTTTAAACCACTGAAATTTGGAGGGTTTTCTAGCTAGAATATAAAGATGTGGTGATTGATATATTTCTGTTATTGTCTGCAAACTTACCAGTATATTTTTAAGTTAGGGAATTTAAGGATCTGTAAGAAAAGGTTTTCTAAAAAATATGTAGTGGCTACCGAAACTTAATAAAATGATTAAAACACAGATTTTCTTTTTTTTTCCTTCATTTTATGTATTTGGTACAGTTTATCACTATGCAGCTCAGACTTGTAGTGATCCTCCTGTTTTTAGTCTCCATAGCGCTGGGATTACAGGCACATGCACCCTTGCCCAGTATTAGTCCTGCCTCAGCGAGCCCTGGGAGTGGGGCCGGTGTGGCAATAGGGACTGGGGATTGAACCCTGGTCCCTGTGCTTGCCAAAGCAGGCACTTAATCTGCTGAGTTATCATGCTGGCCCTAAAATACAGATTTTCTGACTAGATACTATGCTGCTGAAGAACAATAGTACCTGAAGTCACACGTATGTAGCAGTATATCACGGCTGGTGAGCCAAGAGCATCCTGAACATTTTTCTTAAGCATCTTTCAGTTGTTATCTTATGTCACCATCATAGCAGTCACTTGGGATGTTTGATGTTGTATGTGTTTTCCAGATAATACAATTGAAGTTTAATAACATGGAATTTCTTGTTTGACACAATAAATTAAGAAACATTGATGCCACCAGCTTTCATCAGTCTATGGATTTTATTCTAGTTAGTATATTTTATTTCCTTTTACAATACATTGTTTCCAACTTACAAAATTTTAAATACATTTTTACGGTACCAGTTTTCTAATAAGCCATTATGACTATTCCACAGCAAAAGTCACGGAAATATTTTAAAAGCATATTTATTTAATGTTTTTAAGGGTTTTTTTTTTGTTCCTTTCTGTCAGGTGAGCAAGAATAAATCTCAAATGAAATAATTAGGAAGGAAAAAAGTAGTAAAGTAGGCAAATAAAGAAGGAATGGCATAAAGAAAGTCAAAGGTCAAATATGCGCATGGCACACTGCAATACTGTGTGAGAGGCAATCTGGGCGAATACATGGTGTTCCTCAAGGAGTTTTTTAAAAATTAATTTTATTGAGAGACAAATAGCAATGAGACAGTTTCAAAACCAATGTGTAGGACAATTTCAATAATTAATACATTGTTTATTATTGTCTTCATAGTGATTATTCACAGTACAAGATGCAGACGTGATATCCTGTCCAAAAACACTACTGGAACAACTCCTTCTATTCATTGCATTAAGAGAAAGTAGCTGTATATCTATCCTATTTTGTATATACAGATACAAAGTGGCCCTTCATTTGCATCCCTGTTTTTGTTTAGTTTTGTCAGAGACGGGTATTCTCCATCCAACAGAAATGTATAATAATGAAGTATGAAAATTAAAGCAATATTAATATGCTAAGTTGTAAAGGGCTCAAGTCAACAACTTCTGACATTGCCAGTTCTACGGATAACCCACTACTATTATGGACTGCAGGGCTATATTGGAATATTTTGCTGAATTCATGCACCTACAATATATAAATGGCAAGGAATATCCATCCCTGAAGGATTCTGATGGGCCTCTTTCCCAGTGTCTTCTGTTGTGGACTAAAATTTTAAACTGTATTAATTATTGAAACTGTATACTAAGGATGGCTTTTCACCATCTGACCACCTCTCTAATGCCTTTTCTTGATTTCTTGACTGGCTCTTCCTGACTTCATTATTACAAATATTTCTTTTTTTCTGTATGTTTAAGAAAGGGTCTACAGGGTGTTCAGGGTCTCACTACTAGATAGGACTAATAGTGATCTGCCTATTTACAGCCTCCCAAGGGCTGGGATTACAGGTGGGAGCCACCACACCCAGTATCAATTGCCATCTCAGCGCACCCCTGGGTCGGGGCCAGCACGAAGGCCTGGGAATCGAACCCTCAGCCTCTGTGCCTGCTTACAGGTGCTTTAATCCGATGAGCTATTTGGCCGGCACTTTAACAAACATTAATCCATGGAATTCTCATTTGTTGACTGTGCACCCATTTAACTACCGCATGTACCACATTTAGTTAAATTTCTTACAGTGCAATTCTCATGTGAAAGTAATATCCTGCAAATCATTTATAAATCCAACATTATAAC
>NW_004524828.1:52327-53817 GCF_000260255.1 Octodon degus | reverse complement strand
TGCGTTAGCCACAAGGCACTGAAACTTTTTTTTTCTCCACAATGTTTTCTCTGGTATTAATGCTTTGGTAACAAGACCACTTCACGTATTGTTAAAATCACCAGATGTCATCATCAGTAAAAAACAGCAGCATTAGAGAATTGCTCTATAATGTTTGAATCCTCCTCTAGAATACGAGAGATTGAACCTCCAAGCTCTCTCTCTCTCTCTCTCTCTCTCTCTCTCTCTCTCTCTCTCTCTCTCTCTCTCTCTCTCTCTCTCTCTCTCTCTCTCTCTCTCCCCCTCTAACATACACATACACATGCACACACACACATGCATACACACACCCCTTGAGTCTTGACAAATTACTCAAGCTGTACTCAAGCTCGAACTCTTCCTGCTTCAACATCGTGCACCATCCTGTCCAACTGAAGATTTTTCTTAAGCTTTACTTTCTTCATTTGTCTTGAAAAAAATTAATATTACTGTCATTATCTTGCAGATGAGAACATTGTATCAAAAATTAAGTGAATTCAACACTAGCCCCTCCAATTTACTATTCTACTGCTACTTAGACATTTGACTGGCTCTCCAATCACCTGTCATCGTACATATATGGACTTCTTAGAGATTTTATGCTGTTGATCAGCAGAATATAACATAGCCTTTGAGAAATGAACTTAAAATAGTACTTATTTAAATGTAATATAATGAATTCTTTACTATGAAAATTTTTGTGAATAATCACAGAAAAGTAACACATTGAAAATAATTATAAGAAAGACAGAGTAATTTATTATTTTATTTTATTTATTTATTTTTGTGGCCAGCTCAGCCTACCCTGGGGGAAGGGCTGGTGGGGCATGTGGTGCCAGGTGGGGCAGCCCCTGCATGCTTGCCTAAGCTTGACTAAGCAGGTGCTTTAGACCACTGAGCTATCTCTCCAGCTCAAGACAAAATAAGTTAGAATTTTTCTATCTAATGACAAATTCTGTTCATTCACAAAATGTTTTGAACCCCGATTCTGCAGTTTCAATGTCTTTTGCAACAAAGATGATTAAAATATGTTTTATTATAGCGATATCTCAAAGAGTTTAACTTTTTTGCTTAAAATATGATTAAAACTTAATTTAAATGGAACCATGTAAAACTTCCTTGGTTAACTTAAATAACAATTTTGATAACGATAATGATACATAATGATAATCACCGTATAATATAATATGACAATCACTAAATGATTTACAATTACAATTGCCAAGTTTTATTCCATTAGCAAGTAGTGAAAACTACAATTACAAAAATATATACAAGATATTTGTGTATTATTTTATTTAAATTTTTGTAATTTTATTCTTGTTGGAACATTCTAAGTAATATCATTGAAGTAAAACAATGGGAGCAACAAAAATTTCTAGTAAAAGAAAGCAATGCTTGGTATGTAATACCAAGTAAAGTGATACGCTTATATCACATCAATATTACAGCTTCGTGGCGGTTAGCATCAG
>NW_004524828.1:50227-50807 GCF_000260255.1 Octodon degus | reverse complement strand
CTTTGATTTTTAGTGTTCTCAGCAGCTCTGTGCTATCAGCACATGATGGTTGCTCTCTGATTCCACTCCTGCTCTGTCACCTTGGCTTTGTGCTTAGCGCAAACACACTGGGAGCCCCACACAGTTCAGTTATCCACGTCGGAATCACCCTGTGACCACATCATATTCCCAAAGTCTCTGATCTGTATGAAAACAAGACATTATTACTCCAAAGAAAAAGAAAAAAAAAATGAATTTTAAAGGTCCTTGAGTAGTTTCATCAGCTTCTTCCTCTACGTTCCCACTTTAGTATATTTAATCTCTTGTCAAGTCTTAAAAGTCTTTCCATCCTATTGTACATTTCTTTTGTTCTTTTCTTGTCTTTTTTGGTTTGATTGTTTTGTTTTCCACCCAATTTCTCCTCACTTCCATCAAGGGCGTCTACCACCATCACCCAAACAAGTCTCCCATGCATATCTGAATGCACGAAAGCAAGTTCTGTTGCTTGTTTGAAAGCCGAGGAGGTGGCAGAGCCTATGCTGATTCACCGAGGCAAGGGCACCTTCAATTCAAGAGTCTGACTCTATTTTTTTTTTTTTTT
>NW_004524828.1:47967-49957 GCF_000260255.1 Octodon degus | reverse complement strand
TAAACTACTCACCTTGTCAACTTGTTACATAAAATAGACATAATTTTGGCTACTGTGGAAATATATTATTTCATTTTTCCTATAAGGAAGTCACATGGTCAATAGACTCTTCACATCAGTTGTTTTTTTCCAAGTGGTCTGCAGTGAGTATTCTAGATTTGAAACACAAAATGACACAAGAAATCTCAAGTTATTCATGTCTATGAGATTGGAGACTGCCCTTAGTTATAAATATTCTCCAAAATGCTTTGAAAATTTAAGAAAAATTATTACAATATTATTTAAAAGTAGACTCGGTAAATACTTCTGGAAGGAGAAAAATGAACATCCAAAAAACCCAGTCTCACAGTGAAGTCACAAATATAGTGGCTAAAATTACACACACACACACACACACACACACACACACAAACATCTGAAATTTAACTGAAGGTTGTTAGCATTTCAAACACAGCTTTTTCAAGATTTTCAAAAAGGATCAGTCTTTCCATGTGCAGCGAGCCTGGGGCTTCATCTTTCCTTTCTATCATTTCTACCTCCAAGTCCATGGGAGCCTTGAAAACGGGAAGCCTAGTAACCCACATAGATGGGCAGAGACACAGCCTGGCAGCGGCTGCAGACTAGGAAGGGAGGAGGAGCCCCCAAAGCCCCAGCTATGGACAGTTGTTAAAAGATGACATTTCTTTGTATAATTTACTTGTCCTGTAAATATTTGATTTTCTTTTTCTGATGCATTTGGTACAGATTCTCACTACACAGACTATTTGAGTTTTTGATCATTAGTCTTTATACATGGACTTCCCTCACTTTTTTTTTCTTTTAAAATGAAAAAAAAAGTATTTTATTTATCTTGTGCAAGGTCTTGTTTTGCGGCTCAGACTTGTAGTGATCCTCCTGTCTCAGCCTCCCCAGTGCTGGGACTATAGGCATGCATCACCATGCTGGGGTTCTGGGGCAGGAACAGCATGCAGTACTGAGAATCAAACCAGGGTGCTTGTGCCTGTGAGGCAGGGGCTTAGACCACCAAGCTATCTCCCCAGTCCCATTTCTTTTCTCTCTTAAATATAACTTTTATCCATGATTTTCTACTCTTATCATTGCTTTCATTTCCTCTTCCAAGTTTTATTGTTTCTACTTCTAACATTACAATAAAATGTTTGAAAGTCCTAAGAATTATCCGATTAATATTTACCTTTTTTATTTTAGGGAAGGGTCTACAGGGTGTTCAAGGTCTCACTACTAGATCACACTCCCAGTGACCCACCTGTTTAGAGCCTCTCAAGAGCTGGGATTACAGGCATGCACCCCCACGCCCAGTCTCAGATGCCAACTCAGTGCGCCGCGGGGGGGGGGGGCAGCATGGTGGGCCCCGGAGATTGAATGCCCGGCCCCTGGGCCTGCTTGCAGGTGCTTTAATCCGCTGAGCTATTTAACTGGCCCTAATATTTACTTGTTAAAGGTTTTGAATATTTCTTAAAAATATATCATAGAATTATAGAGTTAAATAAGACTTCCAATATATGATTGCCCAAAATTTGTAAAGGCATTCTTAGGTTTCTTTCCTTGTGTTTCTTACAGGCCAAAGCTATTCATTTAAATATCTGTGCTAACAAATTTGAGAAAATAAGGAGAGAAACAAAATGAAATAAATATTAAATCAATTATATAATTAGGTTTAATAACAGAAAGCTGAAGTGTCAGACCATGTGGTTCTGAAGAAAATTAATACATCAAATATTCTACTGCCATTATTAATCAATTTTAATGCTGAAAGCGTAACAGCTAATGCTTTCCCCTTGGGGCTGGGGTAGCAGGACCTTTTGTTTCTCGTGATAGCTCCAGGTCCTTACTACATATCTTCCTTTCTCTCACATATGTTTTGTTAGCAAAGATCCACGGGGTCCTCAGTGCCCTCTGCATCTTGTGACTCAGCAGTTGGGG
Organism: Octodon degus; assembly: GCF_000260255.1. Taxonomy (NCBI): domain Eukaryota; kingdom Metazoa; phylum Chordata; class Mammalia; order Rodentia; family Octodontidae; genus Octodon; species Octodon degus. The sequence goes on along the minus strand of NW_004524828.1, from coordinate 48,016 downwards.
CAGTGCTTCTGCAGGGTGATGGAATAATGCTTGTGACCCAAATGGCCTT
>NW_004524828.1:43583-46997 GCF_000260255.1 Octodon degus | reverse complement strand
GGCTTTAATCTGTTGAGCTATTTGGCCGGCCTGGATTTTTTTTTTTTTTTTTTTTGTAGTGATGACAATTTAGCGACAATGGTATCTGTGATGATTTGGGAAGGAGATAATATGCCTAGTGAATCAATTGATACACAAAACATTTTCAGGCAAATGTTTCTAGGGTTAGTCTAAATATTAATACTTGCTTACAGTAAACTGTGAGGTGAAAGTAATAAGGACTTTTAAACAAAGCAAAGACTGTTTTAAATAAATGAGCTGAACTTGCTGACTTTGGAACTTTCCAATTTTGCTAGATGACAGCATATACCAAAACCTCAGAAGTGATTGTTGGATAAACAGCACATCCTGGGGATGGTTTGGGCAGTGAGGTAATGGAGCCAAGTGGACAGCTGTAAAATATGTGTTCAGATCTCCAAAGTGTCTAAGTATTGCCTGAGCTAAAAGTCAGATAAGAGGTTCTTAAGAAGTTTTAGCACTGCTTTCATTCATCAGAAACTACATAGAAGCTCCAGATAAAAAATAGTCACATTGAATGTATTTTTGGGATGTTTGAGTAACGGACTGATGCATAGGTGACTCAGACATTTTTTAAAGATAATTATGTCCACAGACACACCATCAATTTGGACTGTAACAGCACAAGAGATTAAAAGAAGAAAAGAGCTTTGAGATTCCAAGATTTCTATAAAAGTAAGACTTGTTTAGAATGCAATTAAAATGCAAATATAAGGTATTTCTACGGAAAGTAAAGAAAAAATCAGAAGATGGAACCAAGGATATGTGGACAGATTCCCAGCCGTGGAGTCACATTCCAGCACTGTAAGTCCTAAAGGAGCTGGTAATACATTACCTGCTGGACTGCAGAGCTAATGTGGGCCATGAACTTCTCTCTGATTCCAATTTATCCCAGTTCTTAGGAGAAAATACATAATGGTTATATATATTTTATTATTGCATGGGATGTTTAATGAAAGAGAATATTTTATTCTTTAGAATACTTGCTTTGTATTTTCAAACTGACAGAATTTCAGATTAATATACTTATGTCTATATATAAATTATACTTAATTGAAGTGTGGACAAGTCCAAATATGATTACTCTTCACTTCTCCACACAGTAAGCATACTTTTTTCATATATATACTTATGTATATATGAACATATATGATAAATATATATTAGAGAGAGAGACAGAGCAGATACGCCACTCAGGTAACATAAAATATTAGAATTACACTGAAGTTAGCTATCATCCTTATCCTGTTTTCTTTTGTTTTTAAAAGGAGATTTTTTTTTTTTTCTCAGAGCTGAGGGTTAAACTCAGGCCCTTGCGTTTGCCAGGCAAGCACTTATTTAACTGAGCTATCTCCCCAGCCCCCCTGTTTTCTTTTAGTTTTCACCTTTGACTACTCAAATTTCATGTTGTTTATTTGTTTGTTTTGTTTTTGGTACCAGGGATCGAACTCAGAGCTTTGTACTTGCCAGCCAGGTGCTTAAGCCACTGAGCTATCTCCCCAGCTCAAATTCCATGTTAAAAATAACCTTTTAAGAATAAAAATCAACAACAAGGGAAGCATTCTTCTTCATTCAGTCCTATAGTAAGAGCACCCTGACTCTTGAAGCCTTGAGAGCAGAAAGACTTACGTTTCATCATCAAGGAATCAAATAATAACAAATACTTGCAAAGTGGTTAAACACCAACCCTTCCTGGCTATTTCCAAGAGTGTATCCTAGCACAATCACTACGGAAATCATAGTGCAGATATTCTGGAAAAAAATTAGAATGAGAAATTTCACCTGCCCCACCTTGATGTACATTGTATTTTGCAATAAGCACTCTATGTAATTTAATCTAAGGGGAAGAGAGAGCTACTGTAAGTGGGCTGTGATTGATTTTTCTCTTGGTCACAGGGATGGGCATGGAGGGGGAATTTCACATAAGAAAGACATGAGGCAGGTTTCACATTGTATTCTCCAACATGGCAAGTAGATTTCTAGGTATAAAAACTAAATAATTATTTTCTAGGTTTAGAATAACTTATGCAGGGGCTGTGGTGATAGCTCAGTAGAATAAGTGCTTGCCTGGCAAGCACAAAGGTTTGAGTTCAATCCGTGGGTCCGAAAAAAAAAAAAAAAAGAAAAAACCCAGAAAACAGAATGACTTCTGGCAGACACATTTTGGAATTCTACATTGATGACTCAGGGCAACCTGATGCAAGCCTTGTCTTATGCCCTTTGCTATGTTCTGAACCCCGTTGAGAAGTCTCCTTATCTGGCTGTCTTGAACCACGTTGCATAGATTGAGCTTCAGATAAACTAAGCAGCTCATAGTGGATGCCCATCTCAGAAGCACTAAATGTGAAATTTGAGTTTAGACTGTATGATTTTTTTAAAAAAGTAATATTAGTTACTGCAATAAGAAAAATCCAAGATATTTTGTTGGTTGATATCGTTTTACAACTTTGGCTGCAAATTAAAGACCTATATTTCGTGATTTAGTGAGTTGTAGAGGCCCTATTTCCTTAAAATTCATATTATCTCTAATTATCTTCAAATTATAGGCCAGATAAATTACAGATAGCATGCAATTCTGCATGTATAAAAAAATGGAAACTTCAGTAAATTCAAAGGAAATACCAGACACTTACGTGTCTGCTTTCACTAATACTTTGGAGATTCATATACTTTTTTGAGGTATGCGAATTCTGATTCATATACTGATTTTTTCCATGATTAAACTTCCTCTGTCTTGGTTCCTCTCTCAGAGTCAAATACAAAATACTTTCCATTTAGGAGGTAAATTTTTATTCCAAACTTCCTAAGTCAAAGGAAATGCAGAACTTCATTTTATATTTAGATTGCAGTGTTTGTTTAATTTATTCTCATCTTTCTCTGTTGCCACTGTAAGAGAATCCAAGTAGCTCAGTCATTGCTTCTGTTTTGTAGGGAGTTGATATGAATACTTTAAAAGCGAGCAGTGAGCACTCTACTTTCCTGAAGACACCACCCCATCAAAGGGAAGGGGCTGACAAGATAGCTCAGTGATCTAAAGAGCCTGCTTAGGCAAGTTTAGGCAAGCGCACAGGGACCATATTCCATTCCAGCCTCACCCCTAGGGTGGGCTGAGCCAGCCACACACACACACACACACACACACAACCAAACAAACAAACAAAAGCAACAAACCAAAGCAAAACATAAAACACAAAGGGAAATCCAAGCCATGATATAGAGCACCTGCACAGGAAGCGAGCGAAGGTTGTCTGTAATTCCCTCTCTTTGGTCTACTGTGAAAGGCCCATTTTTGCTAAATATTCATAGATTTAGTCAGTTCTGAACTACACAAAATAAAACCAAAGCAATTGAACATACTTTCATTAACATCTATATACAGAGACCCAAACATTAGAA
>NW_004524828.1:41260-42438 GCF_000260255.1 Octodon degus | reverse complement strand
TCTAGATTTATGTAATGTTGATATCATCTTTTGACACTTAATGTCACTTTCTTTAATTGGATTATACATATGAAAAATTTAGCTGATAAACATTGTCTTTCATAAAATTTGAAAACTTTCTGGATGTAGAACATATGACTTTATGATTGTTGATACTGATAGTATTATTAAGAAAAAATTTAGATTAGGTAATTCCTACAGAATTACTTAGAAAACGTTGCCCCATTTGGCTGGACAAAAGCCTAGGATATTTGAAAGCGCATGTCATACTCAAAGTCTGGAAGTGCCTCGTGATTATGCAGAAGCATTGCATCAGCTCTCCTGATTTCTCATTGTCTAAGATTTCCAGGCATTTCTCCAACAGATTTTATCAAATGATTATTTTAAATTATTCTGATGTCACTTATAAAATTGTTTGGTACATTTCTATTTAAAGGTAACTATTACATTACAGGAGTGCACATAGATGGGACGTTTACATGGGTTCTTAAGTGAAGTGATTCATTCCTGTGTACATCTGTCTCTCGGCATCCATGAAATTGGTTCCGGTACAGTCGTTGACACCAAAACCCAAGTATATTCAAATCCCTTATATGAAACTGGTCATATATAAACTTTTACTTGGCCTATGCACATTTTCCTGTCAGTCATTTTTATAGTACTTATAATACACAATGCAATGTAATTACTATGGAAACAGTTATCCTGAATTAGAGAATTTTGATACAAAAAATAGCCCATACATGTTCAGTTGGGATGTAACGCTTTTCCTCAAATGCTTTTATCTGAGTTTTGTTGAATCTATGCATGTGGAAACTACAAAGGTAGGAATCTGGGGAGCAGGGGAGTTAGCTCAGTGCCAAGTGTCTGCCTGGCAAATAAAAGAGCCTGAGTTCAATTCCCTGTGCAAAAAAAAGTAAAAAAAAGAAAAGAAAAAGGCATCTGACACCGTGGTATGTAATCATGTCATATATAGGGGTGAAATGCAGCCTGAGTGCATTTGAGAAGGCAAATGGGCAAACACAGTGTTGGTTGCTTCTCATTTTGGCATAAAAACCCCATAGAGTTAAAAAAAAAAAAAAGTTTACATGTATAAAACAATCTGTTAATTTACTTTTTCTACTATTGGGTAAAATATTTATTTTCACCTTTAGATTTTGCATGTGATCTATGTGAAA
>NW_004524828.1:22610-41063 GCF_000260255.1 Octodon degus | reverse complement strand
GACTAAATGAATAAATAAAATGCCCATTAGAATTTTTTAATTTTTTACAATATTCTTAAAATCCCAGCCAAAATATTCTTTCCATTCCAACCCCAGAATATATGCTTTCTATCCCCACTGACCAAAACAACTGACCAATTCAAAATACTCAACCAATTCAAAACAACCATTTACTTCACTAGTATCTTTGGATTAATCACTAGTTGTTTTATATAAGTTCTACATATGCTTAATTATCAAATGACGAATATAAATCATATGAAAGACAAAATATATGAACTTAAATTCTGGTTTCTATGATGACATTTTCCTGCATAGAGTATATTACTACATTAGATATTCTCACCATTGCATATTTATTACCACAACATTCTGAATAAGTATTTGTAGTCATTTATTTTCAGTTCTGTTTTCTTATGTGTTTAGAGAGGTTTGGCTTGTGAAGTAGAATTAAAGAAGAAAGCTCGTAATTTTTCATCTTATTAATAGCAAATAAGACCCAACTATATCAATTGGAAAGTCATTTACACTTCAACTTTCTTCTATCAAAGTTCTTTGACTTGCGCACTTTAGAGATATATGCACAAGTAGTGCAAGCGTGTACTTCTATGCACATATAGTGCAAGCGTGTACTTCTATGCACATGTAGTGCAAGCGTGTACTTCTTTGCAAACAATGTGGTTCACAAATAAAAGCATTTAGTAAAATTTTGTCTCTGTTTGTAAACTCTGTATCAAGTAACAAACAAAACTGTGGCCATCTTTTTCAAAATTATGTATTTTTTCATGAAGACAACTACTTATTAATTGTATAAACATTAAAATGACTCAGTTTTACAAACTGACCTTTTATTAGACATCTGCTAAGGTCTTATGGGCTAGTGAGATTGAACCACTGAAAAATAAGCATCAGTTTTCGCTTTAAAGAGTGAGTACTCAGCAGCACTCTCTCATTCCTAAAAAGCCACCAGTACTTAAAGGTCAGTGCAAACTGAATTTAGGAGTCTGAGGCTAGGAAATCTGCTCCATGATATTCTACCTATACAGCTACTTTCTCTTAGTTCAATGACTTGAAAGTTTTGAACTAATACTGTTTAGACAAGATATTATGTCTGCATCTTGCACTATAAATTACTACAAGGACAATACGCAATGTTTTAATTATTATTATTTTGTTTTAATTATTGTAACTGTCCTACTAATCTGTTTTGAAGTTGTCTCATTGCTGCTTCTTTCTCAATAAAATTAATAAAAAATAAAATAAGTGCAAATAAAACAAAATAAAAAACAAAAAAACTCCCAAAATAGATAATATAACAACCATTGTAAATCAGGTATGCTTGTTTTGAAAAACCTGTCACATACGCATTGTTGTACATTACTGTTTCTGTCTTTGCTTCTATTTGCTTTTGTTTCTGTTTTTAACTCTTCAAAATAAAAATAAATAAAAAATTTGTTTGTGAACCCGGGTATTATTGTACAGAAAATAATGAAATATGCTATATTTTTATACTTTTAACAATTGACATGAACACTATATAGTAACATGCATATTCTGGAATTTCAAAAGAATATATTATCTAGGTTGATGACAGAATATACGTACACATATTATACTCTTAATCTTTAATGTTTTTAGAGTATTAGATTATTTGGAAAATCTGGCAAATACTACTGAATTTCCTCTTTGGTGTCTTGGTGTGCATAGATGCTTAGGTACATAGGTACATTGCTTTGTGCTATACGTTACAGTAAATGAATACTTTCATAACTTACACTAGCATACCTTCAAAGCTATCAGTAAAAATGCAGATTGAGAAGAATCTAGGAATTGAATAAAATGTGTTAATAGAACATTATGCCCTGTGTTTTAAAAAATTAACCAAATCTGCAACATAGTTTAACCTTAAAATAAACATATCTTAGAGCATATAAAGACATCCAGTTGCTTACGGGATAGAGATACATTGTGGGCTATCTGGAAATATTTTACTTTCTATAACATTTGGAAGGACCGATCATACTAAATCAGTGCAATTCTTGTCTTTCTTGCATCAGGTATGATATCCAAATTCTCTCTAAAACAGGGAGAAGAAAAGGAATGAAAGAAATCACGAAATAAACTATAGTATCTTTCTAAATACAGTATCATACAAAGCTTATCAGTGAACTTTCATAGAAATACTGTAGTAAGTAACAGCCATGAAAAAAGCAGAGTAATACTCTTTGTGTCAACACTGAGTGGGAGGCTATAAGTATTGCCCCATTGAGCCCAGCAAGGTAAGGATCCACATGACAATTTCCAATGGAAAGTAATAGAAAACTTGATGCAAATTAAATAGGTGAGTTGGACATAACCTAAGAGTTAAACTAATCTGTCTCTAGACATGGTTTGACCCCTTCTAATTCACCAGCAATTTTTCCTGTCTCTGTGTGTAGTATAGGTAGGATCCCTCATAATAGCTATAAATGCTGGTTACAACCAGCATTGTAGTTACCTTTCCACTTTTGGAAGTGTCTGCTTCTCATCATTGATAAATTAATGTATTTTTTTCTTTAACTAGACCTTCACTCAAATTTAACCAATTCTTGCTACCAGTGTAATCCAATACACCACTCAATAAAAAAGAAAGTTTACATAAAGCCACATAAACAACTACAAATGCCAAAATTAATGATGTCCTCTTATTGATTTTTTTTCCCCTGTATTTAGGACAGGGTCTACAGAGTATATGTAGATCAGAATCCTAGTAAATCTCCTGTTTTCAGCCTCCCAATAGTTGGTATTACAGGCATGCACCACCATGCCCAGTCTTAATCACAGTCTCAGCTCACCCCAGGGTGGGGTTAGCACAACACACCAGAATTGAACCCTGGCTGCTGTTCTCTGCCTAAGCATTCACTTTAGTCTGCTAAGCTATCAAACCAACCTTCATTGTTGTTTTATTTGAAATTTATAAATATATTTATGTATAGTATTATAGCAATTATGCATCATGGTTTTCATTAAGCTATCCAAATCTTATATTAAAAACTTTATCTGTGATTCCATTTATTCAACTGTGAAATGGAAACCAATTTTTGCTGTATTCACTATTTCTTTTTATTTTTGTATGATTTCCCTCATTTTATTAATCCATATTTCTATCACACAATGATGATATTCACTACATATAATTGGTGTAGCTGCATAAAATGTAATTTTTAAATTGATTGTAAGGATGGAGAATATGTAAGTTGATAGTAGTGTGATAGCAGTCATACTCACTTCCAAGTGCAGTGTATAACTTGGGGGAAGAGGCTGGAAACAACAGCTGTGGAGCATATTCCTTCCAAAATGTAAATTTCCCCTTAAACATCCACCCAAGAATCTATTCCAAACCCTTAATTTCCACTATTTGAAGGAAACGGAAATAGATGCAATGGAGTTACAGACTGAAAGAGCATGTCCTAATTTTTTTTTTTAAGAAATTGGGTGTTAATTATAGTCACTTTTTTGAAAGCTTGTCATGTTTTGACAGAGGAAGGCATTCCACTTATCAGGCACATTCTTCAGGTTCAACATTTTGAAACTAAGCAGTTGGGCCTTTCTTTATAACAGATATGAATATAAGGATAAGTAGGATTGCCATAACTAGTCCATCAATCAATCTTATTTAAACCCAATCAGAAATAGAAAAGGCATATTCTTACTTCAAAGCACAATTATTCACCAGTCAAGTTCCACTGCTATTAGTGTAGTTCAAATGTATTTTTATTGGTTTCAATTAAAAAAATTGAAAAGTTTCTACTTCTGTAAATTGGAAAGAGATATACCTGTTAAAATGAATTCCTAGAACTGAAAGAAACTTGTCCTAACTTAGGATGAATAAAACAGACTAACATTATTTAGTTGTTCTTATGCTCACTTTGTTTGATATTTTCAAGGCATAATCATGACAAGGTTCTTATTTTAGCATACTTTATCTTTGTCAGATAAAGTTTATTTTCAACAAATTGCTTATTTATTACCAGTGAGTTAAGTGGTGCGAAAGTGAGATTTCATGGTGCATCTTGCAATCAACCAAGATACACCTCTCTGAAATAGTTATTTTGCCCCCTCAATGTAGACATTGGATATTTGCTTCTCTGGATCACCGTCAGGCTTAAATAATACACAATCTGCTTTGACATTTTCCTCTTTTTGTTTCACACATCTGGTCTAACATAAAGGTTGGGGTAAGACTTGATGGAAATCCGAGGAAGGATGAGGATAAAAAAATTAGATTCAAATTGAAAGCACCTTGGTATTAAATTAGACTAATCATATTTTTATACTATCTTTTGCCAAAAAAATGCAGCATGTTACAAATAATAGATCCATTGTTATAATAATGTCTCAGATAGGAAGGTCATACAGTAGATAAAGTCTTTGTCATTCTCTTCCCAACTTATCTGATGTATTAAATCTCATATCTCTCTGAATTTCTAAAGGCTCAATTCAATTACTCACAAAAGCAAATTTCCCTAAATAATTAAAGTTACAATCAGTTTAATAATATTATTTTTGAAATATTTAACCTTTAACATGGGGTCAGCTTCTTCTTAGTTCAAGGTTTGATCATATTTCACATATATGTATCCGACATATATATCTGTTTTCCATTCAAATAAGTGCACTTAGACAGATATATTAGCTTCCCAACCTATAATAAAGATGATAATCATCCACTCCTATTAATTTGTTTATTGAAAAAAATCTCACAATAGTAGATTTAATAGATTTTAGTGCATTCAGGGCTTATTTTGACCCTTTGAACAGCAGATGACACTCAGTGATATATTAAGTGTCATTCACCTTAGTCACAAACTCTCAGTTTTTAATTGTATTCATGATGGCTGTTGTTAATTTCATTTTTAAATGTCACTGTTGGTCAGGACTTCTAAGGAGTTCTTTTTCCTTTTCTTTTTTTAAACTCATGGTCTCTTAAGTTTTAATTCTGAACGCTCCTCAACAGAATATATATATATATATATATATATAGATATATAGATATAGATATATAGATATCTATCTATCTATCTATCTATCTATCTATCTATCTATATATCTATCTATCTATATATATATATATAGATATATAGATATATAGATATATAGATATAGATATATAGATATCTATCTATCTATCTATCTATCTATCTATCTATCTATATATCTATCTATCTATATATATATATATAGAGAGAGAGAGAGAGAGAGAAATCACAGGAATATTATGCTGGTGCCGCCACCTGTGTTCATATTTAGAAAGTTTTTCTAAAATATTTAGAAAGTTTTTTTAAAGCTGTAGACAAAGTTTGTCAGTCTTTCTGAAAGCTAAGCAGCCATTTGCTCACCAAATACTTATTGAAGAATCATTTAGGGGGCTGGGGAGATGGCTCAGTGGAATAAGCACTTCCTTGACAAGCACAAGGGCCTGAGTTCAATCCTTGGTTCCAAAAAAAAAAAAAAAAAAAAAAAAGAAAGAAAGAAAAAGAAAAAAGAAAAACGAAAAAGAACCATTTAGTCTAGTAGTTTTCTGAGTAATGTACTGAACAAGTCAGGTGAAGATATGACTGTTCTGGGTCTTCATTTTCTGCAGTGCTGAGTAGGTGAGGTTAAGATTAGTTATGAGGAAAATAAGCAAGAAATTATCTTTTAAAAATGAGATAATTTAAACAGGCAAGTGTTATTAAATGAGAATAAAACATTGCGACAGATTGAGATGTGTTTGGGTTTGGTGACTAAGGAAGCCCTTCTCCTGGGGAGACACTGGAGATGATATCTGAATTATACCAGCATTGGTCATTATAGTCAGTCAAGAGCAGAAAAACCTCAAACAAAATGAAGACAAAGAAGAAAAATATTCACTTGAATATTTATATTTCCTCAAATATGAACCACAAAAATTTCAAAATGTTCTAATTCTTGAAATGTACTGAAAATATACTGACCTAATCTTTTAAGGTATATTGTTTAAGCAGAATATTTTAAAAAGTGTGTCATAACTTCTGCAAAAATTATAAAGGGGTATTCCATGAAATAATACTCTATTTTCATCTCCTTGTATTGAAATTTCAGAATCCGAGTGTTCAGCTCAATATTCTTTACTGCCTGTCCCATAGAAAATGTGCCAAATTATCTTAGCAATTATAGATTTATAGATGTGACATTTATAAACTAGTTTTGAAATGTTTTTTTCTGTCCCTAAATTGTAGTAGGAGATACTTTTTATTTTATAACTGTGTTCATACACATACATAAACAAATATCTAAAATATGTTTTATGAAAGAGTATTTATATTTTTCTAGTATTTTATCTTCCTTTTCATTTTCATTTTTTAAATGTTGATCATAACTTGCTAAACTGATTTTAAAATTCAGCAACTTGTCACAACTTAGATTGGAGACTCTTTTATAAGTCAGTAATCAGTCTGCTTTGGTCCATGCATTATAAGCAGAAACACTATAGATTAATTAAGGTTCTTTATCCCTTCAGAAGAAAATTGTTCAATATTTTTATGAACAATAAATCTAGAGGCATAAATCTAAATCATCATTTTTTTGCATGCATAAAACTTCCATGACAGCATGTAATTCTTTGTTTACTAGAAAGACAATACTTACAGTTATTTAATGGAGGTGAGAGAAAGGATTCCTTACTTATAACAGGAATTTTTTCATTCTTGACCTGAAATACTGTCTTAATTATCTTCTAGAATAAGAAAAAGACTATGTAAGAGCTTAACAATAGACAATTCTAAATACAATTATAGTGAAAAACCAAAATGGTGCTTGGTTAAAAATCTTTTAACAGTGAATCTAACATCTACAAAGTAAGTTTTTGGCAATCCTATCTGAATTTTTTACACAAATTTCTCCCTGAATTTTCTTTGTCTCAAATGGAAATTTCACATTTCTTAGAACAAATGTTCTCAACTCCATTCAATAGACCAGTAATTGTCTAAAACTTAAGGCATAATTATTGTACACAAGAAGTTGTAAAAGAGAGTTTAGTTTGTATCGAATGTCATATCAAGAAAAAGCAAAAAGTGACAAATTTAGATAGAATGGTGGCTTGTGGAATCACATCTCAAGTAGAAAATAATTGAGTAATGGATTTTGGCTCTCTCGTGTCCAAAAACTGCGTTCTGTAGTCATAGTACTGAGCAGATAATATATTAACATATTGAATATCAAAATACTTTTGACTTTGTTCATTAGTACAGAGGTAACTTAGTTCAAAACCTTGTCTCCCAAAGCTTCTGGTCTCAGAATTAATTCTATGATTATGGTTACAACCAAATTGCAAACACTAAGTGCATGAACCAAGGTCTTACTTATATGGTTCACTTCAGTCCTTACCTTCAGGCTATGTAGTGGTCCTGGTCTGTGTCATCCAAAAGCAGCCTGCAGAGTTGGAGAAGAGTAGCTGGAAAGTGAGTGGAGCTTCATCTGTATTTGCAGCTCTTCCCCATTATTCCCCTTATCTCCTGAACACTGAGTCTTGTCAGGTCAGAGGCTACATTAGATTTTCATAAGGATGCAAACCCTACTGTAATCTGCACATCTGAGGGATCCAAATTTTGTGCTCCTTATGCAAATCCTATTCCTGATGATCTGCTATGAAACTGAGGCTGTGATGCTAGCACTAGGGAGTGGCTGCAAATCCAGGCTAGCAATGAAGTAGAGATTTAACTACATAGAGACCATAACAAATCAGTAGCTTGCAGGTTCATCAAAATCCTATAATTTACTGGCAAGTGACAATTAAGCTGCATCTCATTATAGTGTCAGATGAGTTGATATACAGAATTTGTGCAACTGCCTTTTATAACAGGCTTTAAGTCGGCATCCAAAGCATTGTTTTTCTTTTTTGAAGGGAAAAGGATAAAACAGAATATAATAGAAGAAGAATAAGAGTTAATACCTTGCAGATTGTTATCTTTAAAGTAGTTACTTAGGGTATAAGACATGGGCATAAGAGGTTCTCCAATTGATATTAGCACAAATCTTCCTTCTCAATGAACTAGGAGACACTAATAGTATAAGTGATGTTTTTCCATTTTCCCTTTCTTCCTTTCCCCCATCCTGGAAGAATCCAACATTTACTTTAGTCTGCATGTGCCCAATATTTTATTTAACACTGCCTTCCATGCCTGTTTCTCACATCCACACACATGCCTCACAATTTTGTGAAATCCACAAGAAAAGCCGACACAAAATGAGGAAAATCAAATGTCACGAAAGCTTTTGTGAAAATGGGAAAAAGACACATTGACTGGACCAGAGATGACTCTAAGACTGTTAACAAAACCAAAATAAATTTAAAAGAAAATTCTAAGAGTCCTACTTAAATTATGGGTTTGCTGCAACAGGCTTATTCAGCAAACCCACTTAGTATAGCAGATTATGTGGCAACTTCCAATCCAATGGATCCATGGAAGTTTCAAAACTATTTTGTCACATGAAGAACAAGTACATGGCATTAAATGTCTATCCTTTGGAGTTTTCAAAAGAAATAAACACAAAGAAAAGAAGCAACTATTGAAGGCCATTTCATTAGCTATGTATGCATCAAAGGCATCTTTCTTAGTCTCTAGCCTCATTGCTAGAGCTAAGAACCCCTTTACAAGAGTTGATCCTGTAAGAGTCTAAAGGCATTTGTTGTGAGCTTTAAGACAGGTTGCAGCTCAGAAGGTGATAACTGTTTTTCTTTTTGTTATCACCAAAGTGGACATATTGAAAGCTTAGCAGAGCACACTGAGGCCAAATAGTAAGGTGGAATTAGTGAGTCACTGTGATACGTAATATCCAGGTTGAAAAGTCTACTGATGTTGACAATAAAATTAACCATACTTGTTTAGGGTGATATAATTTTTAAGAAGAGGTGCATGAGAATGTGTTACCTGCATTTTTCTTGCCAACTAGCACAACACCTTCCAAATTATTCACATCTTGGACTGGCTGAATATCAGAAAAACGGAATGATTTATTTTGTGTCAGTACTTACATGGATGGAGAGGCTTCCATGGGTGGATGGTTTTCTGGTTTCACTATTCAGGTCAAAGAAGTCATTTCTGAATGTGAGTGTGTGTATTACTACATTACTACATTTCTCCATAGAGAAATGTTGGCTAATGAAAAAAAAATGTCACCTGAACTTAAAGCATTTTGCAGGACGTGAGTAAAATAATTAACCAATTAAGGCACCTTCCCATAACTCATGTCTGTTTATGCAATTCTGTGAGGTGATAGGAGCAGAGTCACAGATTTTCTTTTATATGTAGAATGAGAGGATTTGCTCCAAGTAGACAACTGGTCAGAAGTTTAGGGATCTGAGAGCCACTCCAGAAGTTTTTAAAAAACAGTCTCCATCAGCAAAATGTTTCAGTGACACAGAATACATCACCAAGCATGCTTACTCATGTGACATATGCTACACGCTCAACAAGTTCAATCTTTCACTTCAAAGAGAATGACAATTTGCTCAAATAGGCAGATAAAATGATTGAATTTAAAATCAAGCTGGAATTTGGGGAGGGAATGAATCTGGAATTTTTGACATTGTTCAAATATTATCAGAGGATTTGAAAGAGTCCGAACAAGGGACTTCTTTCTCTCACCTGATGTATGATCACATATCAGAGTTTTAAAAAGTTGGAGCATTACTTTCGGTCTTAGTTACTCTTCTCTTGTTGCTGGGACAAATACCTGACACTCAAAATGAAGCAAGGAAAGGTTTATTTAGCTTATAGTTAGTGGAGGTTTCAGTCCATGCTCAGCTGGCTCCAAGGCAGAGCAGCACACGAGAGAGGGCAACCTTTCATGGTAGCGGCGGCAAAGAGCAAGCCAGAGCTCAAGAGGAGTACTAGCAGCTCAAGCAGCTAGCTTCTCTGCCCTCCTTACACTGAAATGCTAATTACCTTCCCCAGGGCATGTGCAGCATCCACACCCACAATAAATAATCACAAACTCTAGAAGCTTCCCCAAGACTGCGTGAGGTTTTTGGGGGACACCTATACACAAACCATAACACTTTCCAACTACAAAAGATCTCTGAATAAGTAGATTCTCAACCTATTTGCAAGTAAGCTAGGAGAATTGACATTTTCTATACCAGTAGAGGACCCACTGCATCAGATTAAAAAAAAATGATGATAGACTTGGAAGGATGTTTCAGACAACTTCAGATCTCCACATGTTCTGAATTAAAGTCAAACTACAGTATCCTGAAATTGAAATGAACAAACAAATAAAAACAAAGTGCAAAGCCTGCTTCCATTTCTAAAATCCTACCTTTGTAAAGCAAGGATTTCTTCAGAGACAATAACCCAAATAAGATTATGGTATAGACTGGACATAACCTACACAGTGTAGCTGTCGCTGTCACCCATCATCCCCAAGTGAGACCATCTAGTTGCAGAAAAACAAGCTCAGGATTCCTACTGATTCTGTATTAATGTGACTAATACCATATTTCCTTACATATTCCTTATATAAAATTTACATATTGCAATGTAATTACAGTAGAAATAAAGCATACAGTATGTAATGTTTTTTCACCATCCTGGAATTATCCCCTCCTAAGTCCATGGAAAAATTGTCTTCCATGAAACCAGGGCATCTTAGAGCACTATGTTTTCACATGTCCCACTGAAGTTTTTCTTAGCACACATAATGCAAAATAATGCTGAATTAATGCATGGCCCAGAAAGCTCAGTAAGATCTACAGACTTGTCTAGAGCAGATCTGGTCCTGAAATGTATCACAGGGAATCCTCTATGCCTTTTTATTTTTATTTTTATTTTTTGCCAAACCGGGGATTGAACTCGGGCTCTTGCGCTTGCCCGGGAAGCACTTATTTCACTAGCCATCTCCCCTGCCCCAATCTATACCTTTTTAGCTGCCTTTTAATTTATACAGTGTGGGCACCAAAATTTGGGCCCCCGCACTTCTAGCAGTTGCTTCTCTTAGTCTCTGGGTCACCTGAGGCCAAGACACCAATTTTATCATAAACATTTACAGACTGTGAGAGACTTAAATCTATGCCGAATCACATACCTTGCATCACACAGGCATCCCCACCCAATGACTCCCTAATTCTAACTACCAATTCAGTCTTCCAGTCTGATAATCAACATGTTCTGACCCTTGTCATACGAAGAACAGTTTGGCCACAATCAGGCATCTTGTGTGTGAAAAGCCTATACCGTTATCTTCAAGTCTTTCCAGAATAAATGAGCCATGAAATCTCCACAATCACAATACTGCCTCTGTACATGTATGGAAAGCACATTAACCAGAACTGAAAAGATATTAAATCTGTATCTTTGCAGATCTGTCTGAGGCAACCTCAGTTTTCACCTTCTCTGAGATGCCAACCTGTAGCTACACTGGCACCTGGGAAGGAAAGCCTTCCACGTCCATAAATGCACTGTGGTCCCTTTTGTTTTCTTAAGAAATCATACCAAAATATGTCTGTGGTGAACCATAAGACCAAAAACTCTATGTATGTGTGTTCACTTCAGCAGCACTTGTACTTAAAAAAAATCCATGTAAATAGACTGTTCATTTCCTTTAAAGGAAATTGTATTCAAGTATGAGTTGTCCAGAATAAACTGCACCACTATAAATATGGAGTTTTATGTATTTTCACTGTAGGCAGCTGAGTTAGATAGAAATATTATAGGTACTTAGATAGAGCTAGGCCCTTGATGGAGATAACACGGAAGACAAGATACCTTATATCTGTAAGAGGGACTGATGCTCCCACTGTGGGCCAAACCTAAAGACCAAATATTGAACAACTGCTTACCTCCCTAATGATAAGTATCTGAGATTGATCATCACCTTGAGGAATCAGGAAACAATCACTAACTGGACTGCTTCCCGTTACCCAGTAAACTCCTGTTCTATATTCATGCCCGCTTGCTACCTGACTCAATTCCCCATTTTGTCCGGGACTTAATCAATTTTCCCTGAACAATGGTGCTTGTAATCTCATTGGTTGATCATAGTTTTGTCCCACCTAAGCCAGTTTCCATGTTCTCCATCTTAGACCCGCATGATTTTACCCTGTAAAAATAACCTGGGAGAGATATCTTCTGGGTAACCCCATTGGATCCCCCTTCTGTCCCTCTCTTGGACAGAAGCTTTCTTTCCCCAATAAATATTCTGCTCTTACTCTTTGTTTGTTCCTAAAATTCAAACTTCAGTGTTAGAGAACATGGAATCATCCCAGGTACCTTTCAGGTTGGGGGATTCATTCCCTTATATCATTTTGACAAACCTAATCAAGGTCAAAACAGTCCCATTACTCAGAAAACTTTTCTCAGGCCATTGTCTGTCATTTATTTCTGACCTAATGCAAAAGTAAATCTGCTTTCTGAATCTATGGATTAGTTATATTTTCCATGTTCTACAGATTTACATAAATGAAATCATACTATAAATGTGATTTAATTTCTGGCCTATTTCATTCAGCAAATTCCCATGGAGATTTATCCAAGTTATCACATTCATCAGTAATTTGTTTCTGTATTGACAAGTATTATTTCATTACATATATATATATATATATATATATATATATTACAGTTTGTTTATTCATTCTCTATTAATGACTTTTTAAATTTAAAAGTATAGAAACTTCTGCATCTTCTAAAATTTGATGTATTATATAAAAAGATGCATAAATGCATACTGTATGTGAAACATATTAAGGAAGCAATTTCACAAAGAAAATTCCAAAATTTTATATTGCCATTAGATTTTTTCTTTGTTATTGCACGTAAGACAATTTAAAAGAGAAAGGGAAAAGAAAACTGAGATTTTAAGTCTTTGTATTCATTAAATATTTTCTCAAATTTTTACTTTATTTCTATCATTCAATTCTGCAGTTTTCAACTGACTATTCTTTTAAAAATGACTATTCCATTTTTGGGCATGAGTGCTGTGCAAAGTTAAATTGATACAGTATTCCATTTTTGTTAGATCACTGCATTTGAATTTGTATTTTTACTCTTCCTTAAACAACCAAAAAATGTCCTTATTTTTCCCTTACAGATTATAAGTCAGCATGTTTAAGCATACTGTTACATGGGTAAAAGGTATAATGCTCTTGATCTTAGGAAACAGCTAAATAAATATCAGCTGGTTTCCATGAACTAGCCATCTGACTATTAAAATAAACAAAATGCCCATTGTCTGGTTCATTGTAACTCAAGTGTCCTATAAATTGGCAGTGGTTAAAGGCATAGTTACAAAATAAAAAGGAAGCTTCAAGTTTCTTGCAGTGAAACTTATCTGCATACTACACAACAAAAGGTCTATCCAGGAAGACTTGGCTTGCGAAATGAGTAGTGCTGTAACATGGGTTTCTATATTCTTCCCCTATAGGAGTCTATTTGTAGCCAACAAACGTGTCAAATTCCTTTCTGGGCCATGGCTGCTAGATCCTATTCAGCAAAAAGTAATCCGAGAAAGTAGAAACAATGCAAGTTGTGGACTGTGTGCTCCTGGATTCAAGGACCCAATTAAATCAAAGTGGAAAATCAGGAAATGACTGGAAAAACAAATCTGGAAAAAAGACCATCTGGATAGACAGCAGAACACAGAGGGAAGCCTTCATTACTATCTAAAAGAGATCCGGGAGTGATTGCTCTTCCCACTTCTAAACAGGTTCGGAATCTGAGGAATACTATCCAGCTACACGCTTTCACACTCCGTTTTAACTTTTTTCAGGTATATTTCAAATTTGGATTTAGCAAACTCATAGATAAGCCAGTTTAGATTTTAAGTTCTTCAAAGAAACAGAAACATAGAGGTACTGAGGGTGTTATCCTTTTGCTCCTCACGCTCTCAGTTCCAAGACATCCACAACCTTGTGCAAATTGCCTTCCTTTTTTCTTTTTCCATCAGACTGAATCTTTTACATTATGAACAGTAAGGAGGTAGAGGAACCCTTCTGGTCTCACAATAGACTTTGTTAATGGCCAGCGCTTTGCCCAAAGCCATGTTCCCGGCTTCCATTCTACCAAAATAACCATGAAGCCAAGTGTTTCGTCACAATGAATCTTTTAAAGGGCTGTTATTTGACCCTAATAGTCTCGTCTTCTTTCTATGTCTAAAGAGAAAACGAAAACTGACACCACTCTCTCTCCTCCCTCAACTCAAGAGATATATCTATGTGTGTTAGCAGGATGGTTTGGACAACTTTACTGTGGATTTCTGCTGGTTGATGGAAAGGAACAGTGAATGTTTAATTTGTTTCATCTCCTTTTTTCAATTGTGTCTACTTTTTCTCTTCTTAATTTCTTTCCTTTTTTCCTTGTACCAATTTTTCATGCTTGTATCTGCTAATATGAATAACTGGTTGGAAGTAACACTATGCATCACAATAAATACTCTGAAATTTATATTACTTTGATAAGTGAAAATATGTATCACTTGTAATTTTTCTGTTTTAATACTATTTTATACTCTTTATAAAATAAAAATAAAAAGGAAAATTAACACCACATTTTTATTCTTTGTGAACACAGGCTGGCTCCTAGTCTTTGCCATTTGCCTTTTAATATCTTTGAAGTGACCTTAATCTCCCACAATCATTTGACAAGAAAACCCAAAATCCAATTTTTGCCCAAAGCGTTTTTCATCTTAGTTGCCACTCATAACAAAGATGCAATTTAAAAGTCCTAATGTGTCTGCATCCTCCACTCATTCCCTTGAGTCAGTGAGAAAGCAACTTTTCCTTTTCCTTCTAGCTTCAGTCATCCTTCTGTTGCTATGGTAGCCAGAATGATTGCACGCACACAGAAGAGTGGTAAAAAATGAAACTGGTGACAGAGACAGAAGCCAGATACCTGCAGGTGACCTATGTTCTAAGCCTCCTCAGACAACTTTTAAAGAATTTGGGGTGATGATCTGACCTGACTTTATTTAATTGAATGAGAGAAGAGAATCCACTACTCAGGAATTGCACTTTGCTATTCACAGTTTCTTTTAGGAGGTTTTCTGACTGGAGACTGTTCCAGAAGTGTGGAACTTTTTGGATGACCTACCACAAACTTCACCACTTTTGCGCCTAAAGTTTATCTATGAAGGATTTTGAGCTCAGGCTCCGTGCCTCCTGTCTCTATTTCAAATAAATATGCTTTGTGTTTTTATATGACATGTAATATGCTCAGCATTATCACAGAAAAGGAAATAGGAAACAAATTCAGACTACAGAATCTGAATCCAGCCATATCCTTCTCAGGCCGTTGTCTGTCTCATCTGACCTCAAGAGGGAATTCTAATAATGTTATCATTTGATTCTCATTTCAGGCACTTTGCATTTTGATATATGCTAAAGAATTCAGCAAGTCACCCAGCTGGCATAAGCAATAGGGAAACTTCCTTCAGAGCACAGGTGTACAAGCAAACAAATCCTTTCTGTGCTTGAAAATTGATCCTTCTGTAGAGCGAACTTCTCAGTGGTGTGCTGAACTGGCAAGAAGATGTGGAAGGGCCCATCTGTCAGGTAGAGGGAACAGATGGTGATCACCTCTTCTCACCTTCAGGCACGAACGGCAATAGATACTGTCACCCTGAACTCTCATTCCCAGCCATATTCCAAGGCAAGGAAGCAGCAGAGGGTTGAAGTCTGTTGGTTGAACAAATGGAACCAGCTCCTTAGCTCTGATGTCCTGGACAGATAACCTCATGTTACAAAGGCTGCATAGGACAGTTAGGAGGTGATTTGTAAATATCTTTTAAAAGGAAAATTGTACCAGAAATATAACATAATATAATTAATTTGAATAGTTAAGCATTATGCAGATGTTCAGATGTAACTTGCCAATCTGTCTTTAGAATTCGAGTGGAAGTCTTATGATATTAAAAGAATCTCTTTGTTACCAGCTTGGGTTTTATTTGGCAAATTTGTTGTTAGAGTCCACATCCAGAAATTAAATCATAACCTCCCTTGATCTACAGTTTTTAAAAGGTAAAAATCTGATGCATGTCTAAATTATAGTGAGCAGAGATTAATCAAACAATTTTGCGTAAATGGACTAGACAATTTGGCATGGAAGCCTCTTTAAATAAAGGATGGTTTAGCAGTTCTTCTGCTCTTTAAACAGTCAACCTTAAAATGATTCTTGCAATTCATGAGCGTGGGCTACATCAACCATTTCAACACTTACTCTTTTTTTTTTATGTATTTAGTACAGGGTCTACAGAGCCTTCCTGCACAGATCAGCCTTGTAGTGATACTCCTGTTTTCAGCCTCCCAAGCACTGGGATTGCAGGTGCATACCAACATGCCTAATCTCAATTGCTGTCTCAGTGTACCCCCAGGGGCAAGGCTGGCACAGCATATGAGGGCTTGAACCCCAGTCCCTGCATCTGCCTAAGCAGGCTCTTTAGTCCACTTGACTATCTGGCAGGCCCTCCTTACTCTTTTATTTAGCTAAACATCACAAGCACTAACCTGTACCTGGATGTAGTTAGTTGGTTTGCTCTAAAATATTGAGAGTAAACAGTGTAAGCCAAATAAGCAAGCCAAGCACTGCACACCGGCTTGTACATCTAACCCACTTCTCTGACTCTTCTCTTGTATTTCTTATGTATTTTCAAAGTGCAACAGTCAAAGGAGTCCCTATCCCTCCCTAGCTAATTCTTTTAAATCAGTGCTTCTTTAGAGCTTGGTGACTACAAATTTATGACAGTCTAAATCTTAATCAACATTTTTCTTTAATATCTCAGATAAGTTTTATGAGTGAAAAAAAAAACCCGCTGTTTGAAATCAGGCATGTGTTATTCCTAAATAGTTCTTAAATAGTGAATCATAACATTTGCTCTTCCAACATAACCAAATTAAATTCTATGCTGACAATAGCAAACGTTTGCTCATTTTAACATTTTCTTGACTACTTACCTTTCTACCTAAACTTCTGTGCCCAGAAGCGTGGAAATGCCTTCCCAGTCCAGTTTACCCACTGTACAACATTCAGTAAATCTCCTATTCTTTTTTTCCCTTCCATTTGAAGAACTGATAACAAATAATTCAAAGTAAATTTTTGGCTAAGCAGTGTTTTCAGGTGTAAATATAAATTGTTTCTTTTACAGGCATTGTATACTAAAGTCAATTCTGCTGCAGTTGAAAACCTGTCAGATTTATTTTGTACTGGTATTCAGAATCCTTCCCTTTTGACCAATATTATATAAAGTTCCTCTGGGAAGATAATGTGTATGATTGCAGGCTTGCCTTGTTAAAACCCATGGCTTTTTATGCATCATGTTTTCACCTATGAATAATGCATGAAAGACTATCTCATTACATTTCATTTTCTTTACAGTAGCATCCTCTCTGCTACATGTACTCGGGTTCCCATCAGCACAGCTTCCCTCACTCTGCAGCTTGGCTCCAACTTGACGCCTTCGCAGCATTTTAGACAAAATGGGCGTGTTTAACTTGTCACCTCATGGTTGGTATAAATTATTCACTGGAGCTTTGCAAAGATTTGTGAGATAACCAGCCTAGATTCCGAGGAACTTCACAGGCTGTGTGTGGGAATCTGACAGAGACATCGCAGGCCATTTCTCCAGCACTTGTCCAAAGCAAAGTGGAAGACTGCCTTTGCTCCAAAAGTCAGGCTCACTTTCATGCAAAATCCCCCACTGTCCTCTTGGCATAGCGTTAGCTATAAACGTTTGCCACTCGGTGCGCTGGGGTGTTTCAGTATTTTTCCCATAGCTAAAGGTCAAGGCACAAAGCCCCATTCTTGTTTTGTTTTGTTTTTTTCTTCTTTTGAAATGAAACCATTGGTCTTCCATACCTGACAAGATGAATTAAATGTGGAGAAAAGATCACAGAATTTAATCAGCACAGTCATTCAGTGTGTGTGGTCAAGAACAATCACTCAAGGAGGCATATGGAAAACTAGGTTAGGATATTTGTGTATGAGTAAGAGAGTGTGAGTGTGTTATTATGAGGATCTCAGGCAAGCTTCTAATCTCCAGTTCCCCACATTTCTTCATACGAAAATCAGGTTAGAAATATGATCAATTTTGTCTGTGTCGAATTACAGCTTTCACTCTACTAAGCTTATTTTATTAAAGGAGTCTCATAACAGTAGCAAGTAAAGTAATGTGCAGAAGTCTCAAAATTAACAACAGACAATGTGATTAACAAATTGGCTTCCTACTTTTTCTATTGAATTACATATTTTTCTTGCAATCAATAAGAATTACACAGGTAACACTGGACAAATTTCCATGAATCTAGAAAGGTAAAAGACCCATGGAAGTGTATTTTCTAAATGATAAGAATAATTGCTCGAATTTCTTTATTATTTCTCGTAAGAATATGGACATGATGACAAAAAATCTTTCATATCTCAACTGTCAAATATTTCCTTTAAGAAGTGAAAACTCCTTAAAGTG
>NW_004524828.1:16855-21280 GCF_000260255.1 Octodon degus | reverse complement strand
CTGCATACTTGCTCATTTTAAGTGTCATTAAAAATAATCAGGCTGATTTAGTTGAAATAAAATCTTATCTAAAGAGCACTGTTATATTTACTTACTTATGCTATCTCTTATTCAAATGATTGGTTTATATCCTTCACAGTGCCCACAGGAGAGGTGCTTTCCTTTGGAAAATACCTGAGAGCACAAAGCCCATATGTCTCATGCCTCTCAATAGGAGAGTCTCACTCATTCTCTAAATACTAGATCTTCTTTCCCTTTGAGAGGGGCAATAATCTTGAAGGTAATTTTGTCTAGAGAAAGGCATTTTTCACCTTTTCCCTCATGTTTTCATGTCCTGACAGAAAAACACCAATAGTGATAATTGCATCTTAGAACTGTGACATGGAAGAGTAGAAAAGGAATAGACACTTCGCATCTACCAGAGTCAACTCATCTATAGGCATGAGTCTGTAGGCATCTCATCACTAGAATAGAAAATCTCCTCAAATTAATTTAATATTATTCACTTTGTGTCTTATGTTGAAAAGGGTAACAGAAAAAGTCTTTTGTTTAACATTGTAATCTTTAATACTTGCTTCATCCTCCAGTATGCATATTGCTATTCCTAATTTACCAGTGTACATATTCAGGGTTTAAGATACAAGGGAAAATGAATCAAAAGCAATAGTCTACTTAACATCTTTGTAGTGTAAATGAGAATAGCTGAATTAAATGAATGATCTATCAATTATAGAGTAGAGCGAAACCACAATAAGGCCAGGGAAAAGTACACAATGCGTATGCACGGGCTTTTGTTTGGGTGAAATATAACATGCCAGTACTTTTATCTTGATTAATTCCAAAATGCTTCTTTCACTTATTCCAGTGCCTCACCCTCTTTTCTAATCACATTGACATGTGAACTTTTTTGTCCCTGCCAAGTGAGTAATTTGCAATGGCAATATTAATGTATTTGAGCAGAATTGAATCAAGTCGCTTTCAAAAAAAGATATAGTTATGAGGTCAAATCACATTATATCAAGAAAGTATTGCATATATTTGAGATGAAAAAGGCCTATCTAGATTCAAATAAGGCTAAAACTGATTTAGAAATCATAGAGAAAGTGACCCCGTGGATTTAACTGTGCTGTTTAAATATGAAAAGTAATCTTTCCATTAGTTTTGATATATTTCAAAAATTTACTTAAAGTATAATCATTGAGAAATGTAGATGATTTAACAAATACCCAACTGCAACCTAAAGGAAATGAAGATTTAACATAATGTCTAACACAGAAGGAATCTAGGAAAAAAGACATTAGCAATTTGCCAGGGTTAGTGATCTACAAAAGACTAACCCAGACAATAGCGCCTTTATTTTCAAGAGAGAATTTCTATTGAACGTCAGGTTGTATTTCTGTTTTCTTTGAACTCTAATAGCACATATTGCCTGAATCAATCATTTTATAATAAATCAAGTATCCCTTTACCACTTTTCTCTTGTTTTATTAAAATGTTATTTTGCATCTTGCATTGTCTTTAGCTTTTCTTTTGTGAACTTGTGATAAAACACTAATTATATTCTTTACGACATAGATCACACTTTTCTACATGACAGTCTCCAAAGTGATATACTTTTAAAAATTTGATTTATTTGATTTTCATACCTGGTGTCTTGAAAAATTACAGAGGTAAGTGTAGTTTGAATAATCTTAGGTTGTCATGCTGAGACTCAGAGGAATGGGTGAGATGATCTTTGTGATGACCTGAGTGCTGTTTATAACATATAAGGCATGATTACCAGGCCCCATAATAGCCTCTAAAAGAATAAAAATTGAGGGTTAAAAGTGTAATGAAATGCAAATGAAACTGTCCTGAAAACAAACTGCACATTTCATTTGTTTCATGCAGAATCTAGGACATACAGAGTGTTAAAATTAAATACTATCAACATATTCCAGTCTTAAAATAATGGTGGAAATAACTCATGGTCTAATTAAAACTGCTACTTTAAATGAATCCTACCAAATATTTTGGAAACTGAATATGGTTTCATGGAATTCTATATTAAGAAAGGTTCACAGTATTACTCTGTCTTTTATCTGTTTCTGTCTCCGTCTCTGTCTTTCTGTTACATTTCCTATTTTTTGTCAATACTTTGTGTAAAATTGGAAACTACAGGCAATTTGGCATCTTTGTTTTGCACTTAATTATAAATCAAAAGTAATTAAGATTTAAAATTTAGTGTGATCATTCTTACCTAGGAGAGATTTCCCTTTTTTTCCTCAAAAGATTTCTCCCCTTTAAGATGAAGTAAAGGCTACCAAAAATAAGCATGACTCAGTGTTTGTGACATTTGCTCCATTTCAGGTAGATGTTGTTTAAATAGATTTGCAAACAATGGCTATATTGTTTTGCACTTCATTAAATAAAGGATAAAACAGTACAGTCTAAATATCCCTGGACTTGAGCTAGTTCTGCTATATGCACTCATTCTCTACGGGATCTTGCACGATCCCTTAACCTATTTGGTCTACTATTTTCTCAACTGTAAAAGAACCTTTTGATTTAGAACATCTTTAAGGCCTTTGTCAATATTAAAGCTTCGTAAGTTTCATAATTGTATTGAAATGTGTTTCCTTGTTTAAGCTTGACAATACAAGCTTTTCAAAAACTGTTCTAAAGATAATAAACTTAAATTCCTCAATAGATTATTCTAAAAGCCATAAATTATCATTGCACATTGTTATCCCCAATGGGAAGCAGCTGGTACTAATAAGCCTAGAAGAATTAAGGCTAGTTAGAGAAGAGAGAATATTCAGGAGGGTGGTCCTATGTTGATTCAGGACCCCTTTCCTTTTAAAATGATATTCAGTAGAATTTTTCCTTCAGTTAAATTTTACAAGAAATACTGTTGTCAGCAAAACAATAATTAGTTTTAATAATTTATGTCATGTTTTAAAAATGTGTCGTGCATCTGAGACCTGAGCTTTGCTAAGTATGTTTCTGTTACCTGAAACTGTTTGAAATGTGAATTTAAGCAACAACCATGAACGGAGCTTCCATGACAATATACAGTGACTAGCTAGATAGTATATGGCAACTAGTAACCTCTAATTACTCTAGGTTTATATCCCATCTTCAAAGAACTTACAATTTAATTCAGGAGAGAAAATAAATTTTGGAAAAATATAGACAATAAAAAGAGGTGCTAGAGTAGGTGCTACAGAGAGCTATTCATTATCATCAAGCAGGGCAATTTTGTAAGAAATAATGAATTTCAGAAAAGAAAAATGATGCTTTTGGTTCAAGTGGTGGTTGAGTCTGCTATCAGGGAAGTTAGTTATAACTGTGGAGCAGAATTGGGTTTTGTGGTTCCTCAGCCGAGTGTATTGCTACTTCCCCTGACTCCTCATTTAGCTGGGAACCATGCATGGTAACACACCAGAGGTGAAATGTGCCTGTTTAAGAAAATGTCAGTTTAGTGTCATCAGGCCTCTTTCATCATGCTCTTCTGCTTTTGCGGCTTTAGAAGTCATTAACTCCCCTCAATTGCATAGCTACCAAATGAACCGGCCTGAGCTATCTGACTCACTGGAATTTACATGAAGGAAAGGTAAATCTTGATTGTGATAAACTGCTGAGACATGAGGCTCCAAGGTTCTGCATTTATCTGGTGCAGTGACTTGCAGAAGTCATTTTAACTGGCAAAAGAGATGAGTAGAATTTAATTTTTTAAAAAGGGAATATATTATACACTTTTGGAATCATATAAAAATGTACAGTGCTGAAAAATGCACGAAGTACTATACAGCAACAATACACAGAGACACAACAAACAGGAATATACACAATTGAAACAAAAGATGTAAAAGTTATAATAATTTAATTTATATGATCATTGTGGTAAGCTTATGTAGAATTTATTGGCAGGTGAAGCAGCATGACTTTTACTCTGCAAATTCTTGGCAAACAATGAAGAAGCACACAAAAACTGTCAAAGAAATTCAGAAACTAACAAAAAATGAGAGTAATTATCCTTTAAAATATTATCTGAATAAATGATGATTTGGTGTTTGAAAATAGTTGCACATACAGAGGAAAATATATGTGTATTAAAATATTCAAGATTCTCTATATGTTTAGCCTTCATTTATGTGTTAAATACTCATTGTTTGTTATATTCATAACTAAAATTTCCACAGAAAAATGTAAAATGCTGTGTCAAAGTAAAAATACCATAAAAGTATCAAAAAATTTGGACAGAATTTCAAAAATTTTAGTAATAACAGCATACAATGTTTGTACCAATTTAAAAATAAATGAAAAACTTGTCAAGCTCTAGAAATAAAAGAATACATTGAACATGTAATAGTTCTCATTTTTTGTTTTTAAAGAGAATAATAAATAATAAAAAAAATAGAAACAATACATAATTTCACTAAA
>NW_004524828.1:10557-16499 GCF_000260255.1 Octodon degus | reverse complement strand
CTCCTTTCCCTCATCCCTGTTCTTTCCCTTTGAACAGTTTCTTTCCCTTTTACATTATCTATTGTACCATTCAGATTTAATTTACTCTTTCCCTCTGGCTTCACATCTAAAATGTGGCAACCAACCATTTTTTCCAATACAATACAGATGCATATTTATATGCCGCAGAATATTATGTTCATATCTTCCGAAAAACCATTAGAATATTGATTGAATTGAGTTGTGTAAAGTTCTACCATTTGAAACAATATGATGATCAAATTCAGTGGGGAAGCATATATTAAAAAGTAGTGGACATTAAAACTATCTTTGGAATGAATAAAAGGACAGAAACGATTTATTCAGAGTGAGGTGGTTGGGCCATCCAGATAGCTCAGCACACAAAGTGCCTGCTTAAGCGGACGCAGGGACCAGGGTTCAGTCCCTGGCACAACACGCCACACTAGCCCCACCCCCAAGCATGCTGAGCCAGGGTGTTGGTGTACAGCTGCAATCCCAGCTCCGGAGAGGCTGAAAACAGGAGGATCACTATGAGTCAGCTGCGTAGTGAGACCCTGTACCGAACACATTAAAAACAACAACAACAACAAAAAACCAAATTTATACAATTATTTAACACTAATCATATTAATGTTAAGTAAGAGTTTTGTGTTTAGGGAGCATAATAGACAGCAATCATCTAATATGCACTTATTTCTCTAAAATTTTAGTTTATATAAAACTACATCTATTGGAGTAGAAGCTACTACTACATATTCTAGAATAACAGAGGGTGATTTTTATCCTGGAAATGATTTATAAAAACCTCTAATTTCAAATGAACAATTTAATGTGGTGAAAATTTATGTCTTGACAGCTAGAGAGGTATCTAGAAAAAAGTAGCCTCTGTTCCTGACTTTGCTTTTCACCATGGAGGTGCACCTTCTAACCCTGCGTGGGAGTACGATGTGCAAGGTCGTGGATTCCTTAGAACCATAACTGGAGTCTGTAGGTTATGTCTATTTTTTTTAGAGGTTGTGTTAGACTTTATAATTATATTAACATTTCTAGAAAGTCCATGTAGATAGGGAAAAGATATTTTGACTGACAATTTTGTTGGAATTCTTTTCCATGATTGATTGGTTTTGTGGCATGGGGCCTGAGATCAGGCAGCATGTCATGGAAGAAGCATGTGTCAGGGATCTGGGGAGATAGCTCGGTGGTCTAAGTGCCTGCCTGGCAAGCATTAGGACCTGGGTTCAATCCCCAGTGCCACATGCCGTGCCAACCCTGGAACCCCGGGCATGGTAGCACACATCTCTCATTCCAGTGCTGGGGAGTCTGAGACAGAATGATCACTATGAGTCTCAGCTGTGGAGCAAGACCCTGTACCAAATAAATAAATAAAATAAATAAATAAATAATAAGAAAAGGCATTAGCCATAGTAATCAAATAAGAGAAAGAAGTAATAGGACATGATAGGGAGGGAAGAAATAAAATCATTAGTAGAAGATTTTGTGATCCTCTATAAAGAAGATCCAAGTACTTCATGAAAAGACTCCCTAAAATTTAAAAACAAATTCAGTAATATAGCACAGGATACAAAAATCAAGAAACAGAAATCAAAAGCATTTCTCTAAGCCAGTAAACAAGTTACCAAGAAAGAAATTAAGAAAATAATACCATCCACAATGGCATAAAATATTAAATACTTAAAAGTTACCCTAACCAAGAAGGAAAAGATTGCCACATTGAAAAATACAGTACTCTGAAAAAAGGAGATAAAAGAGGACATCAAAAAGTGGAAAGATGCCTCTTATTCCTGGACAGGCAGAACCAATATTGTCAAAATGGCCTTTAAAAATGTATACAGACTTAATACAATCCCAAACAAAATAACAAGAATGGTCCTCACAAAACTAGAGAAAAAAAATCCCAACAAGTGTATGGAAACAGAAGAGACCTAGAACTTCAAAGGTAATTCTGGGGAATAAGATAAAAGAGGAGCTACCACAATTCTGGATTTCAAGTAATATTACAAGACAGCGGTGATGAAAACAGTACGATAGTAGCACAAGAACAGATCAGACATGGACATCAATGGAACAACGGAAGGATGAAGACTCAACCCAGACCTGTCTAGCCATCTGTTCATTGACTGAGGGACCAAAAATATATGATAGAGTAAAATAATATTTTTAACAAATGGTGCTGCAAGATCCGGCTACACATATGGGAAAAAACTGAGTCTAAAACTACATTTCTCAGGCTTTAGAAAATGAAAATCAGGATGGATTTATAACTTAAATATGAAAATAGAAACAATGTTGTGGAAGATAAATTACATTATGTTTCAATTTTTTAAAGAGAACAAAAAATAGTAAAACAAAATAGAACTAATACAAAATTTTACTAACCAAGATGAAAGGAATTAAACAATGGATACTATATTACATATTGTTGTCCTCAAATTAGTTGTTCGAATTACCAATTATAAACATGCAAAATTGGGCAAAAAAGATAAAAAAAAAAGAGGAAGAGAAAAAAATGAAGCATTAACTGCTCCTTAGGCAAGGACATTCTGAACAGAATACCTATTGTACAAGAAATGGCATCAAGAATCAACAAATGCCCTCAGACCTAATTAAAAAGCTTCTGCACATAAAGAAAAAAATAAAATAGAATGAAAAGACAACCTATAGAATAGGAAAACATTTTGTCAGCTATTCCTCAGACAGAAGACTAAGATAGAGAATATGGTGTACAAATATATATACATACATATACATATATATCCTCTAATATGAAAGAACCATTAATAAATGTGCAACTTAATTAATAGAGACTTCCTTGAAGAAGTACAAATAACCAATATACATTGCAACTGTATCCCAGCATAGACCAAGTTCTAGTTTGTAGCACTTTCTTCAGTTTGATTTAAACCTGTAAACTCAAGGAAAAAGCCATGATTGTGTACTGACATACACCCACCCATGGAGCTTTACCATATAATGATGCTGATGTGAATGACTGACCACACACACGAGGTTTAGTCCATCTGATTAGAATGGAGTTGGAAAGTTCCTGTCACCCAGTGGTCTCATAGCCTTCAAGGCATCACTATACAATTTCTTCTTCACTTAGGCACTGGAGGATGTGGGAAATCACCTGGGTACAAGCCAAGACTAGTGTTGAATAAAAGTATACGTCTTGTGCTGGAAATGGCCTTATGTATCTGGTGCTTACCAGATTTCTTGAGTAAACAAAGAGAACACATCAGGATTCTTATCTGTATCATCTAAGTTGTGCAAATACACTCTGTGATGTTCAGCTCATGACGAGATCATCTACTGATAGAAATGTCTTAAAACTTACCTCAGGCACTGAATGCCATGTGACTATATTTGACATACATATGCTAATTTAAGATAAATTAAAGTTCTAAGATAGTCACAGTAGCTCCAGGATACTTAAGATGAAGATCTGGTGATTCAAGAAGTCAATAAATGGAGCTGCTGACATACTGACCAATGTGGTTGTGAGGAAGTATAATTTGAGTTTGCTGAAAAACCCAGAAAGTCTTCGACATAATCTTACCACTGAATGAAAAGAAATAATACAGTAAATAAGGAAAACTATTCCAAAAACTGCTTAAGACAAATGGTCAGGATTATAACAATCTTTAAGGAATTTGATTAACTGAATACATTAAGCATTTCAAAGCAGTTAAGGCCAGCACCTGCTGTTTAGTAGAGTATTATGGCTTAAAGCTTTTCACCTGTCAGGAAACTGAAAAAGACCAATATCTAATTAAAATCAAAACATTTAAAATAGTCAACTAGGCTGCTTGAAGAGTTTATAATATGTAAACTTGTTTTTTTTTAATTAGGTGAAAATATAATCAAGTGTTGGAAGGCTATGTAGGCTTACATATATCTCATTTTTGAAAAGTATCCTGTTGCTTATAATTAAAATGACTAATATATTCATTAAATTTAATACCTGAAGAAACTGTTTCATTAAATTGAGGTATAGTTTAGATCTTTTTTTCCTGAAACAAGTAAGTTAAGAATTTGTAAATTTAATGGCACTGTAGAGTATAGAGTTAAAAAAAAGAAAAGAAAGTAAAAGAAAATCAATATAAATACAAAGGCTATACAAATTTAGCAGTATGAGATATATTTTTTAAAAAGCCAAGTACGTAGGAAGACAAATTTATTTATTTATTACAGGGTCTACAGGGTCTCACTACATAGATCAGGCTTGTAGTGATTCTCCTGTTTTCAGTCTCCCAAGGGCTGGGATTACAGGTGTGTACCACCATGCCCAGTCTCAATCGTTGTCTCAGTGCGCCCTGGGGGTGGGGCTGGCATGCTGGGGATCAAACCCGATCCCTGAGCCTCTTTAAACTGGCACTTCAGTCCGCTGAGCTATCTGGCCAGTCCAGAAGACAAATTTAAAATAATTTCTACCTCTTGTTAAAAAAAACCAAGTATGTCCACAATATCACAAAACATGCACCTTTAGATAAGCAGATGCTGTAATTATGATCTAAAATCTTTAATATCTCCAAAGCAGGGAGGTCATTTAACGACTGTATAGTGCAAAATGATGTCGCACAATACCCAGTTGATGTTATTGGTTTTCCTTTTCTTCAATTTTCTTTATTTGGATCCTGTGGTCTCTTTTTTTCCCTCGTTTCTTAGGTAATTATTCTATGAAAGTTGACATAACACAATTTCACAGGCTGGGCAGCTTAAACAATAGAAATTTATTTCTAACAGTTCTGAAGACCAAAGCTTAAAGTTTTGGTCAAAGATCAAAGAACACCCAGGAGTCAGTCCAGAGAGCACTTTCTTCCTGGTTTGCACTTGGCTGCATTTCTCCCTCTAATAGTGCATTTTCCCTCTAATAGCTCCTATGTGATTAGGAATTCATTCTTTTTTTTTTCTTTTGTGGAACTGGGGATTGAACTCAGGCCCTTGTGCTTGCCAGCTGAGTGCTTATTCTACTGAGCTATCTCCCCAGCTCAGGGAATTCATTCTTAAGCTATGTGTGAGTCCATCTTAATTGTCATTGTAAGTGGTATAAGCAAATCCTAGAGAGATTCTACTTTTCAGTAGAATAATCCATTGGTGTTCACAGTGAGGTGGATCTCACTGGAAGGAGGTGGGTTATCAAGGACTTGCTAGTGGCAGATGTGTCTTCCATGGATGTTCTTTTCCTATGCTCCACTTTCTGGGTGGATGAAGTTTAACCTGCTTTTAGATCCCTGACCCACAGAAATCATATCCGAATGAGCATTCATTTTCATAAGTTGTTTAATTTTAGAGTATGTTACTCAGATTTCTGTAATGCTGACAATATATCTGAAAGAAAAACTTAAAAAAAGGAAGATTTATTTTGGATCATGTGTTCAGAGGTTTTGTGAGCTGGGTTCTGAGGTGATTTTCTCTTTTCAGGGTCTCTATACAGGTTCTTATTATCCTAAGAAAAGAATTGGACAAGCAATAAAGCAGGTAAGTTTCATATTTATTAGTCATTGATGGAAAGAAAAACATGAAAAAGATGCATTCTCTGCATAGCGAATGTGGGACAATTACATGTAAGAAAAGGGATATATTCTGCAGAGTATACAGCAGGCTGGTGAAAAATCTTTTATTTATTATTTTAATTTATTTATTTATCTTCCTGTCTAAGGCTTCCCAGTGATGAGATTACAGGCTGAAGCCACCACGCCTGGTTTCAGTGGCTGGCGCTATAAGGGGCTGGTGTGGCATAAGTTACTGGAAATCAAACATGGGTTCTTTTTTGTTTATTTTTAACAATTTTATTGAGAAAACAATAGCAATGAGACAGTTTCACAGCTGATTAATGACACATCTTCAATAATTAATACAGACCCAGACCTAGCCCAGGTCCGGTGAGTGTGGGGAGAGCTTCCTGCTACCCTGCGCCAGTG
>NW_004524828.1:0-652 GCF_000260255.1 Octodon degus | reverse complement strand
CGGGAGGGGAAGAGGAGGGAGAACAAAGGAAAAGAAAGAAAATAGAATGCAAAAAGTGAAGAATCGAGATATATTATGTACATCCACATTTCCTACGATGAATGTGATCGTTATGTATATCAAAAGTGTACCAATCAATTAAAAATTATTTAAAAAACAGAAAAATAATTAATACATTGCATGTTATTGTCTTAGTGGTTATTCATAGTACAAGATGTAGACATGATATCCTGTCTCAAACCCTATTATAACAAATTTCTCTAATCATTGAATTAAGAGAATGGAGTTGTATATCTGTCCTATTTTGATTATATAGATACAAAAGGGTTGCTCATTTCTATCCCACTTTTGGTTAGTTTTGTCAGAGTTGGGCATTCAATCGTCATTACAATAGTGTAGGTGCTTCAATTCCACAGAATCTCCCAATACAGTCACATAGTCCATAATAGTAGTGGGCTTTCCATAAGACTGGCTATGTCCAAAGTTGCTAACTTGAGCTTTTTACAGCTCAGCATATTAATGTGGATTTACTTTTTATACTTCATTTTCATACTTTTCTGTTGGATGGTTATGACCAAGATAAAGCAAGACATACATAACAAGAAATGTAAATTTTGTATCTGAGGAGGTCAGCCAAATCCCCTCAGGATTT
>NW_004524827.1:3134411-3140766 GCF_000260255.1 Octodon degus | reverse complement strand
AGGGCTTATTCTACCGATCCATCTTCCCAGGCCATGTCTCCAGTTTTCTCATCATTCCAGTCAATTTTAAATTGTTTAACTTTGTTTAATTCAATAGCTATTGTTAGATTAATGGGAGGGTGTCTCTTGTGACTTTTATGAATATGAATATTTATTTTCTTCTTTGCTGTTCAATTTCTTATCTTCTAGATCTGATGATAGTTCATCTTTTGTATATATTTTCAGTA
This sequence comes from Octodon degus, assembly GCF_000260255.1. Classification (NCBI taxonomy): domain Eukaryota; kingdom Metazoa; phylum Chordata; class Mammalia; order Rodentia; family Octodontidae; genus Octodon; species Octodon degus. Next base: position 3,140,539 of record NW_004524827.1, on the reverse strand, counting down.
GAGTTTCAAATTTCATGCATTTGGTTGGACATGTTTTATTGATTCAATTTTTCCCGTATGTTTGACATTCTTGGTTTCTATGGTTTTCCTGAGGTCCTCTATTAGTTTATCTGTGTCTGCTTTGTTGGCTTATTTATGACTGTCACTTATCTTTTCACCTTAGAGATTATTTTTCTGTGACTTTTATTTGTATTTTTGCTATTATCATTTATTTAGTTCCATTTGTTGGCTTATGATTACTTCTATCATTTTGTATTCTATACTTGTCTTGGATAACCTGCATATTTTGGCTTTTAGTTTGCTTCTTTGTCTTGCCATCTTCAATTTTATGCTTCATGTACCAAAAACAGGGTAAACCAACAACATGAAATAATTTTTTTAATTTTTAATTTTTTGTTTTTATTTTTATTTTTTGATGGAACTGGGGTTTGAACTCAGTCCCTTGCACTTGCCAGGGAAGCATTTATTCTACTGAGCCATCTCCGTGGCCCCCTATTTTTTATTTCTTAAAGAGAGTAAAAATTAGAATTAAAAAAATTTAAAAGTGATACAGAATTTCACTTAACAAAGTAATATGGATTTCAAAGTATTTTTAATACATAGTGTTGTCTCCCAACCAGTTATTCATATTACCAGATATATGCATTTAAAATTGGAAGAAGAAATGCATAATAAACTAAGAAAAAGTAAAAACAATTGAAAAATGGAGAAGAAACAAATTAACACAATAACTATGTCTTTCCATAGACTTGCAGAAATTTACAGTACAGTTGTCTAAACCATCATGCTTACATACATAGATAAATCTATTTTCCCCACTCCCCCCTATCCTTTTTCTCAACTCAGTAACTCTTTCTTATTGAATAAGTTCATTCCTTTTTTCCGGTATATATTCCAGTGTATATACACCCTTCAGATTCCAGGGTTTTCTCTTTCACTTTCTCACACTAAGGAGAAAATATGATGTTTGCTTATGCTGGTCTGATTTATTTCACTTAAGAGTATGATCTCTAGTTGCATCCATTTACTGGAAAAAGACTCAAACTTATTCTATTTTATAGCTGAATAACATTCCTTTATGTAAAAATACATCTTCCTTATGTGTTCTTCAGTTGATAGGATTCTGAGTTGTTTCAAGGATTTAGTTATGACAAATTATGCTGCTATAAACATGGGTGCACATATAACATTGTGGTGTGAGGTTTTTAGTTCTTCTGGAGAAATACCCATAAGAGGAATAGCTGGCTTGAATGAAATCTCCAATCCTAGATTTTTGAGGAATCTCCTGAGATGAATATACACTTGGGAAAGTAAATATATGAAAAAATGTTCAACATCATTGGCCATTCAAGAAATATAAATTAAAACAACAGTGAGATTCCATCTCACTCCAGAAAGAATGGTTATCTTCAAGAAGTCAGCCAATAACATATGCTGAAGAGGCTGTGGAGAAAAAGGTACCTTTCTGCACTGTTGGTGGGAGAGCAGACTGGTACAACCATTATAGAAATCAGTGTGGAGATTCATAAAATAAATATTAACATGCATAAAAAAACAAATAAGTACTAGAAACTATAGTCGGGACCTTAATACATCACTCTCACAAATGCATAGATTAAGTATGCAAAATATTTACACAGAAATTTTAGAATTAAACACAGCCTCTAAACAAATGGGCTTGGCAAATGTTCTGAGCTCTGACCAGAATCTCCCAAACAGAACAGCTGAAGCTGCTCCAGCTCTTCATAAGTAGGCAACCTTTCCAAATCTTTTCCATCTCTTTCCATAAGCCATTCCCAAAAGCTTGTTATCCATATGGTCAGGTTAGCCACAGCAACAACCCCATTTCTCTGGTACCAAATTCTGTCTCAATTACTCTTCGTTCATTGCTGGGACATATAACTAACAGCCAAAATGAAGGAAGGAAGCGTTTATTTAGCTCATAGTTACTGGAGGTTTCAGTGCATATTCAGCTGGCTACAAGGCACAGTGGCACATGGCAAAAAGCAACCTTTCATGGCAGCGGCAAACAGCAGATGAGCCAAGGGAGGACTAGCAACAACAATGGCAACAGAGAAGTCTGTCCCTCTGTCTCACTTAATGTTACATTAAGGCTATCCACGGAAGGCTGGGGGAAATATTCACACCTATAATCCCAGCAGTACTGAGACCAATAATCCAAGCCTTGGATCACCCATAATGCCAGAGGACCATGAGTTAGTTAACTTCAAACTCTTGAAGTCTCCACCCCCTGACTGTATGAGGCTTTGCGGGGACAACTTGATACAAACCGTAACATTAAGACATAAAAATGCTAAATATTTTTCTCAGATGCCCATTTTTAGATTGGGTCTTTGAATTTTGCATGTATGATTTTTTAAATTCAAAACAGCTATTCCCCTTCTGGGTATTTTTTCCAGAAGAATTGCAAACATCATACCACCTCAACATGTGGGCATTCATGTTTGAAGCAGTGCAATTTGCAATAGCTGAATATTGGAAACAACCAAAAATAAATCAGACCCATATGTGTGAACATCATATTATCCCCACAGTGTATGAATCAGAAAGAGTAAATAAAATTTGAAAGGCACAAAAGGTATTGTGAAAGAGAAAGAAATTGCTCAAAAGGAAAGAAAAATTCAGATGAAGAAAAAGGGAAAAAAAGGAAGAGGACTGACAATATGCGATGTAATAGCCGTTGTTAATTTCTTATCACCTTGTTTTGAAATTTTGTAACATTTTTATTGTTTTTGTGTTTTGTTTTTGATCTTTTGCTTTTGTTCTTTATAAATATAAAATTTAAAATTCCAAATAAATACATATCAGGCAATGAAACTGAAAACATATTTTTTTTAATTTTATGTATTTGGTACAGGGACTCACTACACAGGTCTGACTCGTAGTGATCCTCCTGTTTTCAGCCTCCCTAGTACTGTGATTACAGTTATGTGTCACTATGCCCAAACTCAGTAGCTGGGTTAGGGTCAACATGCCAGGGGGTGGGGTCAGTGCAGCATATGGTTCCAGGAATCAAACTCTGGTCCCTGTTCTTGCCTAAGAAGGCACTTATTCTGCTGAGCTACCTGGCCAGCACTTAAAATGTAATTTAAAATCTATGGTCAAATTAAAGTCCTGGTCCTGATGGTTTCACTGTTGAATTATATTTAAAAAAATATAGAACAAATGTCACTATGCTCAAATTCTTTAATGAAAATGAAAGGGAAGTGCTACTTCTAAATCACTTCTGGAAGCAAATATTTCCCTGATGTTAAGACTTGAGAAGGATCCAACCAAAAAATAAAACTACAGGTATTATTGGTAATGAACATAGATGAGAATATCTTTAATACTGGTGAACAGAATGCAGCAAATTATCAAGAAGATTATAAATCAAATGCAAGTGCCAGGGAGATAGTTCAGCAGAATTAGCACTTGCTTGACAAGCACAAGGTTCAATCACCAGTAGCACAAAAAAAGTAAGTAAGAATAAAAGACGAGAAAAAACTATTAAGTATTCTTGAAAGCAAGTTGTAATACTCAATTATTTGTCTTATTTATTTATTTATTTATTTACTTGCACAACTGGGGATTGAACTCAGGCCCTTGCACTCATCAGAGAGGCACTTATTCCATTGAGCCCCCTCCCCACCCCATGTTTGTCCAAACTTGCATAATTATGTCTGTTACTCTGAGCAATGAATTTTATGATAAAAATAGATAGTAGAATAGCCCTTGTTCATTAGCTATTCTTATTTTGAAACATATGTACTGTCATAAGTTACCCTTTCCTGTCTTTGTTTCTGCTATTTGTTTTTACTATTCAAAATAAAATAAAATTATTTTTGAAAAAAAGACGAAATATAAATCATCCCAGTGATGAAGGGATGTTTGAACATATGCAGATAAATAAATGTAATATACCATACTAACAGAATCAAGGAAAAAATTGAGATAATCACCTCAATAGTTGCAGAAAAAGGATTTGACAAAGTCAAAACCAATTCATGGAAAAAAAAGCCTACATAATATTGGTAAATATGCCCTATACCTGAATTTTATTAAAGCTATCTATGCTAAACTCACAGTCAACATCACATTAAATGATAAAAAATGGAAATGTTTCACTCTAAAACCAGGAACAAAACAGGAATGTCCATTATCTCCACTGCTATTCATTATAGTGCTGGAAATATTAGCCAGAGCAAATACACAATAGGAAAAAATAAAGATGATAGAAAAGGAAAATTTTGAATTATTATTTGCAGTTGACATGATACTCTATATAGAACACAAATCTTCACCCAGAAGTATTGCAGATTTAGTATTCAAATTCTGTAGTGTGGCAGCATACAAAGTCAACCCTCAAAAATCAATAATCTTTTTCATAAGCACCAACTTGTGGAGATGAAAATTAGGGAAAGCAAACATTCTATGAGAAGATCTAAAATGAAATAATTAAGAATCCATCTCTAATATGATGCCATAGATATTTACAGTGAAAATTACAGTATCCTAGAAAGAGATAGTGAAGAAGACATTATAAAATGGAAAGAAAACCCTCTCTCTTGAAAAGGAAGAGTCAATATAGTGAAAATTGCTATAATCCCAAAGCTCCTATGCAAAATTAATGCAATCCAAAACAAAATTACGTTAGCATACCTCACAGATGTAGAGAAAAAATGAGTAAAATTCATTTCGAACTAGAAAAGATCTAGAACATCAAAAGCAATTCTGGGCAACAAAGGCAAGTCAGCCAATATCACAGTCCCAGAAATGAAACTACAGTATAAAGCTACTGTGATAAGACCAGCAAGGTATTGTCTAGAAAAGCAGGCCTAAGGATCAGTGAAATACAATATAAGATGCAGATGCAACCCTAAACACACATAGAAGCATTATCATTGATAAAAGGGCCAAACATATTCAGTGGAAGAAAGACAATCTCTTTGATAAATGGTGTTGGAACAAACTGGATTTTCACATGCCAAAGAGAAAAACTAGATCGATGTCTATCATTATTCATCAATCTAAAGCCAAAGTAAGACAAAGATCTAAATGTTAAAATAGAATTACTAATTTACTGCAAGAGAGAATAGTCAAAATAAAAAACCATGAAGACCCAGGTGTAAGCACAGACTTCATTAACAAAACCCAGACAGTAAGGGAAATAGTGCAAAGAATCAACAAATGGGATCTCACTTTATTTTTTAATCCTTTCTGTCTTTGTTTGTTTATTTGTTTGTTTGTTTCCTTCTTTATTTGATGCAAAGAATCACTACATAGCTTGGACTCATAGTGATCCTCCTATCTCAGCCTCCCCAGCACTGGTATTACAGGTGTGAGCCATCACAACTGGTTTTGGTGGCTGGCATGACATACAATACTGGGCATCAAACTTGGGTCTTTGTGCTTGCCAGGCAGGTGCTTAAACCTCTGTGCTGTCTTTCTAGCCTAAGTTCTCACTTTATTATAGAGCTTTTGCACAACAAATAATATCTGCAATAGAGTGAAAAGACAACTCGCACAGTATGGAAATATAGTCACGTTTCTGTCAATTGGGGTAATTATATCTAAAAATTACAAAAATTGGAAAATATCACAAACCCTCAAATTCAAAGACCAATGAGAAATGGGCCTCTGAAATGAATACATACTTCTCAGATGAAACATAACACAAACCACGAATAAATACATGAAAAACTTTTCAACATGATTTTTGATACAAGATATGCAAATTAAAACAATACTAAGATTCCATCTCACTGAAGTAATAATGGCTGTCATCAAGAAATCAACAAATAGCAAATAATGATGGTATTGTGGGGAAAAAGGAATGCTTCTGTACTGTTGATAGGAATGTATACTTTTGCATCCACCTTGAAAATAAAAGTGGCGATTCCTTGAAAAATGAGGATTGGAGGTTGCATTAGAAATAGCTATTCTCCTTCTGGATATATTCTCAGAAGTAACGACATCATGCCACAGGGATATATGTACACCCACATTAGTAGGAGTAAAATTTGTAATAGCTAAATCTTGGAAACAACTGAAAAGCACATCAAAAAATATTGTCACACTATTATGAGAAACTGCATGAGTAAATAAGACCCAAAGTGCATAACAGA
>NW_004524827.1:3131583-3133211 GCF_000260255.1 Octodon degus | reverse complement strand
AGGAACAAGAAAGAATATCCACCAGCTTCATACTTGCTCAACACAATGTTGAAAATATTAGCTAGAACAATCAGGCAGAGAAAAGAAATAAACAGAATATGTATATGTAGCTAAGGAAAAAGGCAAAATATCTTTACAGCTGACAAGATGCTTTGAATAAAGATAAAAAAAAAATTCTACCAATCGACTCCCAAAATTAAGTCAGTTCAGTAATGTAGCATGACACAAAAGTAAAATACACAGAAAAATCAATAGTATTCCTGTGTACAAGTAATGAACTCACTGAAAAAGAAATTAGGAAACAAATGCCATTTGCAACAGCATCAAGAAAAGCTAAATACTTAGCAATTAACTGAAGCCAGGAAGTGAAAACCTCTTGAAAAAGAACTACAAAACTATTGAAAAGGAGATTGAAGAAGATATCAGAAGATGGAAAATGTCCCCTGTTTCAAGATAGACAGAAAAAGTATTTTCAAAATGAACATATTTTCAATATTGAATGTGCTTTTAAACCAATCCTAATCAAAATACCTGCAGTGTTCCTCACATAACTAGAGAAAACAATTCAAAACCTTGTACAGAGAACAGTCTTAAAATAAGAAAAGCAATCCTGGGCAGCAAGAGCAAAGAAGGAGGCATCATAATACTTGGCTACAATTTAAAACTTGTTAAATGACAATAAATAAAAATAGCACAGCACGTTATTGACCAGAAAAGGCCTTGTTGATCAATGGAGCAGACTATGCAATGCAAAAATAATTTTGCGAATATTTGGAAACCTGATTTTTAACAAAGGATTAAAAATATGTACTGAAAGAAAGATAACTTCTTTAGCAAATGATGAGAAAACTCACTATCAACATGCAACATATTGAAGCTAAAAAAATATTTCTCACCATGAATTAAAATAATCCAGAATGGATTAAATAACTTAATGTCCCTAAGAAACCCTTAACCCACTGAGAGTTACAATATGTAAAAATCTTTAACTCAAAATTTAAAGACCCAATCCAGAAATGGGCATCTGAGATGAAAGCACACTTCTCATAGGACAATATTAAAGAAACAAATAAATATATGAAAAAATGTCCCACATCATTAGCCATCTGTGAAATGCAAATTAAAACAACACTGAAATATCATCTCTTCCCAGAAAGGATGGTTATCATAAAGAAATCAACCAACAACAAATGTTGGATAGACTGTGGGGAAAAGGGAACACTTCTACACTGCTGGTGGGAATGTAGACTGGTGCAACTATTAAGGAAATCACTGTGGAGAATTCTTAAAAAACTAGGACTGGAAATCCCATTCAAGCCAGTTATCCTTCTACTGGGAATTTTCACAGAGGAAATGAAAACGTCATATCTTAGGGACATATGTGTACCTATGTTTATAGGAGCTCAATGTGTGTTACCCCAGTCTTGGAAACAACCAAGATGCCAATCATATGAAGAATGCTTGAAAAAGATGTTGTATTTTTATACAGTGGAGTATTACTCAGCTATAAAGAGTGATAAACTTGAAGCATTTACATATACATGGATGCCACTTGAAGATATACTCATAAGTGAAATAAACAAGACCCACATGTGTAAATAACATATAGTCTCCCTAGTATAAGAACT
>NW_004524827.1:3129194-3130958 GCF_000260255.1 Octodon degus | reverse complement strand
AAAAATATCTGTTCCATGTTAGGCCTAAGATATTTGATATTCAGGCAGATAGTGAGGTTAAAGCCAACTTCATGTGTTGTAGGTAAAGAATAAGCTTATCTTCTGGGCGGGTAACAATATAAGTTAGCAGACCAAAAATTAGAAAAGTAGATGTGTTACAAGGACAGCCAACATTTTCACCCTAGAATTTCAAGGTCAGTGAAGACTCAGGACATAGGAGAACCTATGCTGTAACACCATGTAACTCAGTTCTGTCCCAGGTTTTCTGATCAAGGAGATTATGGGGACACAGAGCGAAGTGATCAATGATGTAGACTGTGCCTAAGAAGAGTCACATGAGAAGAAACATTCTCTCAGGCTTTCACGGAGAGCAAATTGGTCAAGCAATGGCTGTGACTCATCCACATGGCTGACACTGACAAAGCATCTGTGAACTGCAGTACAGGGTTAGAGGATAAGTCCTGAGGGTACTTGACTGACCTTATCAGATACAAAAGTTACATTTCTTGTTATACCTAGCTAGCTTTATCTAGCTTTATCTTGGTCTTAACCATGCAGCAGAAAAGTATAAAAAGGAGGCATATAAAGTAAAGCCATATTAATATACTGAGCTGTGAAAGACTCAAGTCAACAATTTCTGTGGATAAACCACTACTATTGTGGACTGTTGGACTGTGTTGGAATGTTTTGCTGAATTCACGCACCTATAGTATTTAGATGCCAATGAAATACCCATCTCTGACAGGACTAAGCAAAAAAATGGGGATACAAAGGAAGGATCATTCTGTGTTTGTATATACAGAATAGTTAGGATAGATATACAGCTACTTTCACTTAATTCAATGACAAGAAATATTTGTACTAGTAATTTTGGGGCAGGATATCCTGTCTGCATCTTGTATTATGGAAAACAACAAAGAAGATAACAATGTACAATGTGTTAATTATTGAAACTGTCCTTTTAATCAGTTTTCAAACTGTCTCATTGCTATTTGTTTCTCAATAAAATAAAAAAAATCTTTAATTTCAAAGCATAGATGAGGACTTTCTTAACCAAACTCTAATTTAACAAGAAATAAAACTAAAAGTTAACAAATGGAATGATATCAAATCAAATATGTGCTGCGCAACAAGATAAAAAACAAACCAAAGAGTTAAAAGAAAACTTCTAGAAATCAAATTAAAACTTCAGGGCTGCAATTCACACAGAACAATAATATCTAGAGTATATAAAGAATGTAAATAATTAGGCACTTCAAAGTAAATGATCGAAATAAAAAACATGGAACTTAAATTAATATATAATTCCCAGTAGAAGTATCAATCGGTTAAAAAATAAAATGTTCAGCTTCACTGACTGTGAGAGAGAAACAAATTAAAACAACAACACATATTACATCTTACTCCATAAAGAAGGGCAAAAATGAAGAAATCAAGAATAAATGCTGGCAAAGCTTTGATGATACAAGGAAAACTCCTGTATCGCTAGTCCAACCATTATGGATAGCAGTATAAAATTTCTCAATTTACAAAGATTAGAAATTTTATTATATTCACTTATTCTCCTTCTAAGTGTCATCCTAAAAGAGCTAAATGACATCATTACAATGATATGCATGTCAATGTTTATGGCAGCACAATTGTTTTCTTTCCTTTTATATTTTTTAATATTTTTTCCATAACTTCATTGAGAAACAAACAGCAATTAGACAGTTTCAAACCAAACTGGTAGGACAGTTACAGTAATTAACACATTGCATACAT
>NW_004524827.1:3126449-3128243 GCF_000260255.1 Octodon degus | reverse complement strand
ACAGAGGATTTCAGAAAATGGAAAGATATTCCATGCTTCTGGATAGGAAGAACCAACATTGTGAAGATGGCCATACTCCCAAAATTGCTGTACCCATTCAATACAATCCCTATCAGACTACCACCAACATACCTCACAGAGGTTGAAAAATCATTCCTAAAATTTATCTGGAATCATAAAAGACTTATAATAGCAAAGGCAGTCCTGGGCAATAAAGACAAGGCAGGAGACATTACAATTCCTGACTTGAAATTACACTACAAGGCTACTGTGATAAAATCAGCATGGTACTGGCAACAAAATAGACCTGAGGATCAATGGAGTAGATTAGAGGATGCTGCAGCCCCTACAAACACACTCAGCCACCTTATCTTTGAAAGGGGCCCAAACATAGTCACTGGAAGAAAGATAGCCTCTTTAACAAATGGTGCTAGAAAAACTGGCTCTCTACATGTCTAAAACTAAAACTTGACCCAGGTCTATCACCATGCACTAAACTAAAGTCAAAATGGATTAAAGATCTAAACATTAAAGCAGAGACACTAAATCTCCTGGAATAGAAAGTAAGAGGAACTCTTTAAGACATATTGGTAGGCAAAGACTTCATGAACAGAAATCAAATTGCACGGGAAATGTTTGAAAGAATTAACAACTGAGACCTGCTGTTACTCAGAAGTTTTTTTCATGTCAAAAGAAATTACCAACAAAGTGAAAAACCAACCCACAAATTTGGAAAAATTTATGACAAATAAGTACTCAGGCAAAGGTCTGCTCTCTCGTATTTATAAAGATCTAAAAAACACTAGGGCCCCAATATTTAAAGAAACAATTTAGAAATGGCCATCTGAGATGAACACACACTTCTCAGAGGATGAAATTAAAGAAGCAAAAAAAATATGAAAAAATGCTCCACATCACTATCCATCCATGAAACACAATTCTTAATATCTAATTAATTAAAGCATCTTATATGTTCATGGACAAACAAAATCTACTAACTATAAACATTGGAATAGTACTTGTTTATAAAGGATAAATTTGAAACTTTTGTAGTAAAATGAATGTAATTTGAAACATTAATTATGTAAATCTCACAGCTTAAATGCCATACAGTTTCATTTGTTTGAGAAACAGAAAAGAAAAATAAATAGCAAAATAAATGATTAATTTAAATGGGACGGTCAATCATTTACAAATGTGAAGTGCACCAAGAGATCACAGGGGACAAGGTGGATGGGAAGATGTTATAAAATACTTTAGAATGTGAGGTGTATGTACCTAATAGCCAAGATGAATGTAGGAATTGTGTATAGTATATATAAAGGAAAATTAGAAAATCTGGAGAAGGGAATCTAGAGATGAAAGGAGGATATAAGGGAAGGAAAGGAGAATGTAATGTATTATGTTATGCTAAATGTATATACCTGCTCCCTAAGATTAGTGACAAGAATATGAACTACAAACATGTACTAATATAAAAGACTTTTTTTCTGCACATTTCTGCCAGGACTGTATTGCTTATTGCTTGTTTTAATAATAGCCATTCTACCAGGTGTTAGATGGAATCTCATTTTAATTTTAATTACCATTTCCCTTATAAAATAATATAGTGCATTTTGACTGAGGAGTCTTCATTTTTATGATTTTTATTTTATTGAAAAAAAATGTGGCTGTGCCAGCCCCACCCCAAGTGTGTGTTGAGATGGCAATTGATACTGGGCATGGTGGCATGTGCCTGTAATCCCAGCACTTGGGAAGCTGCAAACAGGAGGATCACTATGAGCCTGACCTATA
>NW_004524827.1:3123840-3125299 GCF_000260255.1 Octodon degus | reverse complement strand
TCAGTTCTTGACTCTTTGAAGTATTTCCCATGGAATATGTTTTGTTCATGAATATTCTATGTACATCTATGTCTTTAAGACTTCTACTTTTTTTCAGTAGATTTAGTATTTTTGTTTTGATTGAGATCTTTGATCCATTTTGACTTTTACTTAACGTATAGTGAAGATATAGTTTTAGGCATTTGCACTTCTTTTTTTGAGAATTGTCTATTCAGAGCATTTATACATTTATAATTAAATCATTTAGGTATTTTTATTTTTATATACTCTGGATTTTAGCACACATTCAGATGAATACTTGGCAAAGATATCATCTTTTGCAGATTATATATACAAGCTTATTTTCTTGGATGTACAAAAAGTTTTTAGTTACATCAAATCCCGTCTGTAAATCTTTGCTATTGTTTTCTGTAGTTTTGGAAAATTTAACAAAAATTATTACTTTACCGACACATATGCACAATTGTCAATGAGATAAACTTGTATAACTACAAAGGATAACAGTATGGGGGATTTTGTAAAGCCTCAACACAAGTTAATTCCTTGGTATACATCCAAAGGATATGGAATGAACATATCATATAGATAGATGCACTCCAATGCTTCTGTAGTACTGCTCAAAAGAATCATTCTTGAAAACACACATACAGTCGCATTTGTATTACTATCTAAAGCAATATTATTCAAAAAATTAAAATCTTATCTGTCACAGCAAATGGATGCAAATACGGGACATCATGCTTAGTAAAATAGGAAATTAGACAGGAAAAGTCAAGCAATGCATGTTCTCTTTCATGTGAAAACCAAGCAGCAAAAAAAGACAAATTGACTTAAAACTAGAATAGTAATTAGTGGAGATTAGGAAAGGTTATGGGAAGAACTATGGCAGGGTTGTGTATGATCACTGCGGGCCTTAACACAAGTATAACAGTGAATCCCACTGCTAATGTATGTAATTATTGTGTAGCAATAAAAAGATAAAAACAGTTTTTGAATAATAAGATGTATAAGGTTAAAGATTGCCTCTGTAAATATTGTCAGTAAATAATGAGACTTGATACATAATTTTTAGTTGTGTTTCACTCCAGCTATAATTGCTTCACATATATTTAATATTTTAACTTTGTATAATGTATATTTTACATTCTTAGATACTTTTATTTTGGTGTGTAAAAAATTTTTTTTTTTTTGTATTTTAGGACAGGGTCTACAGCATCTACAGGGTCTGACTGCATAGATCTGGCTCATACTGATCCTCCTCTTTACAGCCACCCAAGAGCTGGGATTACAGGCACTTGAGACCACACCCAGTGCCAATTAACATCTCAGTGTGTCCTGGGGGCTGGGCCAGCATGGTAGGCCCAGGGCCTCAAAGCCCGACCCCTGTGCCTGCTTGCAGGTGCTTTAATCTACTGAACTATTTGGCTGGCCCCAAATCTAACTATTTAACTGCATGAAT
>NW_004524827.1:3116503-3119853 GCF_000260255.1 Octodon degus | reverse complement strand
AGATTTTTGGACTTATGTGTAAACATAAGAATTATATAATTCCTTATGTCTATTTTTAAAATACATTCTCATTTTTAATTTTTTAATCATATTTTGTAGGGACTTAAAGCTCAACATATCAATACTTGATGAAAAATATCTGTACCATATTATGCCTAAGATGTTTGATATGCAGACAGATAGTGAGGTTAAGCTTAACAGCCTAAGTTGTTTGATAATAACAGTAAGCTTGTCTTCTGGATGGTGAACAACCTAAGTTTGCAGACCAAAATTAGAGAAAAAGGAGGACTGCAAGGAAAGCCAACATTTTGGCCCTAGCTTTCTAAGGCCAATTAAGACTCAGGACATATGAGAACCTGTACTGTAACATCATGTAATTCGGTAGTGTCCCAAATTTTCCGATCAAGGAGATTATGGGGCCAAAGGGGAAAGTGATTGATGATGTAGAGTGTGCCTAAGGAGAGGCACCTGGAGAGAAAATATGCTCTCAGGCTTTCACAGAGAGCAAATTGGTCAAGCAATGGCCATGATTCATCCACATGGCTGACACTGACAAAAGATCCTCAATCTGTGGTACACGATTTCAGAGTAAATCCTAAAGGGATTTTCCTGACCTTATCAGACACAAAAGTTACATTTTTAGTTATATATGTCTTAGTTCAACTTGGTATTAATAATCCAGCAGGAAAATATAACCATGAGTTATAAAATGTAAAGCTATATTTTTATGGTGAGCTGTAAAAAGCTAAAATCAACAACTTCTGACAATTGTCCGTTGTGCTGATAACTCACCACTACTATGGACTTTTGGAGTATATGGGTTATTTTGCTGAATTCAAGTACTCATAATCTTGAATATATATATTTAAGTATGAAAAGGTCTTTTAAAGACTTCTCCAAATACAGCTACTCTAACTGCAGTGGAACAACCACCTCTGACAAAATAAAACAAAAAAGGGGGAAGGGTGGGAGACATGAAGCTAGGAAATCAATCAAATATGTGCAGGTGAGATTTGACCCAGTACTTAAAACAAACAAGCTATCTCACTCCTGAGATGAAAATCTTGTGTGGTTAAGGTTAGCTATGAATTGCTAGGCAACCTAGCATCATGTGTTGCTAACTTCACAAAAGTGTAAATAAAGGGCTGTGTTATTGTGGGGAAAGAAAGAGAAAAAATATATGTGTGTACAAGAGAGTTAGAATAGATATACAGCTACTTTCTCTTAATTCACTGAGAATAAACGTTTGTACTAATATTGATTAGATAAGATATTATATCTGTATCTTGTCCTCTGAATCACTACTATGAAGACAATAATATGCAATTTATTAATTTTTGTAACCATCCTACTAACCTATTTTGAAACTGTTTCATCATTATTTTATCATTTTTCTAATTAAAATGAATGTTACAAATTAAAAAATAAATTAAAACAATAAAAAATGTATTACTGGGGCTGGGGAGATGGCTCAGTACAATCAGCACTTCCCTGGCAAGCACAGGGGCCTGAGTTCAACCTCCAGTTCCGCCAGAAAAAAAAATTGTATTATCCCAATCTGTTTTGATTTTTAAACTCTGCCTTAAAAATAAGTTTTATTATTAAATTTTTAATGTAATGTGTCTAAATTATTTACCAGTATTTTGAGTTAATAAAACACTTAAAACTTTTATGCCTTTTGCTCTTTGCTTTTGTTTGAATAATGGTCTTGGCTGTTGAATAATATTCATCAACTATATATTATATTGATGGTTTTCTTTGTACAATTCTATCTCCATCTGTACCCAAATCTGTGTTGAATTTTTCATATAAATATTAATAAATTATAGATGTCTTGGTTAAACATTGCATTTTCATAAAAAGGAAATAAGAAGTAAAGGAGAACTTTATGAAATACATACATTCTGTGTCAATTAATATCATAGTGATGATTGATTTGATTTTTAAGAGAACAGTGAGCATATAGTTTAATGCTCTTTCTGTATTGCTTGTTCCAGCAATTATTCAATATTCATGTACAAATGGTGATATCTAATGTATATAGAAAGCTATAAATTCTAATTTAGATTATGACTTCCCAGTCTTGGAACAATAAACTACAATATTTATCATCATGTCACATTCAAAACACACTGGAATTAATTTTTTGTATGCATCCAAATCTAGTCTCAGTTGAGGCAGAAATCTTTTCTTTATTCCCCTGATGGAAGTTATCTTAGAATTTAGAAGCAAGAAAGAAAATTGATGTATTATGACTTGATGCATATCTGTTTCATTTATTACAGTTTGTGATGTCCACATTTTAAAGTTCTCATTATATGTCCTTTCCAATGAAATATAACTTTCATATATCTACAATACTTTGAAAATTAAATTTTAGTCCTCTACCATTTGAAAGTAGCATTTCTCCTAGATCAGAATCATTACTGATTTTGTAGTGTTGCTTAAAATTTAATTATAAACATGTCAATTCAATTTTAGTGAAATTGGTTAGTTTATTACAAGTGAAAAACAAAAATGCCAAAAACAAATCTGAGTTCCAACAATATTGTTTGTTTTTTCTAACAGTATAAGTTATACTAAATTGAAAATATATGCAAACAAATAAATTTCAAATGTTTTCTTTCAGCAGTGGATATTCAAAAGGCCAGTGATACCTACATTAAGACTTTTTTTAGGTATTGAATGACTTGTTGGATATTTAAACATCATTCTTTCTGATTTTCATGATTGTTGAGCTAGTCATTAGATTCATATTAAATAATATAAGCAATGAATTTATGGTTTAATTGTATTTATAATTTTTTTCTCTTTTCTAATCTGTGTGTATATAACTATTATAATGAAGCTTATTATTCCTACTACTTCTGTAGTGAGTAATTCCTTCAGTGTATTATCTTAAAATATACATAATTTATAATGCAGAAATTTGCTACATGTAAAAATTCAATTCTCTTAATTTTTTCAAATTTTTCCAAAAGTGATCAGAAAATTACTAATAAGATATATAAAATAATTTCAAATTGAAACTTGAGCAGTAGTAAAATAATATATTTTAAAATAATTGTAATTTCTGATTGTTAATGATCTTTAATGTTGCTTTTTCACTTACTAAATCATTTAAAACAAAAGAATATATGCCATGAGACTAATGAAGGTATATTTATTACTTTTAAATGAAAACATATACTTTCAAAAATACATGTTGTTTATGCTTATTCTTTGAACTAGAACTGAAAGGCTTTTATACTTATATGTATTTTGTTTTTATTCATTGATTCTGCATTACTCTACAGATAAGAGATAACACGGTGTATATAATAGGTCAATTCAACTTACAAAAAATTCAT
>NW_004524827.1:3114902-3115798 GCF_000260255.1 Octodon degus | reverse complement strand
CAGATGAATGTCCATTTTTTATCTGTGTATTCAAAGTGGTTAGGATAGATATATAGTTACATTCTCTTAATGAATAGAAAGATTTTTTCTAACGGTGTTTGTAAATAGGATATCAAGTCTGCATCTTGTGCAGCAATTAACCACTAGGAAGAATTATGCAATGTGTTAATTATTGAAACTGTCCTACCAATTTGGTTTGAAACTGTCTCATTGCTATTTGTTTCTCAATAAAATTATGGGAAAAAATAAAAATAAATAAAAAATAATGATTGACAGTCAATCACAAAAAACAAAATAATATAAAGTCTAAAAAATTATGAATGGGTTTATAAAATATTTTACCAAAGAAAGTTGGAAAATAAGTATATGAAATTATATTAACATTGTTAACCATTAAAAATATGAATTAAAACCACAACTCTATTTTACTGACAATAACTCATATTCATGTAGATTAACTGACTCAGTCATTGAAATGATTGCAAAATATTTTCCATATACAAATTTGTAAATCTTTTTCCAAATGATATAGCAACCTAATCCTAATATATTCAGATAAATAAAATGAAAAATTAAATTTATGGAACCATTTGCTTAACAATGATTATACTAAACACGAAATTAAAATGACTAAAATATAAAAGCATCACAGAAGTTCATTGAGAAATGAATAAAGTGTGATTCATCTATATAGCAGAATGGAATAATTTTAACAAAAATAATGAATATATGTATCTCATAACATGCATGCAATTACAGCTTAAGTGCACTGATCTAAGTGAGAAAGGCCAGTGTCAAGCCATTATGTACCACATAATTCTAAGTGTATGGCATAATTAAAAGACAAAATTGGAGAAAAGCCCATGTGTTGCTGGGTACTTGAAATGTGGTAAAGC
>NW_004524827.1:3112360-3113552 GCF_000260255.1 Octodon degus | reverse complement strand
CTGGGGCTATTGTAAAAGGTATTGTTTCTCTAAATTCCCTCTCACTCTGTTTGTTATCTATGCAGAGGAATGCTATTGACTTTTGGGTAATTTTGTCCTTCTATGCTACTGAATGGCTATCATAAATAAATCAACCAAAAACAAATGTTGGAGAGGATGTGGGTAAAATGGAACACTTGTCCACTGTTGGAGGTTGTGTAGACTGGTGAAACCATTGTGGAAATCAGTCTGAAGACTCCTTAAAAAACTGAGACTGGAAATCCCATTCAAGGCACCTATCCCCCTACTGGGAATTTTCCCAGAGGAACTGAAAATGTCATATCATTGTGATATAAGTGTACCTATGTGTATAGGGGCAAAATTTGTGATAGCTAATATTGGAAACAACTAAGATGCCCATAACCTGAATAATGGATGAAAAAGATGTGTTTTTTTATATAATGTAGTATAGCTCAGCTATAAAGAATGATAAAATTGAAGCATTTATATTTAAGTGCCACTTGAAGATAGACTCATAAGTGAAATAAACTAGCCCCACATGTGTAAATAGCATATAGTCGCCCTAGTATAACAACTCAAAAGAAGAAATACAAATAGAAATGTATAACTCAATTAAAAGGAAAATGAGACTTTGAGGATTGGACAGAGGAGAGGGCAAGGAGAAAAGCTGGCGAAAGTGATGGGAAAAGCCATACATTTACACGCACAACATGGGTACGGCAGTGGTCCTGAGAAACACCAGCAGGTTTTCAAAACAAGCAGTTAATTGGTAGGATTCTCACACTGACTAACTATATATACTGATTCCTGTCAACTAATCAACTGCACTGAAGAGAGCAATATGTAATAGAAGGATCACACTTGGAATGCTTGTCATTCTGGTCTTCTAAATATGTACTGCTTATCATGACATACCAACTATTGCCATATTGTCTCTCAAATATTTTTTTTTAAAAAGAAGGGTAATAGATAAAAAAGACACTAGAAAAAAAATGTCACAGGATTCTCCTTCTACAATGCTACAAATGGTTAGATTTCTAGATTTCTGTGTAAAAATATGTACTGTTTATTCCTATTGTTCAAATAATCTTTTTATTTTTTAGACTTTTTCCTCCAAATTCTGTAGTGATTTAAAGTTTAATATATCAATACTAGATGGAAAATACCTGTTCCATGTCATGCCTAAAATGTT
>NW_004524827.1:3105836-3108110 GCF_000260255.1 Octodon degus | reverse complement strand
AAAATGATCTTATTAATCAAGTAGAATCAGATCCACTACAAAATATTACTCACTGGTAGAGGACTCATAAATTGTTTCAACGATTTTGATATATTAAAATAGCAAAATACTGAGAAGAAATTAATGGATTTCACAAAGTACTGGTTATATGTGACTCTGCAAAATGACTTATCAGTGGAATGACAGAAGCAAGTAATTGCATAGGGAGGCAAGGAAATAGATGAGAGAAATTGAGACAGTAAATAATATGATATTATTTTGAAGGAGTTCGGTCAAGAAGAGAAGCAAAAATGATTGTTGCTTAGGAGGATATACCAAGAAAAGTTTTCTAGCATTTTTTCCTTGAGTTGAGAGATGTTCATATTTTGAAACAAATATTACCATATGAAGGGTAAATTGTCAATGTTGGAAAAAATAACGAACACAGATGAAAGTTTTCTCTTTGATTATGCTGTATGAAACATTTTTTATGAACAAAGAAGCAAGTATGTGTATTAGCTTCTTCTAGAATCAAATTTTATCTGTATATGACACTCGAAAAGTTGAATAAATCTAATGTTGGAATCATGTTAAAATTCAGTTCTCATTACTTTTATTTTCTCCATAAAATCAGAAGGAAGGCTGAACCCAGACAGTGAAAATGGAGGAGATAGTGATAGGCATTTGAGAGGAACTGAAGGGAATTTAAGAAGTAATCTTGATGAGTCACTAAATCAACATTTCCAACCAGTATTGAAAAATAAAATTTGGATAACCTAAGACTGTCTTCCCATGTAGCAATTTGATTTTAATTGGACCCATTTGTTTGTGGGAAGAGAGGCTAAACAGCACTCATGAAGGGCCGATGGTCAAGTGACTGTGATACTGTTTCTGATAGCTACAGCTAATAACAACCTACTAGGGTAAAACATTTCAGAAAACTTCTTGAAATAATTATGCAAAATACACTAGTATTCTTATCATGTGTTCAAAAAAAGAAAATCAAACTTCAGAAAACAGAATTTAGTTGAAATCTGTACTAGTTTCTTTTCAATAGAGATTGAAGTGATTAACATACTTTAGTGACTCTTTAGAAATTTTGTTACTTCTCCAGAATACATATGGGACAAACACATTCTCACCAACAATGGAAATGCATTTCCATAGTAACAAGGAAGAAACTATAGGCTAAGCCAATCCAAGGAAGCTAAAGTCTGAAAACAAGAAAATAAATTGAAATCATTTGGTACTCCTCTTATAGCAAGGAAGACATGCCCCAATTACAACCTCCTTTGTGAAGGCTCACAGATCTATGTGGTCAAAACATATGTAACTTTTTATATGAATCCCCAAATTATAAACATGCCTCTCAACTTCAGCATTCTTTGTAGAGGCTCATAGATTTATGAGGTACAGAGATATTTAAATTTACTTATCGAAATATATCCCAAAATTGTAAACTCATTTTGCTTTATTGGACCATGAATTTTCTCATAGTTTTAAAATTTTAACATCAACATATCATATATTTGATTTTAAATGCATTATAAATTTGCACAATGTTAAATGCAAAGCTTCTTGTCTAGTGAATAAATCCAAAAGAATTGTGAGAAATTGGAAAGATTTGAATATTATTTCTAAGTGATTGTAGAAGGCATGTGAGAAATAGGAACTTTGTAATAATACTAGGGATGTCATGGTAAGTGAATCAAACTAGTCAAAAAAGACACATGTGGTAAGAAGAATTTATATGAGCTAGCTACATTTGTCAAAATCATAGAAGCAGAAAATGGTGATTTCCATATGCTAAAAGAAGAACTGAGAGTTGTTTCTTATTAAGTATATTTTCTGTTTTGCAAGGTGAAAGGAGTCCTGGAGGATAGAGCATGATGGGGATGATGATTATATAAATATGGAAATGCATAAAATTCCACTGAACTACATGCTTAGAAATGTTTAAAGTGGCAAAGGCGAAAATGCAATATATAGGAGGTTATATATTTTATTTATGTAAACACACATAATTGATTCATGTATATTCATTGGCCGGTTTTGTCTGAATTCAAAACCAAGCTAATAAATAAGTTAGCTATACAGCTGATGCATGATTTATTATGAGAAATCATTATAGTAATTTTCTTTGTTCTTACATATGGACTATGTAGATATATATGTAAAAACATTTTATAAAATGCTACATTGAATAACCAAAGCTCCGGGCTGGGGAGATGGCTTAGTAGAATAAGCGCCTGAGTTCAATGTCCTATTTCACTGAAAAAAAAAAAAAAAAAAAAA
>NW_004524827.1:3102231-3105109 GCF_000260255.1 Octodon degus | reverse complement strand
AAATAACACATAACCTTTACTGGTTCAAAGTACAGAATTTAGGTTAAGCTTCTTAAAATAATCAAATGTTTAATACAAATAAAGAAAAATATACAAAAAGTACAAGAGATCCCTTGGGGTGCCTCTTAGTGTTGCTATGCCTTGTTATTTAACTAAATAACTAACACAACGTAATATAGGTACAATAACAAATGATCCAGAGCTTTCAAAATAAAGATATGGATATGAGTCATTCCATCAAAAAAAAAAAAAGCATGTGGAAATACATGGCCAAGGCCAAAATAAAACAAAATAGATAGTAAATAAAAGATAGTTCTAAATACCAGGTACAACCTCATGATCAGCTATAAAATTAAAAAAAATTATAATTATACTATTTCACCCTTATATTTGATTCTGTTATGATAAATTTAATACCAGTTCTTAAGGATTATTAAGCCTGTGTTAATGTTAAAGCACAAGCATCTGGCCAAAAAAAATTACCTTCTATTTTTGTAAGAGTATTAGTGCATTTCCATTTATATACAAAATAGTTATAACAATGTTAGGCAAAATTATATGTGCATCTCTATATCTAGAGACTGGCTTAAAAATCATGTCTACTTGCCAAGTTGACAACAGGTGGGTGGTAGTGGTCCATATATTGTGTCAACTTGGCTGGTTGGCCTCACACCCTGGGCCATGGGGGAGGGCCCTCCCCAGGGTGACTCAGCAAAAAAAGGGGGATAGACAAAGAGCCTGAAGAAGGATTCCATATTCCATTTCTTCAGAGAAACTTCTGTCTTCTTAGTCAGCTTGGACATCTCCTGACTTCCAGCACAGACTCCTCAGCCTCTGGCTTGAATCCTTCAGCTTCCTGTCACAGATTCTTCAGTCTTTCATCACAGACCCATCAGCCATTTTATAGAGACTTACACAAAACATTAGTGAGCTTCAGACCTCGGGACTAAATTCTTCAGTCTCAGATGTGCAGAGCTCTCTGCACACTTCCTCATCTGACTCTGTGGCTGACCATTGTAACCCAATCTTGTAATTTCTTATACATTTTTACATCTTGTGCTATATCTGTTCCTTGTATTATATCTGTTCCTCTAGTAAAACCTTAACTAATACAACATCATAGAAATGCCTAGTGGATCTTTCTCTTCCTCCACAGCATTACTGTGATATATGAATTTTATGTCACCTTACTACACATTAATATTTGTCATAAAATGTTAAATTTTTGCTACCTAATTTGCATAAATTTTGTCTTTTTTATGTGAAAAGACATTTTGCTATTTGACTGTTACCATATAATATTAGTGTATTTCTTCCAGTGGTAAACTAAGCACAGGAAAACATTTCTCTTTGATTCTCCCATGAATCTCAATATCTGTTCTTTGGAGGATTCATTTTCCTACTGCCCACAGGGATACCGATGATGCTCCGTTGTGAAGAATATTTTGCTAAGTTTTCTATCATGGGTGCTTGCTCAAGGAATTCACTTTCATTTTCCTCCAATCTGGTTTTCAACACTTGATCATGTATTTCTTCAATATTATGTATAGGAGCTGGTTGAGGCATAGGTCTTGTGTTTTAATATAGAATGTCCACAGAAGGGTGATATCATACTATTGTCCTGCCATCAGATGTCAAAGCAAACTTTATCGTGCAATTATAATCATCTGGAAGAGAAGAATACGTAGATTTGCAGCAAACATGAGAGAAAGCTCCATCTTGGATTGGAAATAAATGCTTCAATAGAGCGCTCTTTGATATCACCCATTTTACTGCTGTTTCCGCTGTCATAGAATATGAAGAACCTTGTGAGGTGATATGAAAACAGTTGTGGGAGAAACTGCCTTTAAAATCTGCTTCTAGGCACCAATTTTCATCCCGCTAGGCTGTCATCTTGCCCGCCAAATTTTGTATTGTATAACTTATTTATTTACCTTTTCTCTTGTAATATTACTCATTTGAGTATTCTTATTTTCCTAAAGTATGCATCATGCTTTCTTAATTTATTACTTTGTTATATGATAGCATGTTATTACAAATGATGAGATTCATTTTGGGAAATTGCTATCTCTAATACAAATTGATCTATTTCAATATGGTTGTCACTCCTTATCTTCTTCCTTTTTTCTAATTATCTTCTACTACTCAAAAATTATATCTTCTATTATCTATC
This sequence comes from Octodon degus, assembly GCF_000260255.1. Classification (NCBI taxonomy): domain Eukaryota; kingdom Metazoa; phylum Chordata; class Mammalia; order Rodentia; family Octodontidae; genus Octodon; species Octodon degus. The sequence goes on along the minus strand of NW_004524827.1, from coordinate 3,102,936 downwards.
AAATCTACTTTACTTAACCTTTCCTTCACTAGTTTGATTTAGGTTTTGTATAAAAGATAAGCCATGTATTAATCAACTTCCTCTGAATTACTTTGTTCAACACAAATGTCACCAGTTGCAGACATTTTCTTGAAAATTACATGATTTCACTATTTTTTGTGGCTAAGTAAAATTCCATTCTGTATTAATACAATGTTTATACACTTATCTATTGATAAAAATCCAGTGTTTATTTACATAGCTTAAACACTGTGTATTTTGATGTTATAAATATTGACGTGCATATGCTCCTATTGGACTAGATGATTTACTACTTTAGAGAATATAGAAAGAACCACTAAGACAACAATATACAATGTATGAATTACTGAAAATGTGCTAGTAATCTGTTGTGAAGCTGTCTCATTGCTTTTATTTTCAGTAAAATTATTTTAAAAGAAGAACTGAAATCAAATATTTATTTTTATCTGTAGAATTTGTGGAATCTGTCCTCCAGTTTCTATAATTATCCTAGCTCACATTACAAGCAAAAGTGTGGAAGCAATCCATTTTCCCATATCCACATCATTCTTACTGTATTCTTGATAATATCCTTTCTAACTGGAGTGATATAGAATATCAAATTATTATAGTTTTGATTTGAATCTCCCCAATTGCTTGATATATTAAACATATTTTTAACATGTTTGTCAATTATTTCCCCTT
>NW_004524827.1:3089142-3090061 GCF_000260255.1 Octodon degus | reverse complement strand
TATGGATTTGTAGTAAAACTTGAAATCAGGTGAAGTGCTGCTCCCAACATTGCTCATTTTTCTCAAGACAGGTTTTGATATTCTGGGTCTTTTAGGAATCCATATTAACTTTAGAACTAGCATTGCTAGTTCTTTGAGGAATTTTGTTTCCATTTAAATTAGAATATGTAGCTCAGTTTTGGTAAAATGATCATTTTCACAATATTAGTTTTTCTCAACCAAGAATGAGGCAGGGCTCTTTGTTTTCTAATGTCTTTTAAAGTTTCTTTCTTCAGTACACAGTAATTTAGATAGTAGAGATATTGTACTTCCTTGATTAAATTCCTAATAGGTACTGACTTTTTTGAATATTTTCTGAATGGAATTGTATCTCTGACTTGTCTGTCGGTGGGTATATTATTGGTGTACGGGAATTCAATTAATTTTAACGTGTTCAATTTATATTCTACCCCTTGTAAAATTTGTTTCTCAGAAAAATTTCTTCTGATATGATTTTTGATTTTATGTGTAAAGAATCATATCGTCTTCACAATTGGATAACTTGAATTGTTTCTTAACTCTTCATATTCATTCATTTCATTATCTTACCTCATTTAGTCTCCAACCAAAGTTTCAAGTGGTTCACTCTACAGGAGTGGTGAGAGATTAAAACCTGTCTCCTTCCTGATTTAAGGGATGTTGTCCTTTGCCCCATTCAAAATTATATTAGTCATAGATTTATCATATGTGTCATTTGTGAATTTGATGGAAAATCTTTATATAACTGTTTTCAACAGGGTTACCATAGACGAATGCTGGATTTTGTTGGAAGCCTTTTCTGCATTTGTAGCGATGACTCCACAAATTGCATTCCTGATTCTATTTGTGTGATACATTATATTTAATGATTTAAGTATATTGATCTGTACTGTCATCCCTG
>NW_004524827.1:3084744-3088278 GCF_000260255.1 Octodon degus | reverse complement strand
TGTGACTCTCCTTAGACACATTCTACTTTGTCAGGCACTTTTATCTGTGGTCTCATAATCTCCTGGATCAGAATATTTGGGACATCACTGAGTTACAGGATGTTACAGTACAGGTTCTCTTATCTCGTGAGTCCTCACTGACCTTGAAATGGTAGGGCTAAAAAACTGACTGTCATTGCAGCCCTTCTTTTTCTCTAATTTTTGGTCTTCAAACTTAGGTTGTTAACCCTCCAGAAGAGAAGTTTAATAATATTATTACCCTATAACATAGGCAGTTGAGCTTGATTTCACTCTCTGTCTGAATATCAAGCATCTTAGACATAGCATAGAACAGATGTTTTTCATCAAGTATTGAAATGTTAAACTTTAAATGTCTATAGAATGTGAATAAAAGAAAAGAAAAATTAAATAAAAATATTTTATAAAGTTGGAATAAACAATTACACAGAAATTTAGAAATATGTCCATATACAGCATTGTAGTAGGGCAGTCATATGACAATTTTGTTTCTTGTCTCTTGTTTTCATTCATTATCTTTTTTAAACGAACATTTATATGAGAGATAGCATAGCAATAATTGATATGAAATGACAAGCAGTACATATTTAGAAGCTCAGAATGACAGACATTCCAAGAAAGACCCTAGCACTACACATTGCTATTCAGTGCAGTTGCTTAGTTCACATATATCAGCATATATAGTTAGTCAGGTTGAGAATCCTACCAATTAACTGTTAGTTTCAAAAACCTGCTGAAGATTCTCAGGATCCTTGCCTTAACCATCTTGTGCTTAAAAATGTATGGCTTTGCTGCTGTCATGTTTCCTAGCTTTTCTCCTTGCCCTCTCTTCATTGTATAGTCCCTAAGTTCTCACTTTCCATTCAATTATATCTTTCTCTTTTCATTTCTTTTTCTGAGATACTCTCAGATTATATGATATTTACACATGTGGATCTGGTTTATTTCACTTATGAATGTATCTTCAAATTGCAACCACTTATAAATGAAGGCTTTGAGTTTATTAGTCTTTATAGATGAATAATACTCCATTGCATAAAAATAGCACATCTTTTTCATTTGTCATTCCTCAGGTGATGGGCAACTTAGTTGTTTCCAAAATTTGTCTATCATAAATTGTGCTGCTATAAATATAGGTACACTTATATCACTGTTATGGTTTGTTTCTAGGTGTCCCGCTGAAGCCTCATGCAGTCTTGGGGTGGCTTCTGTAGTTTGTGATTGACTACTGTGGGTGTGGTTGTTGCACCTGCTCTGGGGCAGGTAATTTGCATTACAGTGTAAGGTGGGAAGAGAAGCCAACTTCTTGAGCTGTTGCTACCTCTCCCTTTTGCTCTTGCTCTTTGCCACCACCATGAAAGGTTGTTTTCTGCTATGTGCTGCTCTGCATTGGACCCAGGTCCGTATGAACTGAAGCCTCCAGTAACTGTGAGCTAAATAAACCTTTCCTTCCTTCATTTTGAGTGTCAGACATTTGTCCCAGCAAAGAGAGAAGACTAACTAAAACAATCACTATGATACTATGTTTTCGATTCCTCTGGGAAAATTCCCAGTAGGGGGATAGCTGGTGTGAATGGGATTTCCAGTCCTAGTTTTTTAAGGAGTCTTCACACTGATTTCCATAATGGTTGCACCAGTCCACATTCCCACCAGCAGTGGAGAAGGGTTCCTTTTTCCCCACAGGGTCTCCAACATTTGTTGTTGGTTGATTTATGATAGCCATTCTGAAAGAACTCATTAATGTGCTGTTGAAATCTGTTTGAAAGAATTTTTATTGAGAAATTTTGCATTTGTGATGTTGAAGGTTATTGGGCTTTAGTTTTTTGGGTTTTTTATAGGTGAGGCCTTCACTATCTTTTGTATTACAGTAATACTGGGCTAATTGAATAAATTTTGAATCATTACTTTTATTTGTATTAAATAGAATAATTGTGAAACATTGCTGTTCCCTTTCTCTAAAGGGCTTTTTGAGTTAGTAGGCGTGTATTACTGTATCAGTTTCTTTGTTTATTATTTTTCTGTTTAGTTTTTTATATATTTTACTTTCAAATTCAGTAAGTTATACATTTCAGTAATTTATACATTTCTTCAATTCTGTGGTTTACTTGAACATATGCTTAGAGAAAACTGATTGTACTACTAGTTTTTATTGTCCTTTTCGAAAATAGTAGTTAATGCTTAATTTTTTGTGTGTCTTTTTGAAACAGAGTCTCAGTATATAGTTCATGATGAGCTTCCACATACTTTGTGGCCTGGACTGTCTCAAAAGCTCAGTGATCCTCCTGCTTCAGCCTCCCAAGTTATGGGATCATAGGCATGTGCCACTATGCCTACTGCTTCTTAAAATTTTTAATTTGACCAATTTTACTTGCTTATATTTAGTACTCTGAGCAACTACTTTGAAAACAACAATGTGCAATATAACAACCACTGAATACTCATCATTTCAATGTCTTATCTACTATGTTTCTATTAATTTTAAAATAAATAAAATTTAAACTGAGGTATTTTTATATAATGGAGTACTATTTTTCCATAAAGAAGCATAAGCTTCAAATTTTCATAGGTAAATAAGTGCAATTTGACACCACAGTCATGAGTGAAATAAACAGAGTCTTATTTGTAAACATCATGTTGTCTTCCTAGTGTGAGAAGCTGAAAGTGTAAGTAAGATTCAAAGCATACAGTAGATATTGTAAAATGCAAAAAAAGTGAAAGGAAATATATATATATACTTTTTTCAAAACAATTTCTAATAAAACCTTGGATTCCATGGATGTATCATAAATTTTCATTACTAATTTTATTACTATTTGCCTTTATTTTCTCCTGGTTAGTTTGTCAAATGTATTGTCAAATGTTCTATTTTTAAAGAACCAATTCTTTGACTGATTGATGCTCTGTAATTTTTAAACTCAATTTTAGTAATTTTTGCTCTGATCTTTATTATTTTTCTTTCTGTTGGTTTTGAGATAGATTCTTCTTGTTTTTCTAAATGATTTATTTCATGTTTCCTCATTTTTCTAATGAAGACATGCATAATTACATTATCTCTCTGAGAAATGCATTTATTTTTTACACAGATTCTGATATGCTCTATTTCTATTGTCATTTAATTCCAGAAGTTTTTCAATATTTCTTTGATGTCTTTGGTGGATTATTTTTTATTCAAGAATGCATATTCAATCTCCATATGTTTTTGTAGTTTTATTCCCTTTGGAATTGATAATATAGTACCTTTGCATTGTGATCACACAGGATATATGAAATTATTTCAATTTTTGTGTTTATTGAAACTTGCTTTATGAGCTAAAATCTTGTTTGTCAAAGCATTGTTTTGGATACTATAAATAATGTGCCCATTGTTTTGTTAAATGAATCTCATTTTAGCTATCTGTAAATCCTTTTGTTGTAAGATGTAGGTCAATTCTGATGAATCTCTCAATTGTTTGGTGGGCTTATTTGTGAGTGTGGAACATTAAAGTCTGCCACTACCATTGCATTGGTGCATTTTTT
>NW_004524827.1:3083076-3083939 GCF_000260255.1 Octodon degus | reverse complement strand
TTTTTTTGTTTTGTGGCATCATTATCCTTATAACAAAGTGCCTTTATTTTTCTTTTAAATTCATGGGAACCCTTTTAGGTGTAGTAGTCCAGGTTGATAATTATTTTTTTAAGAATTAAAATTTCATTATAAGCCCACCTAGTTTTCAAATGTTCCCCTGAGGTATCTGCTGTTATCACTTTAATTTAACCCTTATAAGTGAGCTGACACTTCTCCCTAATGCTTTTTAATATTCTTTCTTCTATATTGTTGGCTTTTTTTATTATGATGTATCTTGGAAATTTTTTCCGGTCATATTTGAGATTAAAATGATGCTTACCTGGATATTTCATTCCCGAGGTTTGAGAATTTTTCCTGAATAATTTCATAGAATGGGTTATTTTTATGATATTAAGCTATATTTTATGCCAACCTCAAGACTGACAACTCTTAAACATGTTCTTTTATAGTTTGATGGGTAATCTAGAATACACTTTTCATTGTTTCCTGTCATTTTTTGGAGATAACCTGACAGGATGTTCTAGGATGTCCACATTTTCATTTTCCTGATATATTCTTTTTACAATTATCTTCTGTGTTGTCAAAATTTCAGAGTGACTTTTTATATTGCTTGAAGGTTTAAAATCCAGTTTTTCATTCATTCTTTTTAACATCCTCTATAGATGTAATTTTTAAATATTTTCTGTAATGTCTTCCTTCATTCATTGGGCTTTATATTTCTTTCTTGTTTATTTTTATGGTAATTTAACTATCAGATTTTAAATGTTTTGTTCAATTTTATCCACTTCAGTGTCTGTGGCAAGAATATTTGAGTTGCTATGGATTATTTTTAGGCATAGCACTGCCTTTTTTCATTATTGTTA
>NW_004524827.1:3081629-3082976 GCF_000260255.1 Octodon degus | reverse complement strand
AAAAAATCTTTATACCAACATATATTTGTATACTCAAATTTTCTCTTTTAGTATGTTAAATTTTTCCAAGCATGATTTTTTCTCCCATGTGAAATGAATGTAGCCTTTTTTAAAACATATCTCGATTTTCCTGAAATTTTTCTCTATATTAAAGATTTTGTTAGCATTAAATTGTTGATAGATTCTTGACTCTGTCTCATGAAATTTCAATCCATCTATGTTTAAGCCCTAGAATACCTATTTTATTTATTTATGTTTAAATTTAATTTTATTTGATTTTGAAAGGTAAAAACAAAAGCAAGAACAACAACCATAAACAAAGACAGAAACAGGGTAACATACAATACATATGTTACAGATGTTCCAAACAAGAGTACTTGATTAACAGTGGTTGATATATTATCTATTTTTATTGTCAAATCTGTTACTCAAAAAGAAGATAAGAAAAAGAGAGAGACAAGAACAAAATTTTAAGGTTTCTTTAAAGCAAGCAGGAACATGCAATCATATGTCCATTCTTACATATCTGTTAATGTAAAATCACTATTTTAATTTCTAGATTTTTTTAAGTGGGCGTTGTACTGTTAGTCTTTCTAGAAATGTTTCAAACATCTGTTCTACTTTATAGATTTCTTTTTCTTCATTTCATTTCATTTCATTTCTTTTCTTTTCTTCTTTCTTCCTTTTTTTTGTTACTGGGGATGGAACTTGATTCTTTTTATTTCCCTGACCCTCTCCACAAACCACCCTCTCTCTATTTCTAGATCCTTTTTCAACATTATCATTAAACTTTTTTTTTTTTTGCTCCGAATGTCTTCAGGGCAAGTTTGGCTGGCTGGAGTGTTTTGGGGATCAAACTACAGCAAGCTGAGCCTGAGTGCTTTGTGGAAGCAGCCACTTAAAGAACTGAGCTAAGGCCAGGCCCCCAATCATTATTCTTATAATCAGTATTAGTTCATGTTGGCAACATATAAAATTTACTTTCATTATTTGTCATTTGTATATGGAGATGATGTGTTTTATATCTTTATATCTACTACTCCTGGCCCTCTTTCCCCATGCTTAGGGTCTTGGTCCCTTTCACACTTGCAAAAATTCTATCCCACTGTTTCCTACATATTTTTTAATTTTGATCTTTATTTGTTCTTGAATTAATCAAACAAGGGAAACTATGGCATTTAAACTCATGTATCTAAACATTTCAATAAATATAATACTGATTTTACCAGACTGAATGTAATTTCTCAGAAAATCTGTCCTGAAATATCCTTTCTTCAATGTTGTGAATTTTAGAAATATCTAGTATGATAAAAAGTAATCAAAGTTGTCTTGTGTACTTGTATAGAA
>NW_004524827.1:3078710-3081529 GCF_000260255.1 Octodon degus | reverse complement strand
AAAATGGTAATGGTTGTTAGATTTTGTGAGGGAAAATGGAAGAAAAAAATACTAAGGGAAGAAATGTAAATTAAAAGTGAAAGAGGATATAATGACCTTGACTCTGATTACTAATCTAAAGAAAAGACATTCAGAAGACAAATTAAATAATTCTTTTGAAAAGTCAAGCAAAATAATTAAAATTTTTGTATGCACATACATACAGGAACATACATACTTATATGGTTTAGACTTAAATTGTCCAGTTAAGACTAATATGATTGGAAGATAATTGGGTCATGTGGGCACTGCACTTATCAGTGGATTCATCCATTGCTAAATTCAGTATATGAATATACTATTAGAGGACAAGGCCTTGAGATGAGAGGTCGATTACTGTGCATATGATCTCAAAGAGTGTATTTTTTTCTAAAGTTTCTCTCTAATTTTCCTGGCTACTATGAGTTAAGCAGCTTTTATCCACTAGGCTCCTGTACCATATTATTTCTTCCTTGGAGATAAACACCCATGAAATGAATTTTCTGAATAGTGAACCAAAATAAACCTTTCATCCTTTAAGTTGCATGTGTCCAAATTTTTAACTTAGTGATTGGAAAGTGCTACAATAGTGAGGATTGACTATACTTGATCACGTGCATTTTTTTCATGTATTTAGTACAGGGTCTATAGGGTGTACAGGGTCTCACTACATAGATCAGACTCCTATTGATTCTCCTGCCTTCAGCCTCCCAAGTGATGGGATTACAGGTACATACCACCACACCCCGCCTCAATTTACTCCTAACCTCTCCCCTTGGGAGGGGCTGGACCAGCACACCAGGGATCGAACACCAGCTGCTGCGCTCCACTTGAACAGGTGCTTTAATCTGCTGAGCTATCTGACTGGCTCTTGGGTGGTTTCTTTTAACAGGTTCTATAATAATAATCAGGAGAACAAAAGCAAAGATGAATAAATAGTTTGAAAAAAGTTTGCATTTATAAAAAAAGAAGGGAATTATTTTTGAAAATATTGATTCTGAAAAGAAGTTAAGTACTTTGCATCAGATAAGTAGGAAAGCTGGCCAGAAGTTATTTAAGGAATTGGCCAGGCCCCAAACTTTGTATGTTCAATTTGAAAAAATGTGAACAATATTAAAATAATTTTAAGAAGATAGGTCCAAGGACTCCACCTGGTTCAGGTCCAAATTGGGAAATGTTTCTCACAATACAGTCATCCAAGCACTCAGAAGCCGTGGTGACCGTGGTTCAAGAGGCCCCAGATACTCCCATGAATGACAGACCTTGACATTACCCATGAAGTGATAGTTGTATAGGAACACAAAATATAGGAGTTGTGAGTTATGGAAGATTACTTTTAGATTTCACAGGAAGGTCTAAAAGACCAGGCTATGTATGCCCAAAAGGGTAATATGTAAAGTTGTGAGAGAAAAGCTAAAACTATATTGATGGTCCTACATAGAAATGTTGGTAACATGAAATATCTGACAAGAAATACTATAGGCAATGAGCAGAACCAACTACAAAAAGGGTATCTAGGATATAACAAACAAATCAGTAGAGGTGGAGTTGTGCTGTGTACTATTTTACTTACCTGGGAATATAAAGGAATAGTAATAATGCACAATAGGCATTATTACACATTTTTGGAGTTCATATTTCACAACAAGCTTCCCTCAGTGTTCTACATAGAGCTACAGGATACAAAGCCTTTCTTGATTTTGGTCTTGCTTTTGGCAGCTTCACTTTTATTCTTTTTGTACCTTTTTCAATAGGAATATTTACCCTGCACCACTGTATGTTGGAAGTATTCGACTTTATTTTGTATTTCTATATGGGCCAAACTCAGTTTGAATATGAGAGGAGACTGGATTTACATTCTACTGCTTTACTAGAACTGTAATTGCTTACAAGACTGTTAGATACAAGATAAATAAATTTTGCAAGATGAGATTGACAGGAACATTTAGAAGGGTTAAAGCAGTATAATGTTATATGTAATCAATAAAATAGTCCCTAATTTTGAAATGATACTCGTAAATGAAATTAATCAGACTTTCCTTGTGTAAACATAGTATTATCTCAGTAATATGAAAAGAATAAAGAGTAAATAAGATACAAAATGTAACAAAGATACTGTAAAATGTGAAATAAATTGTTGAAATAGGAAAGAACAACTGGTATAGGGAAAAGAGAAAACAAAGTTTATATATCTATATCTATATCTATATCTATATCTATATCTATGCTATGATAATTTTACTATTAATTCTTTTTAATTCATTTAAAGGAATACTTAGGTTTTACATTATTTATTTATCGTACATCATTCCTATATCCGTTAATATGAACAACTACTTTAAAGATGACTGTATGCAATATAATAATCTTTGTTAATTTTCTATCATCTGGTTTTGAAATTCTGTATCATTTCTATTGTCTTTAATTTTTTTAATAAAAAATCCACTAAATTTTTGTGTGCAGAAGGTGATTGGATCATCAGTGTACCACACTCATCAGGGCATCCTTTCATTTATGAGTTCTATAGCTGCATGTGCTGTTAAGAGGTGTACCTGGACCACCGAGAACATGACATAGAATATATTCATTTCCCTAGCTTCTACTCTCTCTTTCTCTGCTTACTATCTGCCATGAGTTCAGCATCTTTCCTCTGCCTTAATTCTCTACCATGCTATTTTTGCTTTGGAAGACACCAACCATGGACTGAGTACTCTAAAATGTAAATCAAAATAATTTTTTCTCCTTTCCATTGTAAATGTTAAATGTTTTGCTCACTAACACTACACATCTCCTATTTATAT
>NW_004524827.1:3070722-3075636 GCF_000260255.1 Octodon degus | reverse complement strand
ATTCTGAAAAGATTTAAAGTTAAACATATCAATATTTGAGGGAACATACCTGCTCCATGCTATGTCTAAGATATTTGATATTTGAGAGATAGTGTGGTTAAGCTCAACTGCCTATGTTACAGGATAATAATATCATTAAGCTTCTCTTCTGGATGGTTAACAACTTAGGTTTGTAGACCAAAACTTAGAGAAAAATATGGACTGCAAGGACATCCAACATTTTAGTCCTAGCCTTTCAATGTCAGTGAGGACTCATGACATAAAGGAACCTATACTGTAACATCATGTAACTCAGTGGTGTCCCAAATTTTCTGATCAAGGAGATTATGGGGCCACAGAGGAAAGTGATCAATGATGGAGAGTGTGCCTAAGGAGAGTCACAAGGACAGAAAACATTCTTTTAGGCTTCCACAAAGAGCAAATTGGTCAAGCAATGCCATGACTCATCTACATGGCAGACGCTGACAAAGGATCTACAAAGTGTTGCACAGGGTTTCAGGGTAAATCCTGAGGAGATTTGACTGACCTTGTCAAATACAAAAGTTACATTTCTTGTTATATAGATCTTGCTTTATCTTGGTCTTATCCATCCAGCAGAAAATTATAAACACGAGGTAGAAAAAGTGAAGCCATATTAATATGCTGAGCTGTATAAGGCTCAGGTCCACAATTTCTGACATTGCCTGTCCTATGGATAACCCACTACTACTATGGACTACTGCACTATATTGGATCATTTTGCTCAATTCATGCACCTAAAATATTTAAATAGCAATGGAATACCCATGTCTGACAAAACTATACAAAAATGGATATAAATGAAGGACCACTTTGTATCTGTATATACAAAAGAGGATGATATACAGCTACTTTCTCCTAATTAAATGAGATGAAAGTTTTGTACTAAGAGTGTTTGGACAAGATATCATGTCTGCATCTTATACTATGAATAACCACTACAAAGGAAACAATATGTAATGTATTAATTATTGAAACTCTCTTGCTAAACAATTTTGAAACTGTCTAATTGCTGTTTATTTCTCAATAAAATTAATAAAAGAAAACACTAAGTGACTAGTCTGCATTGAAGAAACAATTACTAAAGCAGGTAATATCCATACTTAGGTTTTTGTTTTTGCTAAATATTTATTGATGTAACATTAGTAAGCATTCCATAAAATATCTAAAAATTTTAATGTTCATGATTTTTAAAATCACCTTATTAAGTTTAACAAATGTTTTTTTCCGGTAGTATCTTTTTTATAATATACTGTTAACTTATAAAGATATAGTTCATATAAATCTGAGAAATATTTCAAAATATAATATTGTCACTGATACAAACAATAATTCCACATTTAGTATCATCAAGTGGATAATGTTTAAGTCCTTATCTTTATCTTAGCTTTAATAACAATGATGTAGATCATGGTGGCACTAAATGTGAGTTATCTTTGTATAGAATAACAATAAAAAGCCAAAATCGCAAAATAAATTGATATCGCATATACTTTAATTAAACAGATAGTGGATTGAGAAATGAGGACACCATCATGATAAAGAGATCCAGGTGTGTACTATTTGAATGAGTAGGACTATGGATGTAGTTTAATGGTAGAAAATTATCTAACATAGTCAAGCCTCTGTCTTTAAACCTCACAACCACAAGAAAGATGTATGTTTTTTCTAGCTACCTGTCCTTTCTTTCCATTTTGTTTTTCTTTTCATTTATGGCAGTAGGCCTTTGAAAATTAAAAAAGATATCATAAATACATCATATATGCTTCATAATATTCCTAACATTATCAGTAACTCAAACTAAAATCCAATCATGTTCATATTCAGAACACTGGGTAAATAATACAGTGAAATACTAGGAAATAGTGGAAACAAATGGGGCAGCATGGTAGTAAATGCAGCGACATAGGTGAATTATTCAGAGAAAATGTTAACTGATAAAAACACAGAAAAGTCCACATTTCTTGATTTCACTCATATAATATTTAGAAAAAGGCAATATAATTTTATACAGTTATGAGATAAGAGCTTTTTCTTTAAGGTATCATGTTCAAGTAATTAACTGAGAAGTACAAAATTGTGGCTAGATGAGTTGGAAATTGCTTTTGCTGATTTAAGAAGTGGTTAAACAGATATATTAATTTTATTAAAATTAATTTAGTTATGCTATGTTTTCATTTTATAGTTTAATATACATTTGCATATATATAGAAATATATAGTAGATACATATTATGATTAGGTTTATCAGAAGAGAATTATGTTCTGAGTTTTTGAATTAGACGGAGCATTCTGGCCATAAATGATGTTTATGAACAGAGCATGGGCTCTTGATGAATCTTTTTCGGTGCCTTAAGAATTCAAAAACATGTCAAAATTAGTATAGCAGTTGCAGTCATAATGGAAAACGTTTTGTAACTTTAAATCAAAAACTTATTTGTGCTACTACCAGAAATCTTTAAAATCAGTCATAATGAGGTATTATAAAGGAAAGTACAAATAAGTAGAAATGAGACAAGGAAACCATAGCTAAACATTTTTCTTTCCAGAAGACTGCAACTTTTGGACCATAGCTGCAGTTACCAAAGGTGAATAATATCACCAAGAGTTTGGTGAAATGTAGGATCTTTTCCTACTGCATCTATGACACCAAAAATTCTTCAAGAATAAAGAAAATCTACAAACTGTCCTAATGCAGAACGTGTAAAGTAGGAGTCTGATCCTGAAGTAAAGGAACCCTTTGAGAGAATCTGAAGAACGTGTAAGTTAAATTTTAAAAACAAAACTGAACCCATAAGTATAGATTGGCCTAGTACCATTTCTGGGGAGAGCTCCCTTCTCCTGTAGCTGACACCCCTTTAAAAAAGCATAAACATTTCCTATTACAGGAAATAACACTTGTCATTCCTCTGAGCATTGATTTCCATTCTTTATTTTCTTTTAATGTATTTGGCTGTTGCAGGGTCTCACTAGGCAGTTCGGACTCGTAATGATTCTCATGTTGTCAGCCTCCTCAGCGATGGGATTACAGGCATGGCCTACTATGCCAGGACTCTGGCCAGCTCAGCCCGCCCTGTGTGTGGGGCTGGCACAGCATGTGGTGCCTGGGATGGACTCCGGGTCCCTGCACTTGCCTAAGCACTATAGTCCACTGAGCTATCCCACTGGCCCCCACATTCCATTCTTGAGTGCATCCTAACATCTTTGCCTGCTAAAAGCCTTCTGGTGCCTCTTACTGATACATCCTGAAAATTCTTTTTCCACAGTAGGGGTCCCTAAACCTGTGAACTTGGTCCAAAAAAGACTGAATTAAGTTCCTTTTTTCAGCTTTGGGGACCTCTTCAGACTCAGCTTAAGTGACAATTATGCAAGCATCAATCTCCTATTTTATTGTTCTAGTCAGTGTATGTAGATAGACATTTCAGTGTTAAACACCATCCATTTTAAAGTGATCATCTATAGCTTTAAGATAGGAAATGTTAATCCTTTTCCAATTAGTATATTAAAGATCTACTGAAAAAATATTTTTCAATAAATCTAAGAAATTAATCTAATTCTTGAACATAATTTTGATATCTAAATTATTTAAGCTATTTTCCCAGATTCAGCATTTCATAAATACAGCAATATAACTTCTGTCATAAACATATATTTCACGGATTTCATTTTACTATCACAATTATTATTATATAAGAATATTAATTTCCATATAATGATGCTCTTTTTAAAGTGATTTAGATTAATTCTGTCGTGTCAGATGGCATGGTGATCAATTTATGACCTTCAACTCTAATAGAAAAAATCTCGCGGTTAAATATAAATTGAAATGAGGAACAAAAACAACAAAAGCCTTAATAACATAAAGCAGTCATTGTGTCGTACTGCTATGCATACCCCAAAATAATCTGAATTTGAGATATATTTGGTCATGATTTTATATTATGAAATCAATATTCTTGCACTGACCAAGAAAAATGTATTTTGCATAGCACTGAATTTTAAGTTTTAGCCCAAATTCATAGTGAAAACATGACAATATGAACTCAAAGCTGGAAAAACTTTTATAGCCATGTTTCTGAGTCCCTCAGAAATATGCTGCTATATTTTTAGATTTATGAGTTCTACCTCCAGAGATAATGAATAAGTTATCTCTATTTAAAAAGGTTTTGCTGAGAATTCTTATTCAGACTATTTTTGTTAACAGTTGTTTAGAGAACGGCAGTTTGAATGATTTCTACTTTTCTAAAAAGAATGCTGAGATTATGACATAACTCATTGGAACAGAGTGACAATGCTAATGTAGAATTTTTGGCTTTGAAGTGTTTCACAGTGCCATGATGCTGTATTATGCTTGTGGTAGTTTATCACTCAATAATAACTTTACAATAGTAGATTTTATTCTTTATCTAACTCAATAATAGACAGGTCATGCTGCATTTTATCTCAATGCTTACGTGATATACTATATATATATATATATATATATATGTAGTTTAATTTTTACCCTCATACAATTATTGGCTTGAATAAACTGGACTCAATAAAGTGTGTATTCAAATAGTTTTCTTTGCCATGTAGTGGAGGATGTTATGCTATACTGTCCATATCTTCTTTCTCCCTGTTGGAGCTGTTCATTTCTTCAGCTGCCAAGAGCTGTTGGTGACTCACACTCACAACTGAATACTAAGGGAGTATAAGGCAACAGTCCCTTCCCTAGAGCAGCTTTGGCTAATAACTGGTCATTCTTGGGATATGAAATCTCAGTTTCCTTCTCTCAATTTTGGATATTTTCAAAGAGCCACTCCAGTTTCAGAGCTTTTTACCAGTATGCCTAAGATCTTTCTTTTTTAAAAAGTTTATTTGTGTGTGTGTGTGTGTGTGTGTGTGTGTGTGTGTG
>NW_004524827.1:3068328-3070622 GCF_000260255.1 Octodon degus | reverse complement strand
TTTTTTTTTCTTTCTCTCCCTACATATGTAAGAATATTTAGAGTACTCAGCAGGCATGTCTCTACCCATTTGCATTTATGGATAACTGTTCTATAGATCTGCCTTCATCATGGTTGTTACACACCTATCAACTTAATCATTTCTATAACCAGGAATTAGGGAAGTGGAAAATACAAGCAATCCACTGAACCAATCAATGGGATAGACTGTGGACCGATCTAGATTGTGATTCAAAGCTGCACAAATTTCCAGACTGTGCTTTTGGTAGCAAAAACAGAATCTATGTACTACTGCATTCACCCTAAAGGTTAATGAGTGGATTAGAGGAAATCAGGGTCTGTGTTTGCGTTAAAGACTGTTCTCCAGCTTTCTGTTGGTACTTCCAGGAGTACTCCCAAACACAGAACTTTTCCACCACAAAATTCCACAATGCCATACTTATTTCATGGTTTTATATTTAAATCATCAGTGTTATTCATAGTACACTGGACCAACGGAGACTCTACAAGTTTAGACTTTGGGCTCATGTTAGGTAGATGCTGGGGTCTTTCCCCAGATATCATAATTTTAGTATTATCATGTCATGGTAACTTTTCTTCATAGGACCAGGGTATCTATTAGTGTTGATATACAGTTTCTCCCTGGAGAATAGTGGTAGCCATTACTTGGACTTACAGAAAATATATGCATTTTTGGAGTCAAGACAGAGAGAGTTCCTAAGGATTATTTTCCATTTCAATTTGCCTACATTTTGTTCTTGTCTAGTCTGCAGAAGCAACAGGTGGCAATCTTCTGAGGTTTCTTCCCAGTCTAACTTTGTCCATATCTTGGGAGAAGAGATGAGAATGTCTTTCTTGTCTCTGTTTACACTTCTATATTTTGATCTGCTATCTACTTAGGTTGAATTTCTGTCCACTCTCAGTCAGTATTCACAAAAGTAAATTGGGTTTTGTTGTTGTTACCGAAACTCGGATGAGGAATCTCCTTCTCTCTTGTTCAGCTGCACTTTATCTAGTTGGAATGCATTACTTCAGTTAATTTAACTGGAGTGAGCAACATACAATATGTATGTTTAAGGTTGTTTAAAAGTTATTAAGGTAAGACACATTCTGAAATTAACTCTCTTAAAATGTTGCTCTAGTGCTATAATCCCATTTTACTATCTTATTATCACTTTCTCAAGAAGTTTCAAAGCCCTCCTTAAATTAATGTCTTTATGATTGTGATCAAAAATGCAGTGAAACATTCTGTAAAATTCCATTTTATTATAGTGTGTTCTCATCCACCTTATTCACTGGACCTGGCAACACAAACTTGTAGCCTTTCTCCAAATTCAAAAGAACGATGAAAAGGAAATATTTTTATAATTTTTTAAAAAAATAGCTAAGAAGTTTAGGCAGCAACTACTGGGCAAGTAACTCACACAAAGTGTTCCAGAGCTGCCTTACAGAATTGCAAGAAAAATGAAATGATATCAAAGCAAGCAGGAGTATTTTGATATCTATTCATAACATATCTTTTACTATAATTTTTAAGTAACTACCAGATATTTCAAACACACCTTACATGTACAATTCTAAATAGTCATATTTCATGATTTTGTATTTAACTTTCCCAAGTTGCAGTCAAATGATTTCCTATAGTAATTTTATATCCTCACTGAGTGATGTACCTGTGGTTTTGGATGAATATTCTGGAATAACTTGCAACTGCCTTTGCTATTACCTTTTCTGACATCTCTTCTATAATGATATTAAATAATCAAATAATAGTTAGCTATTTTAGTTATAGTTAAAATTTTATTAAATATGTTCTATTCTTTCCTTCACATTCTTTTGATTTTGCTTTCTTGCATTTAGTTTTATAGATATTATATGCTCCGCAAACTATCAACATTTTCTTGCTTTAAAGAATTTGTTTTTCAGTTTTTCTGTTTATCATGTATTAATTGTACTTATGAATAGGATTAGGATTAGTGTTTTAACAAGTATGCACAGTGGGTGTTCATCAAATCAATCTTACTAGCATTTGCTTCTTCTTACAGTTTTTTTTTAATATTTGGAGACTTTAAACTTTTTTCCCTCAATATGCATAAAATGTGTAATAGTTTACTGTGAACTGGAGTCATAGCACTGCAATGCAGAGCAACAAAACAAAAACAGGCCATTTTTTTCTTTTTGTGTCTGGCTTGTTTCACATAATATTGTGTGTTCTAGTATCACCACTTGCTAAAGTGAGAGGATTTTATTTTCTAAGTATTAATAATATTTCATTGTGTATTCACACTAATTTTT
>NW_004524827.1:3056189-3061048 GCF_000260255.1 Octodon degus | reverse complement strand
GCCCACCAGGGGGTGGGGCTGGCTGGCATGTGGTGCTGGGGGATTGAACCACGGTCTCTGTGCTTTGCTAAGCTTGTTCTAAGTAGGTGCTTTAGACCACGGAGCCATCTCACCAGCCCCCTAAGATCTTTCTTGTAACAATATTCCATTTCAACTCTTCTTTCCACTCTTTTGTTAGTTGATTTTTTTTGTTCTCACAGTGTCTAGACCTGTAATAATTTCTGCTTAAAAGCTGCTTTGCTCAAAAACAAATTTGTTCCATGAATGAAATATGGAACACAGCCTGCCACCAGACAGGGTCCTAGCTGCTTTCCAAAGGGCAATGAGGAGGTGAAACCAACCCTACCTATACAATTAAGTTACAGACTTGCTAACTCCCTTCTTAGAACAAAGAATTTTCAGGACATACCAGTAAAAGGCATTAACTGATTTTAGTTTTTAGACAGAAACAAAAAGAACAGGATCAAAGAAATAGAGTGTAAGCACTGAAATGTAAAAAGTGTCCTGTGATTTGAAGTTGGGAAAGTATATATGTTTTTGTGATGGAAACTTCAGATTTTGTCAAGCTAATCTCTGGGAAATTCCATCTTGGGTGTTGGTTTATGTGAGAAAGGTGATCTACCTACAAAAAGATAATGGCCACTTCATAGGAAATAGCTTCTTTTACAGGATATAAAAAAATGGTCAATTCACAGATGGTAAAAGGAAAATTTGAATTTGCAAGTGAAATGGAATTGACTAGACTTACTGTGTTCTGAGAAAAGAAAAAAAATTGAACTGGGTTTATATCCAAATACTGCAGTTTTTGCTATGGAAATTATGATTTTTTCTTGTCTTCCTTGTACTATTATTTCTTATATCCTACCTCAATCCTACAGCTTTGCTAGTGCCATTCATAAATGTCACATTTTAATAATTGCTTACTTTTCAGTGCACAAATATTCTCTTATTTCTCCTCATTTTTACTATTTTTTGTTCTTTTTGTTTCCTTATTTGTTCTTTGTTTCTTTGTTTACTTTTGCATTGGGAATCAACCAGCTCCCTTACACATGCAACGCAAGTCCTGTAACACTGCTTGTGCTTTTCTGATTGCTTATCTGCTTGGTTCATCTGAAGCACAGTATTTAAAGGAAATAATTGACTTATCATCCACACCAAAGAACTTCATTATTTTGTTCTTAATATTGAAAATATTTTTTTAAAAATGCTAATACCATTGAAGTAAGCTATTAAAGCTGGGACAAACCAGGAAACCAACTGAGCAGAATCTGTCAAAGGTCATAGAAACCCATGGCTGAAGATTGAACCAGATGTTTACTAAAAATGAAAGACATGATAAAGCATGAGCTCCAAAATGATGTAAATTTTGTAGCAAAGCATGCTGAACCAATAAAAAATGCTATTTTTATTTCCTCATTTGAATCTGGTACTGTTCACAAGACAAATCAGAAGCTCCTTTCAATCCTTCATTTGACTATTGGCATAATAAAGACACAGACCATGATCCTTCCTTTAAGCAGGCTATTACTGAATTTTGGATCCCAGTGAAATTTTTTCCAGATTTTTGGTACCCTGAACAACTGGACAAGACACATAGAAGAGGCAATGGAGCTGCATGTTTTGAAGGTGGAAAACTAGTATGTTCAGCAGAGGAGAACTGGCTGGTGAAAACACCCATAGCAGCCATGGGGATAATGTAAGGAAATCTTTTATATTTGGATTGGATTTTTAATGTAGATAAAGCATTTGGGATGATGGTCCTAGCAAAAGCACACTTAGAAGGCTCGCCAGGTGGCTCAGCGGATTAAAGCCCCTGCTTAGGCAGAGTGTGGGTACCAGTATTAGATCCTTGATGTGCTATGCTAGCCTTACCTCCTGGGCGCACTGAGATGGCAGTTGAGAACTGTGCGTTGTGCTGCATGCCTGCAGTCCCAGCACTTGGAAGGCTGAAAGCAGGAGGATTACTAAGAGTCCAGTCTATGCAGTGAGAATGCATAGACCCCGTTCTAAATACATTTAAAAAAAAAGCAATGACCGGTGCCAGATGTAAAATGCTGCATTGAAGACTCCCTTGGTTTTACACTATAAGTAAACAAAGAACTGAAAATACCACTTTTCTAATTAGTTGTGCATACAGTGCTATGGAACTGTAGTCATCTTGGTTCCTGTGTTCTACTCATGTGCCATGAGTCTCATGATTTTGAGAGACTTTTATCTAGTTGTCTGAGTGACTTTGGCTGAGCCCTAATTTCCTATCTCTAAAGTAGATATTTTTCTAGGAAAATTTAAATGTTATTTGAGTCCAAGTGAGTTTTTGAAAAAAGAAATTTTCTAATGCCTTATTGGTATAAAGGAAAAATCTATCCAAGTTATTTTAGATTATCCTATACAGTAAGTCTCTTTTCTACCTCCAATCAGGGTACACCTTGGCTACCTTTCTTTATGTTTTGTTTTGTTTTGCTTTGTCTTTTATGGCACACCAAGGGCATGGATAACAGCAACACAGGACTGCTGTCTGATAGCACCATTATTAGATATAACCATTATCTAAGAAATTTAGTAGTGATTTCTCAACTTCATCTAACAGCAGGTCATAGTTCAATTTCTTGAATTGTTTCAAATATTTTAATTGCTTTTTTAAAAACAACATCAAAAAAGGTTCTGATATTCATTTGTTTGATACATTTCCCATTAAAGTTTCATCTAAAATGTTCCCTAGAATGATCACAGATTAAACTTTGTGTATTTTGGAGAAAGGTTGGACCATGGTGACATTTGATTTATGAGTGTACTTGCCCATTCACAACTTCACAGCTGAATTTGCTGATAGTAGTTAAATTCCTGGTAGAAAATGATTGGTTTCTGTGAGAATAAAATGAATGTGTGTGATATTCTGGCTACTTATTTTCTATCTGACTCTCTCACTCTCGCTCTCTGTTTTCAGAATATTTTGTGTAGAAAAATTATGGAACCATATCCCTCCACCAAAATATTTCTGTATTGGAGCAACTAAGTGTGAACTGAAATCTCAAAAAAAAAGGTCTGAACATATCCTTCCTTCTTTAAATTATATATGAAGAGAATTTTGCTACAAATATTTAAAACAATGACTCATATAGTATCTTATTGTTACTTTCCCTTCATCATTTTTTTAATGAAATGTCCTTGCTGACAAAACTGGGTTATTTTGTCTTAAAGATTTTTGTATTTATTTATTTATTGATTGATTGATTCATTTTGCATTTTAAGGGAAGGGTCTAAAGGGTGTTCAGGGTATCAGTACTAGATCAGACTCCTAGTGATCCGCCTGTTCAGAGCCTTGTAAGAGCTGGAATTATAGGCCCGCGCTACCATGCCCAGTGTCAATTGCCATCTCAGCATGCCCCATGGGCAGGGCTGGCCCAGCAGGCCTGGTAAACGAATCCTTGACCCCTGTATCTGCTTGCAGATGCTTTAATCCGCTGAGCTATTTGGCAACCTCAAAATATTGATTTAATTAAATGCAAGTGTTCACCTTTTTATTTTTGACAGTTAATCTGTGTTTATTATATAAAACTATCAGCTTCATTTGGGACATAAGTAATATATATATATATATATATATATATATATATATATATCACAATTCATTTTGATATTCTATATTTTTTCTGTAAACTAGGAATTATGTAATGAGAAAGATTTGATTCAGCTTTAGTTCTTTGACAAGTGTACTTAAAAGATGGCACAGGCTTCTTCCTGTATCATCTCAGTTACTACATACATGGAGTAGACCAATTTTAATGATTTTTAAAATTGATCACTTTAGCTATTGTCAATTGTTTCAACTGAGCATAAATTTCTCACATCAAATTTTCAAGAAAGGGTTTTTTTATCCACTGATGGCCAGTTTCCTAGACATTTTATTAGAAGATGAAAGCAGGTCAAAATTATTTAATTTATCTCACTTCTGCATTTTTGTTATTGCTCTATGAAGAGAATATTTACCTCATGAATTATAGAATAGAAATACAATTTATATAGGAAGGCAATAAAACTTACTACTATTTGTCTCTATTTTCAACATTTATTATAACAAATTTTTGTTTTCACAACCTAAAAATATTTCTGTTATGATTACCTAATACTGTCACATCAAGTTACCATAAGCTGGAAGTCTTGAAACAACAGTCTTGTGTTTCTGAAGGTTCAATATAAAAAAACTCAAAATGTGAGGTTTATAGTCCCTCTGAAGGCTCTGGAAAGTGAACTTTTCTTTCTCCTTCCTAGCTTTTGTTTCTTCCTAGTTCTTGGTGTACCTTGGATTTTAGCCATATTGCTTCAGTTTCTGCTTCTGTCTTTATGCAATGGTCTTCCCCTAGTTTTGTGTTTGAAAGTCTGTAGGTATTTTCCTTATAAGAACATCAATAATTATGTTTTGGCCCACTAGAATTAGGTAGAATTTATTTCACCTTGATTCCATCTACAAATACCCTATTTATAAAGTAAGATCAAATTCATGGATAATATTAATTTGAAACTAAAAACATCCTTTAATGGGATATAATTCATTTACTCCAACAACTAGTGAAATTTGTGGTTTTCATTGGTTAAAAATTTTATTATGAACTCAGTATATATGTAATTGAATATGATTCAGTACTTTGCAATTAATTTCAATGATACTCAAATTAGGCCATCTTTGCCCAAATTACTTCCTACATCATGTTGGCATGATGTTAATAGTCTTTAGTAACCTCCTCACTGTCAGGTACAACAATGTCTTCCAAACTTATTCTATATATTTCCCATTTTTGACTAAAAATCACCTATTTCTTCAAGAAGCTCATATTTAAAGCCTTGTTTCATATATATATATA
>NW_004524827.1:3055263-3056089 GCF_000260255.1 Octodon degus | reverse complement strand
TTATGTTAATATTAACATGAATATAGGATTTAATGAATTCTAATCAAATGTCAAATTAGAATATTTTTATTTAGAACTAGATACAATGATTTAGAAATAGAATTGGAAAATAAGTACATAAATCTTTGAATATTTAAAAATACTTCTTTTATTTGCACTCACATTTAAGATTATAAGTATTTGTGCCTATCATCTAATGAATTGTTAAGGAAAATGAAGTGCATATACAAATTCACTTATAAAAAAGCTTTAAGCAAAGATAATTTTTCACATTACCCTCTAATTTCCAGAAAATAGTTAGAAATGAATAATAAAAACTGTCCCCAGTTATTGAACTATTGAAGTAATAATAACTAGATACAGAAAGCAAAACATGAGGTTTTTTATCTAATATATGTACTCTTAAAAAAGATGTTATAAAAGAAGAAGGGAGACTCAGAGAAGGTAATAAGGGGAAGAAGTACAGAGGGTTATGGGAGTGGAGATTATTAAACTATCTATATGCATGTAAAAAACATTAAATGAAACCTAGCATGTTACAAAATTAATACACATTAATAACAAAGGTAAGATACAAAGCTTTAAAGTTCTGATTTTAAATTTTATATACTATCTTGCTCTGAAAACTATGACACTTACATATACATTCTTCTTTATTTTACAAATATATATATGAAAAATAGTTTTAAATATATTTCAAGGTAAGTCTTAATATATGGACACTGAACAAAGATTGTGAAATTTTAAAATATTGTTAACTAAAGGATGCAAATTTTTAAAAGATTTTTAACTTCATTACTAAGTCCTTAGTGTACTTAGTATATAT
>NW_004524827.1:3023579-3054983 GCF_000260255.1 Octodon degus | reverse complement strand
TATTTTCTAAAAAAGGTAGTATAATAAAATTATTCTGTTTTTAGCTTTTTCCAGTCTTCAATGTGTCCAAATTTCTCATTTGTATCTATACCTGTGTTTCATTCCATAAAATAGCAACTATTAATATGCTTGCTAATTTTCACCTATATCCTTATCATAAGCAATGACTCTCCTTTGGGTTTCTTATGACTTTGTTTCAGCCTCTCTGGTTAGTCCTCTTCACTCCTGCACATTATCTTTTGTTCTAGATGCCTTGGTTACTTTTACTCATTGCTGAGACAAATAGTAAACACTCAAAGTTAAAGAAGGAAAGGCTCATTTAGCTCACAGTTTGTAGAGATTTCATTTCATAGGTGGCTTCAGGGTAGAGTAGCATGGTGGAGGAGCATCATATAGGAAAAATAGTTCATAGCAGACAGAAAACAGCAAAACAGCGAAGTTATAAGCATCAAGCAATGACAGCACAGCCCTCTTTCTGCCCATTATATTCCATACAGACTACATGGCCTTATTAGGGCAGGTAACATTTACACCTAGGGTGGTACAACATCCATCCTACCTAGAAATATGCCTAACCAATTAAAGGACTAATTTAACAACCACACTATTAATCGAAGTATTATACACTCTTGGCCCGGATACCTCAGAAAAGCTCTATGAATACCTGACGTTTTGGGTGAACATCCACACACAAACCATAACACTAGAGAAAATGCTATGTTTGAGAAACTACAGCTTGTTTCCAAGATGCATCTGTCTTTTATTTTCATTCTCGCTGGCTGAACTAACCTTAGCCTGATGACATGTTTGCATTTTAGGATGTGATTCTGATACCAGGCACTTTGTATTTCAAAAGTCAAGAGCACCGGAAAAACATTCTGAGGAGTTCTCGTTAAGTCTCTGCTCTCATTTTGTTTAAAATGACAGTAACCACTGCTATTCTTTCTTCCATAAAATATTGAAAGTATGCTCCATTTTCTTCCATGACTTTCTCATATTCCCTGAACCATAAGCAAGTATTTGAGCTGAAAGTAGGCAAATGTGTATGTACACAGAGGTGCTTTTTTACATTTGAGTGGACTCTGCCATCATGCTTTAACATTTTCTTTTTCAGGGTGGAGAAACTTCTTTCTTCTTTGTATTGGGCCCGTTTTTGAAACTTCTGACAAAACTCCTAGTCTAGAGGGAACATTGTCATAATTCTCATCTTGTTATTAAGGATAACCAGTATTTGTGATTTAAAAGATTACATAATAATTTTTAGAAGCCATCATATTACGCAATAGTGAAAGGCATTAATTTTAGACTGAAATCTAAACCAGGAGTCTTTACAATTAGGTATGTGAAATGTCACAACTTTCTCATCAACCTCTTAGCTTCGAAGTATAACAACAATCTTATAAAAGTACTATGAAAAGCACTTGAATTAATGTTTCCAATGTTTTTAAAATAGTATCTACCATATAAGTATGCTATAAAGTTTTAAATTGTTGAATAAATTCTTGAAAAGGTATGATAGCTCTGTTCTTTAAATATTTTGGATTATCTTCCTGAATTCTGAAAATTGATTGTAGTAGTTTATTTCAGGAAACCTAAACTTTTTATTTCTTAACTAACTTTGATCTCTAATGTTATTATGACTGTCACTTCTCCAGCTAGAATCTTATTCAAATATTTAACTTCTTTTCCACTGATCCTCTGAATATTATGCCTTATTTTTTCAAGATTATTATTTCTGTTCCCTTTCTCTTAAATCAAGAAATTATTCAGACCATATTCTTAAATGGGTGAACTGTTTTCAAAATAAGTTTGGGAGTATGTCAAATCTTGAATGGAGATTATTTGTTGAGCTATTCAGGAAATGCATAATGAAATGCTCAAGTGACATATAGTGAGAAAATAATGAGACAACCTGTTATGTATTATACTTTCCCTCTTTAGCATTTTGCAATCTGTATTTATGAATTATTTACAAATACATCCTAAAACTGAATCTCAGTGCATGTAAATTAGATGCACAATAAACATTTACAAACCATTAAATTCAATATAACCCAATTCCTTCTAAAGTACCAATATCTCTTGAGTTCCAGCTTTTGAGCAGGTGCTTTGTACATATTCCTTATTAGATACATTTCATCTTTTACATTAAATCTAACTAGCTAAGTTAACTGGCTAGTTGGAATTTGTATTCAATGTATAAATGAGCTGCATCATTCTATTTCTTAGGTCAGGCAAAAGATAAAAAAAATGTAAACATGGTGATTATTAGTAAAACTTATCAAGAAATAATATAAAAATAACTTTTCAGATCATTTTATTGTACAATTTATGAGGCAAAAATACTGAAACACCACAGTATGAGAGTTCAAAAAATTAGTAAGCACCAAAAATATTTATCATAAAACATAATGAATCACTCCTTTAGAATAATTCCACGTTCAATTTAGGACAATTTTATCTAATTCATTTTTTAAAAGAGAAAAATTAGGGGCCGAGGAGATGGCTCAGTGGAATAAGCACTTCCCTCGCAAGTGCAAGGGCCTGAGTTCAATCCCCGGTTCCACCAAAATAAATAAATAAATAAATAAATAAATAAATAAATAGGAAAAAATATAGAAAACAATAAAACAGAGTTTCAAAACATCTTAGTAAGAGAGTTACATTATTTAATATATAGTGTGCTATTATCTTCATAATAGTTATTCAGAGTATATGATATAGGTATTATAACTTATCCAAAAAATATTAGCATAAGTATTACTTTGCAATGAACTAAGATAAACTAGTTGTATATCTATCTTAACTATTTTGTGTATAAATACTTATTTTTCCTTTTTCCAATTTTTCCTTTCCCCTTTCCTCCATCACTATTCGATTTTTTGTTAAAATAGTTTCTTCCCAATTCACAATGTCTAGTGTACATTCTGAACCTTATTTACTCATTCAATATTCTCACACTAGTGACACAGTACAAGGTTTACATATATAGGTCTGATTTATTTCACTAAGTATGGCCTTGAGTTGCATACATTTACCTATAAAATTCTCCAATTTATGTCTTTGTAGAGAAGATGATCAGGGTTGTCTTTATCACCCAATGTGGAATTCGGTTACAGAAGCAAAATTTTGCTGAACACTTTTTTTGCAAACAAAATTGTTCCCAAAACTTAATATATATTTGTATTTTATATTTATTAACATATAAGAAATTTTTCATGATCTAACTGGCAATATAAAGACCATGTAACATGTTGTAAAAGGCACCGGTAATTTTTTAGCTGAACATAGCTCACAACAGAAGAGTAATTATCCAATTCTGTTAATCTCAGTAATTTATTTGTATTAATTTCTGAACCATCTTCTTCATTTCCTGACTTTGTTATTTCTTATGCCTTTGACTGACATTAATTAATTTAATATTTCTGTGAGATATTTTATCTAACCCTGCTTGGTTTTTTCTGAGAAATCAAGGAAAACAGTTTGTCCAAGACTTTCAAAATTTCATACTACATAATGAAATATGTGAAAGATACCAAAATCACAGCCTTGAAATAAGAGTATTTTGTTGTGAAGATATTTAGATGCAAGGCACAATCACTGTCAAACAATTGAAGACTTGATGAAACAAAGATAATTAGTTCTTCAATTCATGCAGGTTCTGTACTTAGTAAAGGGTGTGCACATAGTTCAAAAAATATTTTCTGAAAGAATGAATTACTATCAGAATGTAAAGGGGACAGCCAATTAAAATTTTGAAAATATAACATTAGCTCTAATATTGAATAATTGCATTAAAAGAACTTAAATTCATCTTTTAAAGTTTTCATAAAAGATGTGCTAGATACAATAAATGAAAGAAGAATAATAAAAGTAGTTATTTTCTTCAGTGTTATAAAAGTATTTGCACATTAAAAAAATGTCCTGTTTCTTAAGATCCTGAATTTATTGTATTATATAAATACATAGATAATCATTGATATTTCTGCCTCTTTCCAAAAACCAAGAAAACTGTATCCACATTTATTTTCTATATAATTTGTAAAAGCAATATTTTTACTAATTTACAATATTATATTGAATATGCCATTATTATATACAATCTCAGGGAAAACTCTTATGGTATATACCTTTCTACACACATTTTATAAATACTTATAACTGTAATCAAGAAGTATGTGGAAGATAAAGTTCATAATCCAAATTTCAAAGATATTTCTATTCAAAAACTGGGATGATAATTGTGTGTTAGTGGGAATAAAATGAATTAAAAACATCCTTGAATTTAAAATCACATTCTCTAACTTGCTAGTTTAATTTATGAGTTAACAGTTGTTTGATTAAGTACCTTAATTTATTTGAGTTTGTTTCTTTACATACAAACTACAGATAATCATGTCAAATTTCTGTATCAATTACGAAGAATTCAGTGGGTTCTCAGTATTCATTATTTGAAAGTGAATAGCAGATAAAGTCCTTATCAGCTTTTAACCCAACTGAGATCTGTGACATGTCATATAATTTAAACCTATAAGTTTATTTCTCAAACTTCACATTTCTCATACAATTATCATTTTTCTCCTATTGCTTTGTGCAGTCCTGTTGAAATATGAAACGACTGATAAGGAAGGGCTTAATATATTAACTTTATTTCCTTGTTTTTCCTTTTTGAAAGGGAAGGACATATATTTTCATTTCTCTTGATGTGAAAATTGCTCTAACTCCTTGATGCTTGTCATTCCTGAGGAAATTGCGAAGTAGCATTTCACATGAGAGAAACTTTTAAAAAAGTGTTTTTGGGATCATCCACCAATGAAAAGGAGGGGAAAAGATTGGGCAAAAGAAGTATTTGAGCTATATTGCAGTGTTGAAGACTGCTGATCCTAAAGGGATCTCAGAACATAGATTGACTCTCCAGAGTTAATCAAAAAACCTGCCAGGGCTTTATGCTCTTTCATCTTTCAATCATTAGGGATAGGCCAAGCTGGATGGAGATGTGATTTAAGTTCAGGCAATTATCATTAGCTGACACAATCTAAAAAAGCATATTATAGCTGACTGCTGTCTATTTCACAAATTTTCTAGCTGTTGGTTTAGTGAGTCCCTTACTCCTCTTGAAAGAGCTGGCTAGTGGATCCCAGTGTTCACCAATGTCTATTTCCAGAATTCTTCAATGGAAAAAAAATCTATACTCCCCTTTTTGATGTTTGGGCCCATGAACAAAATTGGTACTCATCATCAGTTACTACTATGTAACCAAGAGCCCTGTCCAAAATAGTGTATTAAAAATGTTAGAACATTTCATTTAAAAAAACAAAATAAAATTTCATAACAAAATAATAGGGGAATAATAATAGTTAACATACAATATTTTCTTCCAAGAAGTTATTCAGAGTATAAGACATGTGCTTGAAAACTTCTCCAAGCAGTATTAACACATTCTTTTCTAGTCAATGAACTAAAATAATTTAGAAGTATGACTATCTTATATTAAGGAGTTGTTTTAGTTTCCCTTTTCCCATCCTTCCTTTCCTCCTCCCACCACCATAGTTC
Organism: Octodon degus; assembly: GCF_000260255.1. Lineage (NCBI taxonomy): Eukaryota > Metazoa > Chordata > Mammalia > Rodentia > Octodontidae > Octodon > Octodon degus. The sequence goes on along the minus strand of NW_004524827.1, from coordinate 3,049,430 downwards.
CTTTGTCATTTAAACTTTTTTGTCAGTTTCATAATGTCTATTATACATTTTGGTCCTTATTTAATCTTTCAGTTTCTTACATCAAAGAGAGAATTCAATGGTTACAGAAGTAAGCAAGCACAATCAGTTGGATTATCTTTGACAAATTTGCCATGCATACTCACTAGAATAAAGAGAGCTTCTTTTACAAATGATGCTGGAAAAATTGGCTTTCCACATGTCAAAAATTAAACTACACCCAGATCAACCACCATGAAATAAACTAAAATCAAAATAGATCAAAGATCTATAAATTAAAAGAGAAACAATAAATTGGTTGGAATAGAAGATAGATAACCTTTTCAAAAAATAAGTGTATGCAAACATTTCATGAAGAAAGCCATGATTGGAAGAGAAGTGGTACAAAATTTAATAACTTGGATTATTAATTATTATTAATTAATAATCAAAAAATTTTTGCACAGAAAAATAAATCACCATTATAGTGAAAGAACATCTCACAAAGTTAAAGAAAATTTTAATGTTGTCACTCAGACAAAGGACTTAATATGAATTGAAAAAATAAGAAGCCCCAAATTCAAAGACACATTTCAAAGAGTGCATCATTGATGAATACATAATTCTCAGATGAAGAAATAAAAATAGTGAATCAATATACAAAAATGCTCAACATCATTGTATAATCAAGTGATGAAAATTAAAAGAGATTTTTCTTAAGATCAGTTTGGAGTACATAGCCCATTGAGAGAAATGAATGGAGATCCTCAGACATACAACTTCGACTATTATCAGTTTGTTCAACCAAATTAAAGTTTCTTATAGGTCAAGAACTCACACTGACATGTCCTAATTACTCAATGTTCCTGGGTTATATTAAGGTTCATTTTTTTAATATTTAAATGGTATTTTATTTTATATTGTAAACTTTTACAAAACAATTTCATTGAGAAATAGAACAGTTTCAATTTCATAGAAATGAGACAGTTTCAAAACAGATTACTAACACAGTTTCAAAAATTAATACATTGCATATTGTTGTCCTTGTGGTTATTCATGGTACAAGATGCAGACATGATATATTGTCCACAAACACTATTAGAGAAAATCTATCTATTCAATGAATTAAGAGAAGGCAGCAGTATGAACTATTTTGAGTATACAGATACAAAATGGTTATACATTTTTATCCCCCCTTTAAGGTTAGTTTTGTCAGAGAAGGTAATTCCATTGTCACTTAAAATTGTAGGTGTGTGAATTAGCAAAATATTCCAATATAGTCCAATAAACTATAATAGTAGTGGGTTTTCCATAAGACCGGCAATGTCAGAATTTGTTGACCTGAGCCTTTTACAGCTCAGCATATTAATATGGCTTTACTTTTTATACCTCGTTTATATACTTTTCTGCTGGATGATTAAGACCAAGATAAAGCAAGAACTATATAACAAGAAATGTAGCTTTTATATCTGATAAGGTCAATCAAATCCCCTCAGGAATTAAACTGAAACCCTGTACCACAGTTTGTAGATCCTTTCTCAGTGTCAGTCATGTGGACGAGTCACAGCATTGCTTCACAAATTTGCTCTCTGTGCTAACCTGAGAGAATGTTTTTTCTCCTTGTGACTCTCCTTAGGTACACTCTACAACATCAATCATTTTCCTCTGTGGCCCCATAATCTCCTTGATCAGAAAACTTTGGACACAACTGAGTTACATGATATTACAATACAGGTTCTCCTATGTTTTGAGTCCTCACTGAACTTGAAAGGCTAGGGCCAAAATGCTGTCTGTCCTTGAAACCCTTCTTTTTCTCTAATTTTGGTCTGTAAACTTAGGTTCTTCACCATCGAGAAGAGAAGCTTATGGTTATTAACCTATAACATAGGCAGTTGAGCTTAATCTCACTATCTGAATATCAAACATCTTAGGCATAACATGGAACAGGTATTTTCCATCAACTATTGATATGTTGACATTTAAGTCCCTACAGACTATGAATAAAAAAATTTAAAAAATAAGAATATTTTAGGGGCTGGAGAGATGGCTCAGTGGTCTAAAGCACCTACTTAGAAAAAGCTTAGCAAAGCATCGGGGACCGCGGTTCAATCCCCCAGCACCACATGCCAGCCAGCCCCGCCCCCTGGTGGGCTGAGCTGGCCACACACACACACCACACTCTCTCTCTCTCTCTCTCTCTCTCTCTCTCTCAAATAAATAAAAAAAATTAAAAAATAAGAAAATATTTTAAAAGTAAGGAATAAACAATTACACATTTTTGAACAGAAGTTTAGAAATCTAATGATATACAGCATTGTAGCAAGACAGTCCTGTGACATTGTATTTTCTTGTCAGTTTTTTTTACATTAATTACCCTTTTTTTAAACAAAGATTTACTTGAAAGGAAGTATGGCACTAATAGGTATGTCATGACAAGAAGTACGTATTTAGAGGACCAGAATGACAGGCATTCCAAGCATTACCCTGCTATTACAATTTCTAACTTCAGAGCAGTTGCTTAGTTCACAGGTATCAGCATGTATAGTTAGTCCAGGTGAGAATCCTACCAATTAACTAATAGTTTCAAAAACATGCTGAAGATTCTCAGGATCATTGACTTACCCATCTTGTGTACATAAATATATAGCTTTGCCCCTGTAATATTACCTAACTTTTCTCCTTATCCTCTCTTCTTTGTCTAATCCTCAAGTTTTCGTTTCTTTTTAATTGTGTTATACCTTTCTATTTTTATTTCTTAATTTGAGTTCTTAAACTAGTGACTATATGATATTTACACATGTGTTTCTGGTTTATTTCACTCATGAGTATATCTTCAAGTGGCATCCACTTAAATAAAAAGGCTTCGAGTTTATCATTCTTGATAGCTGAGTAATACTCCATTTTAAAAAATGCCACATCTCTTACATCCATTCCACAGGTGACAAGCGTCTTGGTTGTTTCCAAGATTTAGCTATCACAAATTGTGCTGCTATAAACATAGGTGCACATATATCACTAAGACATGACCTATTCAGTTCCTCTGGGAAAATTCACAGTAGGATAGCTGCTTTGAATGGGATACCCAGTCACAGTTTTTTAAGGAGACTTGAAACTGATTTCCACAATGGTTGCACCATTCTACATTCCCACAAGCATTGGAAAAGGGTGCCTTTATCCCCAAAGCCTCTCCAACATTTGCTGTTGGTTGATTTCTTTAAGATATCCATTCTTTCTGGGGTAAGATGCTATATCAGTATTGTTTTATCTTGCATTTCACAAATGACTAGTGATGCAGAACTTATTTTCATATATTTATTCACTTCTTTAATTTTGACCTCTAAGAAATCTGTGTTCATCTCGGATGCCCATTTCTGCATTGGGTCTTTCAATTTTGGGGTCCAAAAGTTTTTTGCTTCTTTTTAAATTCTAGAGAGCAGACCTTTATCCGAGTACATATTACTCAATTATTTTGCCAAATTTGTGGGTTTTCTTTCCACTTTCTTTTGTAATTTCTTTTCAGCTCCAAAAACTTCTCAATAAGAGAAAGTCTCAGTTGTTAATTGTTTCAAGTACTATCTGTGTGATTTTATTTTTGTTCATGAACTCTTTGCCTACTCCTTTGTCTTCAAGAGTTCTTCTTACTTTCTATTCCAGGAGATTTAGTATTTCTGTTTTAATGTTTAGATCTTTAATTCATTTTCACTTTAGCTTAGTGAGTGGTGATAGACCAGGGGCACATTTTAGTTTTCAGCCTGTAGAGGCAGTATGTCCAGCACCATTTGATAAAGAGGCTATCTTTCTTCCAGGAGCCACGGTTGGCCCATTTATTTAAGAAATGTTGGCTGAGTATGTTCCTAGAGGCTTCTGCATCTTGATCCTCAGGTCTATTTTGATGTCAGTACCATGCTGATATTATCACAGTAGCATTGTAGTATAATTTCAAGTCAGGAATTATAATGCCTCCTGCCTTGTCTTTATTGCCCAGGATTGCCTTTGCTATTCTAGGTCTTTTCTGATTCGAAATAAATTTTAGGAATGATTTCTCTAGGGCTGTGAGGTATGTTGGTGGTAGTTTAATAAGGATTGATTTAAATTTGTCCAGCAATTTTGGGAGTATGGCCATCTTCAGAAAGATGGTTCCTCCTATCCAGGAGCAGGGAATATCTTTCCATTTTCTGAAATCATCTACGATCTCTTTTATCAGAGCACTGTAATTTTCCCTAAAAGATCTTTGACTTTTTTAGTTAGATTAATTTCAAACTATCTCATTTTCTGTGGTGCTATTGTAAAAGGTACTGTTTCTCTAATTTCCCTCTCAGTGTGTTTGTTATCTGTGTAGAGGAATACTACTGACGTTTGGGTATTGACTTTGTATCCTACTATGCTACTGAATTTGTATATCAATTCTAATAGCTTCTTGGTAGAGTTGTTTGGGTCTTCGAAATAAAGTATTATGTCATCTGCAAATAGTGATAATTTAACTTCTTCTTTACCTATTCTTATTTCTTTTATTTTTCTCTCTTGTCTAATGCCTCTAGCTAATGATTCCAGAACTATATTGAATAGGAGTGTTGATAGAGGACATCCTTGTCTTGTACCAGATCTATGAGTAAAAGATTTCAGTTTTTCCCCATTTAGGATTATGTTAGCCATTGGGTTGTCATAGATGACTTTTTATCAGATTGAAGTAGAGGCCATCTCTTCCAATTTTCTGTAGGCCTTTGAACATGAATGAGTGTTTGACTTTGTCAAAAGCCTTTTCTGCATCAATTGAGATGATCATGTGGTTTTTAGTTTTCACTCTATTAATATAGTGTATTACACTTATAGATTTGGGTATATTGAACCATCCTTGCATCACAGGGATTAATGTTCTGTGGTCAGGGTATACAATCTTTTTGATGATTTGCTGTATTCTACTTGCTAGGATTTTACTGAGGATTTTTGCATCTGTGTTCATGAGGGAGATTGGCCTGTAGTTCACTTTTAGTTGCAACTTGCCCTTCTTTTGATATAAATATAATACTGTCGTCCAGGAATGATTTTGTGGGAGGTGTTTCCTTTTCAATTTCATTGAAGAATTTGTGGGGTATAGGGATTACATCTTCTCTAAATTTCTTGTAGAATTCAGCTGTAAATCCATGAAGACCTGGACTTTTCTTTGTTGGTAGGTTTTTGATTACATTTCACATTTCATTGGCTGTCCTTGGTTTATTGCGAGTGGTTATGTCTTTTTGATTCAGTTTTGTTAATTTGTTCCTTTCTGGGGATCTGTCCATTTATTTACTGCCTTCTTTTGTGTGAGAGTAAAGACTCTCAAAGCAGCTATTGATAATCATCTGAATTTTCACTTGGTCTGTGGTAATTACACTCTTTCAATTCCATATTGCTTGTATTAACATTTTTTCTTTCCTGTTTTTGATGAGGTTAGGTATGGGCTTATCAGTTTTATTTAATCTTACAAAGAACCAGCTTTTTGATACGTTAATTCTTTGATACATTTTCTTCATCTCAATTCAATTAATTTCTGCTCTAAGCTTTATGATTTCTTCCCATCTTTGAGTTCTAGGTTTGGTTTGCTCTTCCTTTTCTAGATGCTGGAGGTGCAACATTAATGTGTTTATTTGTTCCTGTTCTGTTTTCCTAATGTGTGAGTTCACAGCTATGAATTTCCCTCTGAGAACTGCTTTCATCGTATCCCATAAATTCCGATGGGTTGTGCTTGAATTTTCATTGAATTGTATATATGGTTCAATTTATTATTTAATTCAATCTGTGACTCATTGATTGTTGAGTAGAGTGTTGTTTAATTTCCATGTATTTATGAGGATTGTCTGGTTTGTTTTTTGTTTATTTTCAGTTTCATTGCACTGGAGTCCAATAATATGCATGGTACTATTTCTGTTTTCTAGTGTATACTTAATCGTGACCGATGGATTATTATGTGATCTATTTTACAAAATAACCCATGTGTAGAGGGGAAAAAAAGGGTGTTTACCTGTGGTTGCGTGGAACAATCTGTATATGTCCACTAAGTTCATTTGTTCCAAGCCCTGGTTCAGTTCTGCTACTTAGTTTCTAAATTTGTCTGCTTGACCTATGTTTTAGGGATTAGGAGGTTTTGAGATCTCCTATTAAGATTGTTGAATTGGATATAAGATTTTTAATGTCAATTTAGATTTGTCTTATATAGTTCGGTGCTCCCATGTTTGATGTGTACATATTTATGAGTGTTACCTCTTCCTCTTGATTTTTTCCCCTCACTAGTATATAGTGGCTTTCTTTATTTCATTTGATCATTCTTGGTTTGAAGCTGAGACTGTTTGAGAACATGATTGCTACACCTGCTCTTTTCCTTTCTTTTCTTTTCTTTTCTTTTCTTTTCTTTTCTTTTTTTCTTTTCTTTTCTTTTCTTTTCTTTTCTTTTCTTTTCTTTTCTTTTTTTTTCCAGAACCAGGGATTGAACTCAGGCCCTTGCTCTTGCCAGGGAAGCACTTATTCCACTGAGCCATCTCCCCAGCCCCTACACCTGCTTTGTTCTGAGGTGCTGGAGCATTTAGTATTTCTTGACATCATTAAACTTTCAGCCTATGAATTTTTTATGAGTTAAATGTGTTTCTTCTGTATAGCATATATTTGGATTTTGTTTCCTAATCCACTGTGCCAGTCTATTTCTTTTAATTGGTGAATTGAATCCATTTACATTGATGGTTATAATTGAGATGCATTGACTTACCATTGACATGTTATTTAGATGCTGTTGCTTAGTCCTTTTTCTCCTGTGTTTAATTGTTTACCCTATTTAGTGGGTGCCTTCTGTTCTCGATCATGGAGTTCTGATCATTTTGGTCCCTCTTCAGAACATCTGTCAGTAGTCTGTGAAGATTTGGGGTTGTCATCATGAAACTCTTTAGTTGTTGTTTGTCATGGAAGTATTTCACTTCTCCATCATACTTGAAAGAGTGTTTTTCAGGGAATAGTAGTCTGGGCTGGAATTTGTTTTCATAGAGGACTTGAAGTAGTCTGTTCCGTACCGTTCTTGCCTTTAAGTTTTGTGAAGAGAAGTCTGCTGTTATTCTGATGGGTTTTTCTTTAAATGTGAACTGTTTCTTTTCTCTACTGGTTTTCAGTACATTGTTCTTTTGCTGGATTTCTGCTATCTTGACTATTATATGTCTATGTGTGTTTTTATTTGACTTGAAGTTATTTGGCATTCTGTATAATTTGGTTATCTAAATATCAGATTGTTTCCTCATATTTTGGAAGGTTACAGCTATTACTTCTTCCCATATTCTTTATATATCAGTTGTATTGGCTCCTCCTTTCTCATTGATGCCTATTAGTCTCATGTTATGCATTTTTGCATTGTTTTGCAGGTGATGAATTTTTTTTTCCGGTACCTTAGTTGTTTTTAAGGGATATTTTCTTACCTTTTCACTAGCTGCTATGGTGTCTTCAAGATCTAAAACTCTGTCTTCACTTTCACTTAAATGGTTTTGCAAGCTTATGATTGAGATTTTAAGTTCTTCTATATCTCTTTGACTCTGCTTTTTACGATCTATTTCTTTCCTGTATTGCTCATTCAAGGAATCTATCATTTATCTAATCTCTGTTTTTATCTGTGTCTTCTTGGGAAACAGTTATTAATTCTTTTACTACCGAGATTATTTCTGGTCTGATTTGCTGTACATTTTTCTGCGTTTGATTTTTTACTTCAGACACTATTAATTCAGAGATTTTTTTCTTACTTCAGAGGTTATTTCTGATTTGTGTTCCTCTACCTTTCTGCAGTGTTTCTTTACTTGCAGTCATTTCAGCTGGGCGATTCCCAACTTATTCAGTGTTATTGTCCTCTGCACTTGTTCTGAGTGGGCTTGTGGTCTGAGATTGTACTTTGCTCCTTCTCTTTGTCATTTTGTATAGCACTGTCCTTTGCCTTTTTCTATAGTACTTTGGTGAAACACTCGCCAGACCTGGGCTTGAGGTCAGTTTGGAGTGGTGCCAAGAGCATGCCGAAGTTCTCATGGGGCGGGCCTGGGCTTGGTCCAGGGAAATCCACAAGGTGCAGGGCAGTGTGGATGTTCTTCCACACATTCGCTGAAACTTGACTTGAGCTCTAAGTTTCGTTTTTGTTGGATTCATTGCATGAATTCGGATTAATATGTAATGGCATGTCTCCCTAGTATATTATTTAAAAGTCTTAATGTATGCTAAATATCCACTGTGCTCCAATTAGTTATTTTCTATGCAAACTAAGTCCTGACAATCACTATTTTCTAACTGTTTCCATAGTTTTGCTTTTTCCAAAATATCATATAGTTGGATTCAAATATTCAGTAGGTAACCTTCCTAGTTTGGCTTTTTTCATTTCTTAATATGCATTTAAGTTTGTTCCACATCTTTGTGTGTTTTGATAGCTCATTTCTTTTTATCACTGATTACTTAACTTTCTGGATGCTGTACATCATGGATAATCGCTCATCTACATAAGGACAGATTACTGGAAACATTTGAGTTTCATTTTTCTATTTAAGAACCTGGTTCTAAATATTTCCTACATTCTATATTTTACATACTCCCACTATGACTGAACTAAAGGTACCAACTTGACATTACTGAAAATCCACTTGAAATCACTGAAAATGATACTAAAAACTGGATTCTTGAGAAGTAGTATGAGCAAATTCCAATATACTTCTGCTTCTTGCCTCATCAAGAAGCTAGTCTGGTCTTAGTGGCTTACTTAGTTGTATGACTTAAAATCTCACCCCTGGAACCCTATATTCCATACTCTTGTCAGGTAAAGATGTATTTATGATGGAATTGACAGATTACCAAAGGAATCACCTGTGCACTAAACATAGCCTTCTTCCCCTTCTACCACTCTCTAAGTGATTTTTATAGTCCTAATGGTTATAGTATATTCCCCTATTGAGATGCATATTTTTCTTGTTTCTGTCTACTTGATACAAACAATGCACTGTACCGATACAGAAATCAAAACATACAAACAAATGAGACTTTTATTGTTTCTCTAACAAAAACATTTTTGTTTGAGAGCCAGGACTTTTAAGCCACAGGCTCCATCATTTTGGGGATGAGAAACATAAATTTCTCAAGTAAATCATGAGAACTTATGGTAAATATTATAAATTCTACTTTGTTAACTTGGTTCTATGACCTAAATATTTTTTAAATTATACAAATAAACACAGCACATATAGGAATATTTCTACATGTAACCCTTTCCTGTGATATATGTCACTTTTTCTGACACAGTATTATATGAATTTCTATGCCAGTAGAACACATATTCTGCAAACCCTTAAATAGCAACATTGGTTGAGGTCCTGCAGGCTGAGGGAAATGTACGTGTCAAAATGAGATTATTTCAGCCCCTTTAATTTTATATGAGATCCACTATATCCCTGACTCTTTTAAGTTCACAAATATTATTTGTGGTATACTTCTTATCCAGGGAGAGTTGTGGGGAAAATGAGAAAAATCCAGATTTTATTGCACCAGAAGGATTTTGAAGTTATAACTGTAAAAATAAAATTCATGGGAAGGAATAGCCCTCTTCTACAAGCTCATAAATTTAAGGAAATATGCAGATTCAGTATATTCAGAAGCTTCAATTAAGGATGTCCTCAACTTCTTTTTTTTTTAAGTGTACACATAATATAGGATCATGCTGAAAATTTTGGGAACAAAAGAAAAGAAAAAAAGCAATCATCTATGAGTTTCCTCAGGATAGACTCATTCAAATTTTTGGAAGACAGTTTTAATAATTAACACATTGCATACATTCTTCCTAGTGGTTAATTGGTGCACAAGATGTGGACTTGATATCCTATTTAGAAACACCATTAGAGCAAATCCCTTTATTCATTAAGAGATGTAAATATGTATCTTTCCTAACCACTTTGTTACACAGATAGAAAATAGACATTCATCTGTATCCCCTTTTTTTGTTAAGTTCTATCATTTAAATATTACAGGTGTGTAAACTCAGCAAAATATTCTAAAAGAGTTCAGAGTTCCATAATAGAGTTGGGTCTTCTGCTTGACTGGCAATGTCAGAAATTGTTGACCTGAGTTCGCTACAACTCAACATTACAGCATGGCTTTAATTCTCATGCTTCTTTTTTATACTTTTCTGCTGAATGGTTAAGACCACGGTAAAGCAGGACCTATGCAACAAGAGTTGTAGCTTTTGGGTCTGATAAGGTCAATGAAATGCCGTCAGGATTTATCCTGAGATCCTGTACCTCAGATTGTCGAAGCTTTGTCTGTGTCAGCCATGTGGATGAGTCATGGCCATTGCTTGGCCAATGTGCTCTCTGTGAAAACCTGAGAGAATGTTTTCTCTCCATGTGACTCCCCTTAGGCACACTCTACATCATTGATTACTTTCCTCTTTGGCCCCATAACCTCTTTGATCAGAAAATTTGGGACAATACATGATGTAACAGTACAAGTTTTAATTTGTCCTGAGTCTTAAATGACCTTAGAAGGCTAGCGCCAAATTGTTGGCTTTCCTTGTGGCCCTCCTTTTTCTCTAATTTTGGTCTGCAAACTTAGGTTGTTAACCATCCAGAAGACAAGCTTATTGTTATTACCATACAACCTAGGATGTTAAGCTTGACCTCACTATCTTTCTGAATATCAAACATCTTAGGCATAACATGGAACAGGTATTTTTTTTATCAAGTATTGATATATGGAACTTTAAGTCCCTATAGAATATGATGAAAACACAATTAAAATTAGAATATATTTTTAAAAATAGGCATAAGGAATTATATACTTCTTATGTTTACACATAAGTCCAAAAATCTAACCATATACAACCTTGAAGCAGGACGGTGCACAATATTCCTTTTCTTAACTCTTGCCTTCATTCACCATTCCCTTCTTTTTGAGCAATCATCTACCCAAGAGACAGCACAGCAGCAACTTGCATGTCATGACAAGCAGCCCATATTCAGAAGACCAGAATGACAGGCACTCCAAGCATGAAACTACTATTACAGATTACCATCTTCACTGCAGTTTCTTAGTTCACAGGTATCAGTATATATAGTTAGTCAGGGTGAGAATCTTTCCAATTAACTGCTAGATTCAAAAATCTTCTGGGGATTCTCAGGATCATTGCCTTGCTTATCTTCTACATATAACTGTATGGCTTGATATTGTCATGTTTCCTAGCTCTTCTCCTTTCTCTTTCTTGATTAGTTAGTCCTCCAGATCCTGCTTCCCTTTTACTTGCATTATACCTTTCTATTTGTATTTCTTCTTTTGAGCTCTTATACTAGGGATACTATATGATATTTACATATATGTGTCTGGTTTATTTCATTTATGAGTATATGTTCAAGTGGCATCCACTTCAATATAAAGGCTTCGAATTTATCATTCTTTATAGCTAAGTCATACTTCATTTTGTAAAAATACCACATCTTTTTCAGCCATTCCTCAGGTGACGGGCATGTTGTTTGTTTCCAAGATTTGGCTATCACAAATTGTGCTCCTATAAACATAGGCACACATATATCACTATGATATGATGTTTCCTGATCCTCTGGGAAAATTCCCAGTAGAGGAATAACTGGTTTAAATAGGATTTTCAGTCCAACTTTTGTAAGGAGTCTCCACACTGATTTCCATAATGGTTGCTCCAGTCTACATTCCCACCAGCAGTGGAGAAGGGTTCCTTGTTCCACACAGCATCTCCAACATTTGTTGTTGGGTGATTTCTTTATGATAGCCATTTTATCTGGGATGAGATGATATCTCAATATTGTTTTAATTTGCATTTCGTGGATGGCTAGTGATGTGGACCATTTTTTTCATATATTTATTTGCTTCTTTAATTTCATCCTCTGAGAAGCATGTGTTCATCTCACATGCCCCTTTCTGGATTGGGTCTTTAAATTTTGGGACCCTAGTGTTTCTTAGGTCTTCATAAATTCTAGAGAGCAGAGCTTTGTCTGAGTACTTCTTTGTCATGATTTTTTCCAAATATTTGGGTTGCCCTCTCACTTTGTTGGTAATTTCTTTTGACATGGATAAACTTCTCAGTAAGAGCAGGTCCCAGTTGTTAATTCTTTCAACTGTTTCACTTGTTATTTGATTTTTGTTCATGAATTCTTTGCGTGCCCTCATGTCTTCAAGAGTTCCTCCTACTTTCTTCCAGGAGATTTAGTGTCTCTGCTTTAATGTTTAGATCTTTAATCCATTTTGACTTTAGTTTAGTGCATGATGCTAGACCTGGGTCAAGTTATAGTTTTCAGCATGTAGAGAGTCAGTTTTTCAACTTCTGTAGTTTGGATGTGGTTTGCTCCTGTCAAAACTCATGTTGAAAATTGTTTTCCAAAAAAGACATGGTGCAGTGGAGTATTTAATGAAGAATAATGTGTTTGGGAAAATATATTATTTGTCTTAATAGTGTATTTTAATGAAAGAGTAAAATTATTTTGACCCTAACCTGTATTCTGCTTGCATGCCTCTTTAACATCTAGACTTTAGAATGGTAAGAGAAAAGTCCTTTCTTTAAAAATTACACAGTCTTGGGTATTTCATAAATGTGTCATAAAAAAAAGAGTACGCTATCATTCCATAAGTCAACGTTGCATTATTTTTTACTGGAACCCTGACCTTTCCAAAGCAGACTGTCCTTAGTGGAAGTTTATATTCTTTAGAAGAAAATTAAACCCTTGGACTGTTCCTCGGTTTTCTCACCATCCTCTTTCATTTTTATTTTTTTATTTTTTTGTCAGAACTGGAGATTGAACTCAGGCCCTTGTGCTTTCCAGGGAAGCAGTTATTCTACTGAGCTATCTCCCACACCCCTCACCATGCTTTCTGAAGGCAAAAAAAATCTCTTTCTCATCTTGTCAAGAAGACCTTTTGTTTTTCTTGTTTATCTTGCAATTATCAAATAATATTTTCAGGCTTTTCCTATGTATTATCTAAAATCAAGTCTATCATGCACAACCATACTCTACTGTAACTATCATTTTTATTTCATCTACCAAGTTTCCAAAACTTTGATAAATCACACTACATTCTTTTCCAATAGCATGTTATCCTACTTTCCACATGTATAACTATTTGGGATTTCCTTTTTGAGCCTATAAGGAATCAAACCCAGGACTTCACACTTGCCATGCAGGCACTGCACTGCTAAGCTACTACTCCAACCTAATAAGAGTAAGTTTTAACAACTACACCTACATTGTTCCAGAACATATCTATTCAGAAATGGAGACCTTATAACTAGGCAGGAAGAATGAGATTGAAACTCAAAATCTTACCCTAATATCACTTTTATAAGATTACTGCTGAACTTGAATGCAATGCAATAGGAAACATTATTTTTTTCAAAATGAACATGCAATACATTTATTAAGGATCATTCTCACGGTCAACGTCTGTGAATATGAAGATAAAGGTAAAGGAAGAGTAAAAGTGAGAGTTGACCTGTGAGACATTCTCAACAGAAGCTTCAAAATAACTTATGGGGACTTACAGAAATGGTTCTCTATTGCTGGATTTATTCAGGATAATAAAGCGGGTACTTGTATCCATCATTCATTGGAATCCATGTAAAGAACCTTGGGAAACATGATCAAGTTGCCTTGTTTCCAATAGAAAATTCCAGAAGGTGACTCAAAGATGTTCTTCAGCAAAGGAAGATCTGTGTACTAGATTTTCCACTTCTGCATGTCTTTCTCTTACATTTAGATTTTTTTAACTCTGTATATAAAATTTGCTTTGTTACTTATTTCAGTAGAGTTCACTTCATGAAAAATGATTCTATCTCTTTCTAACGTGGAACAAATATTTTGGAAAATTTTTAATACATGCTTAAGTGATTAAGATTTTTTTTCAGATCTGGGGATTGAACTCAGGCCGGACAAGCAATTATTCTACTGAGCTACCTCCACAGCCATTTTAAGTGATTAAATTTAAAGAAATTAACCAAATAGAAATATGTTCTGGTACATTGGAGAAACTGTACTGTGACATCCTACAACTCAGTGGTGTAAGAAATTTTCTGATCAAGGAGATTATGGAGCCACAGAGGAAAGTGATCGATGTTGTAGAGTGTGCCTAAGAAGAGTCACCTAGAAAGAAAATTCCCTCAGAATTCACAGAGAGCAAATTGGTCAAACAATGGCTGTGACTCATCCAGATTGCAGACACTTGACAAAAGATCTACAAGGTGCTGTACATGGTTTCAGAGTAAATCCTGAGAAGATTTGACGGTCTTTGTCAGATACTCAAGTTAATTTTTACTTATATAGGTCTTGATATATCTTGGTCTTAATCATTCAGCAGAAAAATGTAACCATGAGGTATAAAAAGTAATGTCATATTAATATGCTGACCTGTAAAAGGCTCAAGTCAACAACTTCTGACAATTGCCAGTTCTGCTGACAACCCACTACTATTATGGACTATTGAACTGTATTTGGTTATTTTGCTGAATTCAAGTACCTACAATGTTTTAATTGGCATCAAGTATGAAAAGACATTTTAAAGACTTATGCAAATACAGCTTTTCTAACAGCAATGGAACACCCATATCTGCCAAAACAAAACAAAAAGGGGCAATATAAATAAAGGACTATTTTATATATGGATAGATGTACAGTTACTTTCTCTTATTTCAATGAGAAGAAATGTTTGTACTAGTATTATTTAGGCAAGATATGATGTTTGCATCTTGTCCTTTGAATAACCACTACGAAGACAACAATATGCAATGTATTAATTATTACAACTGTTCTACTAACCTCTTTTGAAACTTTTTCAGTACTATTTTATTTTCTTATTAGGATGAATAAAAAATAAAAAATAATATGTCCTGGCAAATACCTGTGATTTGAATAAAACTTAAGGATAAGAGAAGAAACCAAAATTGCAACTATTCTTTCCTCCTGAGATGGCAGGAGAAGTGTCCTTTTGAACATCTCAGAGGATTCAGGCTGTCCACATAATAAAACAAATGATATTATATTATATCTTGTAATTAGAGTACATAGACTTATTGTGAAGATCAAATGGCAAATGGCATAATGTAAAACACTTCAGAAAGAAAAAAAACACAGGGAATTCTGCACTGTAATTTTTAAAATGAATTTTCTTAAATTAAACTTCAACTGAAATGCCTTTTCATCTCTCCCTCTGTAAGCCTTTTGTTCTCTTCCCATTGCACTGTAGGACTCTCTTTTTGAAACATTATGTAAACTTTTAGTTTGATGGACAGATACTGACATGTATTACATTCAGAATTTACAATATCCATGTCTTTACTCTGAACCACAAATCTGACCATCCATTTATACCATTGTCAGCCTTTTGTTAGTTATACAACTATATGTTACTGAAAATGAGTGAAAATCACAATGATTGCTACATTAGTAAGCATGAAATAAGTATTCTTTAAGTGAAAGAATAAATTATTAAACTCATAACTAATTTCCATTATGTGTTTTAGGATTTCCACATTGTGTAAATTGGTTGATGGCTATATTAATCACTCAAAGTAGATATCTAGGCTAGTTGTTCTTAAACAAATATTGAATGGTAGGGGTGGGGAGATAAATAGGTGGCATAAATGCCTGTCAGGCAAGCACCAAGACCTAGATTCAATCCCTGGTACCAAATGCCATGCCAGCCCCTGAACCCAAGGTGCACAGTGATGGCCACCCAAACTGGGCATGGTGGTGCATGCCTGTAATCCCAGTATTGGGGACAGGAGGATCACTACAATTCCAAGATGCGTAGTCAGACCTGATACCAAATACATAAAAGATTAAAAAGATGTGTCCAATACAAATATTTAGGGAATTTTTAAAACTCATTGAGTATGATGAAACAAACAGAAAATACTAGAATAATCTCATACACTTTTGCACATAATTTCATACTGGGTTACAGATCACACAAGGTCTATTCAAATGTCTTAAATTAAAAACAGAGTCTAATATAATTTGGTTATGATTTTCTACACTCCTATAATGTTACATAAATTTCTGATTCATACTTATATTATATGATCACTTATTAATATATTCGCATAAAACAGCTATAGCTATTATAATTTCAATGTAAAAATTTTTGGTTAATGTATTTCAACATATTTGCAACAGTTGTAACATACTATACAAATATCATTAATTTAATTAGCCAGTATCACATATTCTGCTAATATTAGGGAAATTTATGTCCTACAATCAGAATACTAAATTTCAATTAGAAGGAAGTAAAAACAGAGAAGTTATTTTATTTCCATCCAGGTGAAGGAATTCCTGAGTAAAAAGCTTCAGATTAAGAATCTTTAAAGTATTGATTTTCAATGGGCATATGAAAACTTTTTAGATGGAAACATTCTTCTTAAACCTGCACTTTGTGATGGTTTCACAATTCAATAAATTTAATAAAAATCACTCAATTTTATGCTTACAAAAGCTGAGTGCTATAGTATATAAACTGTACTCTGATAAAGCTCTTAAAATTTTTTAATTATTCTATAAAGTTCCTGATCTAAGCTAATTTTGTAAGTATAATATAAGCTGTAACTGAAGTCACATATGTAATTTTGAATGTCTGAATAGCTACATTAAAAGTAAAATGAAGGCAATGAAATTATTTTTGATATTTGATTCAGCACAATATATTCAAAATATTATTATAGCATCAAAATACAAAAATAATATTTTTATTTGTTGCAATATCTCTTTGAAAGCTGATATAGTCTTTACAATTAAGGTGTATCTCAATTCAGTTTATGCATACATACATCAAGTGTTCAATAGCCACATATGACCAGTAACTATTATATTATATAGTACATTTCCATACCAACATTAAAGAAATATCTTGAATATTTAAGATGGAGCATTATTTAAAGTTTTGTAAAAGTTTTTCCAAAAGTTTCTACTATATCCTAGAATACAGGTTCTCAGGAATTTATACTTTTTTTTCTTTTCAAATTAGGTGATGGAATATAGTATTGCGGAATGGAACACAGTGATGGGAAGACAACAAACAAAATTGGGAGAGTAGATAAAAATGAAATAATTTTTTCAATTGGTGATGGATTTGTTATTTGAAAGGATTTTTAACACAGTTTTAGCCATATGGGGACAAGCACCATAGCAGACTAAAACTGTGTGAAGGGTCATATGATTTTAATAAAGTGACTTATTTAGTTCATCACTAAAGTTATAAGTCTCTGGAAAGGAACTCTCTGGCAGGATGGCAGATCTGATACTGCAAAAGCATTGTATTTAGATAGTAGATAAATACAGACTTAAAAAATTTTTTTCTCTTATTTTGAAGATTAAAAACAAGAGCAAGAAAAACAAAAACAAAGACAGAAACAGGGTAACATACAATAATACATACATTTCAGATTTTAAAACAAAAATAGCTGATTAACAATGATTGATATAATATCTATTTTTGTCAAATCTGTTGCCCAGATTAACAAAATAGTTGTGCAAGATGGGAGATATGATTGAATATTACCACATAGTTTCAAGAAAACTTAAAGTTTTGTTCTCTCTATTTTTTATTTTATTACCTTTTTAAAAAATGACTTTAGGGGCTAGGAAGATTGCTCAGTAGAATAAATGCTTGCTGGCAAGTGTAAAGTCTTGAGTACAATCCTCAGTACTGCCAAAAAATACTTTAAAGAGAATATAGTACTAATTTATATGACATTAGAGATGGTACACATTTAGAAGACCAAAAGGACAGGTATTTCAACCATTGTTTTAGTATTACACATTGCTGTACTCAATATAGTTAGTTAGTTTACATAAATCTATATAGAGAGTTTCCCATGGTGAAATTTGTACCCAGTAACTGATATTTACAAAAACCATATGGAAATTCTTAGGGCAATTGCCTTATACATCTTGTTTCTATACATGTATGGTTTTTCCCCTACTTTATAGCCTGACCTTTCTCATTCTCTCTTTGTTATTTAATCCTTAAATATTATTTCTTTCCATTTAACTGTCTCTATGTCTTTATTTCTTCTTTTGAGTTCACACACTAGGGAGACAATATAATATTTACACATGTGATATGCTTTAATTCACTTATGAGTAAAGTCCCAAGTTGTATCCAATTAGCTACAAAGGCTTCGAGTTTGTATTTCTTTATAGCCAAGTAATACTCCATAGTAAAACATACCACATCTTTTTGATACATTTCTTAGGTGACAGACATTTTGGATGTTTCCAAGATTTGGCTATCACAAACTGTGCTGCTATAAACATAGGGACATATTTAACACAATGACTGACATTTTCAGTTCTTCAGGGAATTTTCCTGGAAGGGAAATAGCTTGGCTGACAGGGATTTCCAGTCCTAGATTTTTGAGGAGTCTATGCAATGATTTCCATAATGATGCACCATTCTGCATTCCCACCAGCAGTTGAGAATTGTTCCTTTTTCGTCACAACCTCTCCAACATTTGTTGTACACTTATTTCTTTATGATAGCAATTCTTTCTGGGGTAAGTTGGTATCTCAGTATTGTTTCAATTTGCATTTCTCAAATGGCCAGTGATGTAGAGCATTTTTTCATATATTTTCCCTTGAATTTCTTTCCATGAGAAGTGTATATCCATATCAGATGCACATGTTTACATTGGGTCTTTAAGTTTTGGAGCCCTAATGTTTTTTAGTTCTTTATAAATACTAGATAAAATACCTTTATCTGAATGCTTATTAGTTAAGTTTTTTTTTCCTGATTTGTGAGTTGTCTTTTCACTGTGTTGGTAATTTCTTCTGATGTGCAAGGTCTTTTCAATAGTAGGAGGTCCCAGGAATGCACAGTTTTATTTTTGTTTGTAAAATGTTTGCCTACCCTTATATCTTCAAGTTTTCCACCTTCTTTCTCTTCCAGGAGATTTAGTGTTTCTGTTTTACTGTTTAGATCTTTAATCCATTTTGACTTTAGTTTACTGCATAGTGATAGAATGGGTATTAGTATTCTGCATGTATAGAGCCAGTTTTTCTGGAATCATTTGTTAAAGAGGCTATCATAGGTGCTGGGGAGATGGCTCGGTAGAATAAGCACTTCCCTGGCAAGGGCAAGAACCTGAGTTCAATCCCTGGTTCTGCCAAAAATAAATAAATAAATAAATAAATATAAATAAATAAAATAAAGAGGCTATCTTTCTTCCAGGATACATGGTTGGCCCTTTGTCTTAGTACGTGAGACTGAATGTGTTTGTAGTTGCATCTGCATCTTCTAGTCTACTCCACTGATCCTCAAGTCTATTATTTTGATATACCATGCTGATTATGTCACAGTAGCTTTATAGTATAATTTCAAGTCAGGAATTGTAATGCCTCCTTCCTTGACTTTGGTGCCCAGAATTGCCTTTGCTATTCTAGGTCTTTATTTGGATCCAGATAAACTTTAGGAAAGAATTGCTTGGATCTGTGATGGATGTTTGTGCTTTATTGATAAGGATTGCATTAAATGTGTATAATAATTTTGGGACTATGATCATTTTTACAATGTTCGTTCTTCCTATCCAGGAACAAGGATTATTATTCCATTTTCTGAAATACTCTATGATTTCAGTTCCTCTCCCCTTAGAATGATGTTAGCAGTTGGATTGTCGTAGATGTCTTTTATCAGACTGAGGTAGAGTCCATCTATTCCAATATTTTGTAGAACTTTGAACATGTATGACTGTTGGACTTTGTCAAAAGCCTTTTCTGCATCAATGGAGATGATCATGTGTTTTTTGGAATTGGCTCTATTGATATAGTGAGTTACAATTACAGATTTGCATGTGTTGAAACATCCTTGCATTCCTGGGATGAATTCTACCTGCTTATGGTGTATAATCTTCATGATAATTTGCTATATTTTATTTGCTAGTACTTTATTGAAGATATTTTCCCCCTGCAGAACTGGGGGTTGAGCTCAGGCCCTTGTGCTTGCCAGGCAAATACTTATTCTACGAAGCCATCTCCCTGGTCCTTTTATTGAGGTTTTTTGCATCTATGTTCACAAGGGAGATTGGCCTGTAGTCCTCTTTTTTAGTTGAATCTTCCTCTGGTTTTTGGTATCTGTATAATGCTTGCCTTCAGGAATGATTTTGGGAGTGTTGCTTCCTCTTTAATCTCTTTGAAGATTTTGAGAAGTATTAGAATTATTTCTTCTGTAAATTTTTTGAACAACTCATCTGTGAATCCAGCAGGACCTGCGCTTTCCTTTGTCAGTAAGTTTCTTATTGAACTTTGAATTTAATTGGCTGATGTTAGTTAGATGTTAGTTAGAACTCACTGAGAGTTCTTATATCTTCCTGATTCAGTTTTGCTAATTTGTGTCTTTCTAGGCATCTGTCCATTCGTTCTGTCTTTGATTCTGTGAGAGTAAACATTTTCAAAGTAGCTCTTGAAGATCTTCTGAATTTTGACAGGTTCTTTAATAATTTCACCCTTTTCATTCCTTATTGCTTGAATTAGTGTTTTTTCTTTCCTCTTTTTTATGAGCTTAACTAGGGGCTTATCAAGACTTACAGTAGTTTTCTCCATGCTCTTCTTGACTTGATGGTTTATGAAGAGAAATCTTCCATTATTCAGATTGTTTTTCTCTTTAACTGTGATCCTTTTCTTTTCTCTAGTGTCTTTTAGTATATTGTTCTTGTGCTGAATTTCTAGGATCTGGATTATTATACGTCTCAGTGTGGTTTTAATTGTGTTGATGTTGTTTGGATTTCTATATGCTTTGGCTACCTGAATGTCAAATTGTTTCCGCACATTTGGTAAATTTTCTGCCATTACTTCTGCCTATATTATTTTTATATCCTTTGTATTGACTCCTTCTTTCTCATTGACACCTATTAATCTTATTTTCTTCATCATTGTATGGTCTTGCAGATGCAGAAATATTTTTTCCGCATCCTAGTTGTTTTCTAAGACATTGTTTCTTAACTTTTCACTAGGTGCAATGGTGTCTTCAAGGCTTAAAACTCTATCTTCACTTTCATTCAAATGGTTTTGCCATCTTGTGTTTGAGGTTTTAATTTCTTGTGTATCTCTTTGAATCTGCTTCATGCATTCTATTTCTTCCCTATTTTGCTCGTCAAAAATTGCATCATTTTTTGTTCTATTTTTGATCATGTCTTCTTTAGAAGCACTTAGTAATTCTTTCATTATAGCTATCATTTCTTTTTTTACTTCAGAGAGTATTTCTCATCTGTTTTCCTCTATACCTTTCTGCAGTTGTTTCTTTACTTCCAACCCTACTATTTCAGTGATTGGAGGAGGGTTACTTCCAATTTCTTCTATGCTAGTGTCTCCTTCATTTGTTGTGGGTGGGCTCGAGGCCTGAGAATGCATTTTTTATGATATCCACTCTAGCATGCGTGAATAATTGTAATTTACACTTCCCTGATCATAAGTAACATTTATTACCTTTCATACGTTTTTATCATTGTAAATTTTCTTTAGAGTAACAAGCATAATATTCAGACCCTTCAATCCTTTCATGAATTTTTTACTTGGGTTACAAAAGGCAAGCCTTGCCTTAAGTTACTTAGATAAAGAATATAATATAACCAACTCAAAGAAGCTGATACCTCTCCAATGGTCAGAGGAAACAGGAAAGTGCTGACCAAGGACACAAATTCTTAGTTATACAAGTCCAGTTAGTTTTACAGTATCAATATATAAATTAAGGCCTATGATTAAAATTACCATACTGTATACGTAAAACTTGGTAAAAAGATTGGTTATATTTTGTATTTTCTAAGTTGTCAGAAAAATGTGAAATGAAACTAAAAACAAAGAAAAATAATGATAAGAGTGTAATTCTGGACATAATTGCCAAACTGGAATCCAGCGATTCTCTCCCAACTTTATGCTCACCAACAAACACAACGATGCATATTCATTAAAAACTTACAGCATTTTGCATCTCAGTTATGGCTGAATAAATCAGTTTTAAAATAATATTAACTGTATCATAATAAGTCTTACATAAATACATGCAGTACACCTAGTTAGCTTTTTTCAAATAATAAAAAAATGCTTTTACAACTTATAAGGTGGATTTTTTTTCCAGTAAGGAAATGAGTGTCAGGAAGAAAAATCACAACAGTACCAAAATACATTTACAGAAAAACAAAATTCATCTCAAGGATTCTTAGAAGTATTGTTGTACAATAGTAAATATCCCTATGTCAAATAAGTAACACACAAAGTTGCAGAAACAAAATTGGGACTACGCATTCAGACAGATAGTGAGGTTAAGCTCAACTGCCTATGATGTAGGGTAATAATAATAAGCTTCCACATGGCTGACACTGACAAAGGATCTAAACCTGTGGTAAAGGGTTTCAGGATAAATCCTGAGGGGATCTGACTGACCTTATCAGATAGAAAAGTTACATTTCTTGTAACTTAGGTCTTGCTTTATCTTGGTCTCCACTATCCAGCAGAAATTTATAAAAACAAAGTATAAGAAGTAAAGCCATATTATTATGCTGAGCTGTAAAAGGCTCAAGTCAACAACTTCTGATATTGCCAGTCTAATGGAAAACCCACTGCTATTATGGACTACCTGACTATATTGGAATATTTTGCTGAGTTCACACATCTGCAATATTTAAATGACAGTGGAATACCATCTCTGACAAAACTAAACAAAAAAGGGGGATACAAATGAACAACCATTTGGTATCTGTATATTCAAAATAGTTAGAATAGATATACAGCTGCATTCTCTTAATTCAGTGAATAGAGGGATTTGTTCTAATAGTGTTTGTGGACAGGATATCATGTCTGCATCTTGTACAATGAATAATCACTAAGAGAGCAACATTCAATGTATTAATTATTGAAACTGTGTTAGTAATCTGTTTTGAAACTGTCTCATTGTTATTTGTTTCTCAAAAAATTATTCAAAAAATAATAAGCTTCTCTTCTGGAAGGTTAACAACTTAAGTTTTCAGACCAAAAATTAGAGAAAAAAAATGTCTGAAAGGACAGCCAACATTTTAGCCCTAGCCTTTCAAGATCACTGAGGACTCAGGACATATGAGAACCTGTACTATAACTTCATGTAACTCAGTTGTGGCCCAAATTTTCTGATCAAGGAGATTATGGGGCCACAGAGGAAAGTGATTAATGATGTAGAATGTGCTTAAGGAGAGTGACATGGAGAGTAAATCTTCTCTCACGCTTTCACAGAGAGCAAATTGGTCTAGCAATGGCCGTGACTCATCCACATGGCGGAAACTGAAAAAGGATCTACAAACTGTGGTACAGGGTTTCAAGATAAATAATGAGGATATTTGTCTGACCTTGTCAGATGCAAAAATTACATTTTTTGTTATATAGGTCTCTTGCTTTGTCTTGATCTTAACCATCCAGCAGAAATGTATAAAAATGAAGTGTAAAAAATAAATTCATATTAATATGAAGAGGTATAAAAGCTCAAGTCAACAACTTCTGACATTGCTAGCCTTACGGATAACCCACTACTATTATGGACTACTGAACTATATTGGAATATTTTACTGAATTCAGGCAACTACAATATTTAAATTACAATGTAATACCCTTCCGTGTCAATACTAAATAAAAAGGGGGTATACAAATGAACTACCATTTTGTATATGTACATTCAGAATTGTTAGGATAGATACACAGCTACTTTCTCTTAATTCAATGAATAGAAAAATTTGTACTGATAGTGTTTTTGTACAGGGTATCATATCTGCATCTTGTACTATGAATAACCACTAAGAAGACCAAAATATACCATGTGTTAATTATTGAAACTATCCTACTAATCGGTTTTGAAACTGCCTCATTGCTATTTGTTTCTGAATAAAATTATTTTTAAAAATAAAATTGATATTACAGCAAAAAATTGGAAATACTATAACATAGGTTTACAGCACATATATGTAAATATTATTTGATTCTGCCTCCTTCTCTTATTTGTTTCATGCTTTCTTGCCTTCCTACTTTCCTTTTTTCTTCCTTCCTTCCTTCCTTCCTTCGTTCGTTCCTTCCTTCCTTCCTTCCTTCCTTCCTTCCTTCCTTCCTTCCTTCCTTCCTTCTTTCCTTCCTTCTTGTCTGAAGGACCTACATGGAAAATGCCTGAAGTGTCTTTATGCTACTTACTTTAATGAAGCAAGGAAAGTTTAAGACGTATTAGATTGTGGGTCTGAGATAAACAGGCACAGAACTGCATCAGAGCTTCTTTAAACATCTACCTAGGCCAAGGAGAGAAATTATACTACATTTGATGCTCTTTCTCTATTTAAATATAAATGGAAACAATGTATGCCATGGTATTAAATGCACTACTAATTTATAAATTGGCTTAGAACATATTGCTAGATGTTAAAGCACTCTCTTTTATACAGGTGTTATTGTACTACAAAGAAAATGATTTCACAGCAAGTACTTATTCCTGTGCTACCATTATTTCTAATTTTTTGAATATTAATTAACTTCACAAATCCTTAACTTAGCCAGAAACCAAAATTCCATAAATAGAAAAATAAGGACAAATTCACTCCTTTAAGATGAACTATATAATTCAAATTATAATACTGCTACTAAACTATTGCTATAATCAGCAGGTAATTATCATATAAATGAGCACCACTCAAATGATAGTACTGCAGGAATTTAATACTCCAATGGTAAAAAGTATTGAGAAGCTAAATTGAAGATGATGAAACCTAAACTATGCAAATATTTTAATTGATGCTTAAAAGTAATTTTAAGTTTTCACTCAGATATTTCTAATGTTCATTGCTTATACATAAAGCTACTAGTGCCATACTCAGGAAAGATGTTACAGAATATGTTATTGTTTTATTTATTGTTCTTGCTAAAAAGAAACTAAATATTAGTCCTTCAAAATTTTAAACCTTGGTTACAAATGGTAATATATGTAATTGATTACTAAGCACAACTCCCAAGAGTAAAATTCGGTATGTTAAAATGAATGCTTGTTACATCCACATCTGCACATTCTCATTTTTATGTATATATTTATTGTCCTCTAAAATATATCTTACACTTAATAATGCATCATATCTATTCCCTATAGTGTTACAGTTTTACAATTTTAACTTAACTATAACGTATTTAATCATTTAATTATTTTGACATGCATCTAGATTCAAATGTTTGTTATTCTGGATAATGTTCTAACAAATATTTTCTTAGGCACAATTCCCAAGTGTAAAATAAGTCGTCAGAATGTTATGGCTCTTGATGTACCTTTACAAATTTCTCTGCTTGTTATACTATATTATACCACAAACAATGAAAAAGAATTCTAGTTTAAACACAGGTTTACTGCCATGAATAAACCCAATTATTCTCTTTAGAGAAATATATAATGACATCTCATTATTGTTTCAAAATGCTTTGTTTTACCTATGAACAAAATAAATATTGTCCCTATACTCTCTCTGTACTTTGAAATTTAACTGATCCTTCCCTTTACTAATTTATGTCTTAATTACATTTGTGAGTATTAGAATCTTCATTTTGATCATTGTAGTTGCAAAATCTCTGTCATACATATTCTCAAGTATATAATTTTTTGAATTTTTCTTTTATTATCTGTTAAATAGATGCTTAAAATTTTTTTCCTTTTATTTCTTTTAGGAGAGTAACAATGGTTAGTACATTGTGTATTGTTACTGCCGAAGTAGTTTCTTATATTACAAGATATAGGCAAGAAATAATAAATAAACAACATAGGTACAAACCTCTGTGTTTTTTTTTAAGTCAACAGAAAATGGAAATATACTTTTTAAAGTTTCTAATACTA
>NW_004524827.1:3021169-3022062 GCF_000260255.1 Octodon degus | reverse complement strand
TGCATTTGTACTGGGTGGAATCAAGGCCTGAGACTGCCTTTTGTTCCTTCTCTTTGTCATTTTGTATACCACTGTCTTCTGACCTTTGGTGTAGAGCTTAGTTATTACCTTAGCACCTGGTCCGGATCTATGAAGTTCAGATTCCTCCAGGTGGGTGTTGTTTGGATCTGGCTGCTGTGCTCCACTTCTTTCTGCTAAAGGCATTAGAGTTGAACCCTTTGTGTCACACTGGCAAGATGTTCTGCTCATGAATCAGCTGGGTGGGTCTTGCCTCTATCCTATTTGCAGGGAGTTCTGCTGAAGGGTTCCCTGCTGGGCCTGCAGCCTGGGTGTAATGAGGATCCCCGGCCCGAGGTTGTCTCACTCACTTGCCGGGGCCACGCTCTGGGTCTGTTCAAGATCCCGAGGCCTGGGTTTTCTCACTCACTGGCCCAGCCCGCGCTCTGGGTCTATTCAGGATCCCGCAGCCTGGATCATCTCACTCACTCACCAGGCCTGTGCTCTGGGTCTATTCAGGATCCCAAGGCCTGGGTTGTCTCACTCGCCTCCGCCTCCAGGCCTGCACTCTGGGTCTATTCAGGATCAGGAGGCCCCTGGTCATCTCACTCACTCCTAGATTCTTAAAATTTTACAGAATTAAATTTTACACTTTTTAATTTAAATAATAAATTGTTTTCTTCTACTCATAGATCTTATGTGTACATGATTAATTTTCTTCCAGCTTTTCTTTTTTCTTTAAAAATAATATTATTGGGGCTGGAGAGATGGCTCGGTGGTCTAGAGCACCTACTTAGAACAAGCCTGGCAAGGCATCAGGGACCGCGGTTCAATCCCCCAGCACCACATGCCAGCCGGCCCCGCCCCCTGGTGGGCTGAGCTGGCCACACACACAC
>NW_004524827.1:3014035-3021069 GCF_000260255.1 Octodon degus | reverse complement strand
TCTCTCTCTCTCTCTCTCTCTCTCTCTCTCTCTCAAATAATAAATAAAAAAATAATATTATTGAGAAACAAATAGCAATGAGACACTTTCAAAACTGATTATTAGCACAGTTTCAATAATTAATACATTACATATTATTGTCCTAGTGATTATTCATTGTACAACATGCAGACATATCTTCTGGTTTTTCTATGGTTCGATATAATGTGCAATTTTTTAGGTTTTTAGTTCACATAGAATTAATATAAAATATACTCCTAAATTGTATTATTTTTTATAAGTTATTTTTAAATTTTATTTATTTATTTAATTGTGTGTGTATCTGTGTGGCCAGCTCAGCCCACCAGGGGGTGAGGCTGGCTGGCATGTGGTGCTGGGCGATTGAACTGTGGTCCCTGTGCTTTGCTAAGCTTGTTCTAAGTAGGTGCTTTAGACCACTGAGCCATCTCACCAGTCCGCTAAATTGTATTATTAAATGTTTTATAATGAGAAAGTATTATTTTTTAAATCAAGAACAAGAAAAACAAATAGATTTTAACATAAATTCCTTTTCAAAATTATTGTAAATTATTAATGTATTATTTTATCAATAATTTTTCACTGATGCAATATTTTATTTTATAGTTAATTCATAATAATTAGACCACCCAATGCCTATGTCCAGTGATAGTGATATAACTGGAAGCATGTGCTTCATTCTGCTCATGTCAATTTCCTCAAAACCCATGCACTCTGGCTTGCTGACTCTCATTGAGTTCAGGCCAGACATAGACTTCTTCTGAGCCTTCTATTCTATTCCATTAGGCTACATGTTTACGTTTGTGCCAGCACTATACCATTTTTATCACAGCAACTTTGTAGTGTAACTTGAATTCCAAGAATGTAATAATTACTAATTTACTGTTTTGTTTGTTTGTTTGTTTTTTTCAGAACTGGAGATTGAACTCAGGCCCTTGTGCTTGCCAGACAAGCGCTTATTCTACTGAGCCATCTCCCCGGGGCTTACTGTTCCTAATTAGGACTAATTTGGCTACTCTGTGTCTTTTCTGATTCTATACAAATTTGAAGATTTTCTTTTCCTAGCTCCCTGAAGAATGTTGGGGTTTTAATAGAAATTGTAATAAATATATGTATCTTTTTTTTATAAAATTGCACTTTTTAAACAATGACTCTGCCCATCCAGGAAAACATGATAGTTTTTTCCATTTTCTCATGTCTTTTTCAATATGTTTTTCAGAGTACTATATTTTTTATTATACAAGACTCACATTCTTGGTTAGGTTGATTCCTAGGTACTTAACTTTTTAAGCTACTCTGAATAGGATTGATTTTCTGATTTGTTTTCCAGTGAATTCATTATTGGTGTACATGAAGACTATAGATTTTTATGTGTTGATTTTGTAACCTGCCACATTACTGAAAGTGTTTATCAGCTGTAAGACCCTTCTGGTGGTGCTTTTGCAAATTTATGTTTAAAGGAACATATCATCTGCAAAGAAAGGTAGTTTCACATCCTTTCTATGCATATCCATTCTATTTTATTCCCTGTCTTGTTCCCCTAGCTAAAGTTTGGAGTACTAAATTGTAGAGGAGTGGTGAGAGTAGACCCCACTTTCTCCTTCTTGCTTTTAGAGCAAATGCTTTTAATATTTCTCCATTGAGGATGACATGGGAGTTTAACATAAGTGACTTTTGTCGGTTGACATAAGGTCTTTTAACCTATTTTCACCAAAATTTTTGCAAGAGTGGATTTTTGATTTTGTAAAAGACTTTTTAAAACATCTATTGAGATGTTCATGTAATTTTTGTTTTCTTTTTTTAATCATTTTTTATTTATTTGGTACAAGATCTCACTACACAGCTAAAACTGATCTTGATCCTTCTGTTTCAGTCTGCCCAGTGCTGGGATTACAGGCATGCACCACCATGCCTGGTTTGTGTAACCTTTATTTTGTAACTCTTGAATTGTTATTTCCTGGTTCTTTGTTATTTGTTTATTCATTTATTGTAGCCAGCTCAGCCCACCCCAGTGGTGGTGCTGGCATGGCATGTGAGACCGGGGATCAAATTACTGTTCTTCCACACTTGCCTAAGGAGGCGATTTAAACCATTGAATTATGTCGCTAGCCCCCTCTCATTATTTTTTAAGAGATTTTTCTTATCTGGTCACTAGGTCTAATAATTTTTTTTAAGATTTGAACGTATGTCTTTAGGTTCATTCAAATGGATTTGCCAGTTTTTAATTGAATTTTTTTATTTTCCTGGATATTTCTTTGAATCTGTTTCCTGCATTCTATTTCTTTCTGATATTCTTCATTGAACGTTTCTGTCATTTTTCCATATTCTGCTATTGTTTTTTATCAATGTCTTATTTATTTATTTATTTATTTATTTTTGGTGGAACTGGGGATTGAGCTCAGGCCTTTGCACTTCCCAGGAAATGTCTTCTTTAGATATGCTTAAGAATTCTTTATCTTTTTTTTAAGCTGAGAGATTATTTCTGATCTTAATTCCTCTAAAACTGTGTGGAGCTGTTTCTTTACTTAAATTGCTATCATCTCAGAGATTTCTGGTGTGTTACTTCTAATTTCTCCAATGTTGATATCACCTGGATTTATTCTGTGTGACCTGAGGACCTCAGTTGACATTTTGATCCTTTGTCTTGTCAATTTCTATTTCAGAAAAAACACTTTATTTTGATTTCTGTGAAAATATTTGTGAAAATTTTATTGTAGGTAGCTATGTCACTATTATCAAGGACACTCTAGAAAATGTCTGTTCTTCCGTGATGTCTTCTGTGTGTTGGAGATTCCCTGGTTTACTGTGTCACAAGACCATATCTTTCCAACAAAATTAATAGTAGGATGTTGATTTCCATTGGTAGGTGTTGGACTATGGTGAGGTTATTACACCAGCACTTCCCAATACTGTAACCCAAGGGAGAACAAGAGGTTAAAACAGATATGATGTCCTAGTACAATTAGCTATTATGATAACATCAAGTAAAATTTAAAATTTGACAAACTTTGATAACTATTTATTTTGTACCTTGGACCATAGGAGAAAGTTCTATACTTGTATAACAAAATAAATCATAAATTGGGCTTTTTTATGCAAAATATTTCCTCTTGTTAGAGTGGATTTACCCACTTTTTCTCTGCCTAGGCCAACTGGCAGGTTGTATATGCTATATACAAAAAGCACAATTAACTCAAGGGGAAAATAATAGGTTGAAAATCAAAGGATGGAAAACAATATTCCGCGCACCAGAAAATCAGAAATAATCAGGGGTTGTTATTCTATTCACAGACAGTTTGAACTTGAATCCAAGAACCATAAAACAAGATAAATAAGGTCATTACTTGCTTTCTACAGGAGAACTTCAAGAAGAAGTGATGACAGTTATAAATATGTATGCACCAAATATGAGGGCACATAAATATATGGGACAAATTTTAAAGGAAATGAAAAAAACTAATAAGCAATAACACAGCCTTAATGGAAGATCTGAACATGCCATTGTATTAAAGAGATAGGTCAACTACAAAAAATTAGCAAGGAGGTAGCAGAACTAAACAAAATGGTTAATAAAAAGTTTTACTATTTACAGAGTATTCCACCCAGCAACAGCTAAATACACATTATTTTTAGTTGCACATGAGACATTCTATAACTTGGACAAAATATTTGTCCATAGAACATGCTTAAGTACACAAATGTACTTAAGAACTGAAATTATCCTATGCATATTATCTGACCACAGTGCAATAAAACTGGAAATAAATGACAAAGAAACTTTAAGAACTCTATAAACACAGGGAAATAAAATAACACCCTCCTAAACAACCAGTGTTTCACAGATGAAATTAAAGAAGCAAATAATATCTACAATCAAATTAAAATACAAGCAAATCTTACCAGAATTTGTGAGTTGCAATGAAAGCAGTCCTCAGAGGAAAATTTATAGCAGTGAATTCTCATATTAGGAAAACAAAATGAGAACAATGAAATAATATTTTCTAATGCTACACCTTAAGTTTGTAGAAAAAGTAGAGCAAGTTAAGCAAAAAGCCCAATAATGGGAGAAAATTATAAACATCAGAGCAGAAATTATTGCAATTAAGACAAATAAAGTAATACAAGAAGTAATGAATCAAAAATTTGGTTGTTTCAAAAATTAAATAAAATTGGTAAACCTATCAAAAAGGGAAAATATCAAATTTATGCAGTAAATAATGAAAATGGTGAAGTTTCTACAGAGGCAGTAGAAATTCAGAAGATCATCAATACCTAGTTCAAGAATCTTTACTCTCAGAATATGAAAAACAAAAAAATTTGACAGATTCCTAGGTATTTATGAATTACTTAAACTAAATCAAGAAAATATGAAAATTTTAAAGAATGCAATATCAGTTAATGAAATTGAAAATATAATACATAGTTTAACAACAAAGAAAAGCCCAGATCCTAATGGAATCACAGCTGAATTCTACAGGAAATTTAGAAGAGATTTAAAACCAGTACCTCTCCAACTAATAAAATTGAAAAGGAAGCAATTCTCCCTAACTCATTTGTAGAGTCAAATATTACACTCATAATCAAGCCAGAGAAAGAATGAACCAAAAAACATAAAAATAGGCCAATTTCCCTAATGAACATTGATGCAAAATTCCTCAATAAAATACTAGCAAACAGAATGGAGAAAATCATCAGAATTATTATACACCACGAACCAGTGGGATTAATTTCAGGGATTCAGGGATGGTTCAACACAAGAAAATCTATAAATTTAATTTATCATATTGACAGAGCCAAAACAAAAACCACATGACCATCTTACTAGACCTGGAAAAACTTTTTGACAAAATCCAACATTCATGAAAAAACCCAAAAAAATTATAATAGATGGTCTTTACCTCAATCAGATAACAAGCATCTATGAGAAACCAACAGCCCAAATCATTCTAAATGGAGAAAAACTAAAATCTTTTACTCTAAAATCAGATACAAGACAAGGATTTCCAAAAATGGGCACCTTCAGTGAATACACACTCTGAGAGGAAAAAATACAAATGGCAAAAAATATATGAAAAATTGTTCAACAGTACAGGCCATTTGAAAAATGCAAATTAAATCAACACTGACATTGCATCTTATTCCAGAATAAATGGCTATCATCAAGAAATCAGATCCCTGGCTTCCTGGGGAGATAGCTCAGTAGAGTAAGCACTTGCCTGGCAAGCACAAGGATCTGAGTTCTATTCCTTGTTCCAAAAAAAAAAAAAAAAAAGAAAAAAAGAAAAAAGAAAAGATAAAGAAAGAAATCAGATACCTCTGGACCCAACCCAAGCCTGGCTTGTGAGTGAGACCGTCAGCCAAACTCTTCGGGCCCACCTCAACTCCTCCAGAACCAGCCCAGGCACAGCCTGTGAGGGAAAACTTCCGCTGCTCTCTCCGGACCCTTCCAGACTCAGCCCAAGTCGAAGTCCAGCATGTGTAAGATAGCTTCAGCACTCCCCTTTGTCTGCTGTATCCCTTCAGAACCAGCCCAGGTGCCAGTTGTGACTGAGTCCTTCTGTCCTGCTCTCTGGACCTCTCCAAACACAGACCAAGCCTGGCATATAGGCCTGGTGTAAAACTCTGTAGCTGAAGTACCTGCAAAGAGGCTAGGGGTCAGAACAACCCAGCTAATCCAGGAGCAGAACATCTTGCAAGAGGAGCACAGCAGGTTCCCTTCCAGGGCTGCAGCAGGAAGAAGCTGAGCACAGCAGCCAGACCCAAGCCTGGATGAATTCAAACTTCACAGATCTGCACCTGGTAAGCTGAGAAACTTTGCTAGAACCAGATCTATAAGAGCTCTATAAGAGCATCCTCCCTTCTTCTCTCTCGACTGAGAGAGGCTACAGAAGGTAACTGGGATAAGCTAGTCTACCTGGAACACACCATGTACATCAGGGAGAGGTGATCAGAAAGAACTTAGCAGAACTAACTTAAAAACAAATTCCCAATTTAATACCTGCTTAGTTAAACAGACATAATGATTGTTTTTAATTTATAAAATAAAATGACATTATTACAACAGTTTGTCAAATGCTAAAAATCATTAGCCATTATTAGTGTCCCTTATTGGAGTTCTGCAAATACAAAATTGCAACTGCTTTAAGCATATAATCACTCTTGGGTAAGAATTTCAGTAGGTGCTAAGGTTATAGCTGCGCCAAAGATCTACAACAAAATCAGAAGACAGCACTATACAAAATGACAAAAAGAAGGAGCAAAATGCAATCTTAGGCTCTAAACCCACCAAGACCAAATGCAGAATACACTGGCACGGAAGAAATTGGGAATCACACAGCTGAAAGGTCTGAATTAATAAAGCCTGAAGTAAAGAAACAACTGCAGAAAGGAATAGAGGAAAACCGACCAGAAATAACTTCTGAAATAAAAAAAGAAATCTCTGAATTAACAGCGTCTGAAGTAAAGAAACAACTGCAGAAACATATAGAGGAAATCAGATCAGAAATGATTTCCGATGTGCAAAAAAGGATAACTATACTGAAAGAATTAATAACAACTTCTGAAGAAGACACTCATAAAAAATTAGAGTACAATAAAGCGATGGAATCTTGCCATGACAAATATATAGAGGAACTTAAAATCTCAATCACAAGCTTCAAAAACCATTTGAGTGAAAGTAAAGATACACATTCAGATCTCGAAGACACATCACAGTTAGTGAAAAAGTAAGAAAAGTTCTCTTAAAAACAACTAGGATGTAGGAAAAAAATAATTCATCACCTGAAAAACGGTGCAAAGATGAACAATGTGAGACTAATAGGCATCAATGATAAAGAAGAAGTAAATACAAATGATATAAAAACTATATGGGGAGAAGTAATAGCAGGAAACTTCCCCAAGATGAGGAAACAATCTGGCAGTCAGGTAACCAAAGCATAAAAAAATCCAAAGAACATCAGCTCAATTAAAAACACACTGATACATATAGTAGACAAGATCCCAGAAATCCAGCAAAA
>NW_004524827.1:3005395-3006175 GCF_000260255.1 Octodon degus | reverse complement strand
TAAATGAAATAATTCCATGACAAAGAACAATTAAAGAATTTCATGATGACAAAGCCAACCATACACAGACCACTCAAAGATGTTTTAGAAAAGGACAAAAAAGATGAGAACTCCATGAAGAAGAACAAAAGGAACCCATTAAATAGAGGAAAATGTTAAACACAGGAGGAAAAGGACTAAACAATAGCAGGTAAATAACAAGTCAAACCTAAGTAAATAAGTCTCAATTATAAAAATCAAAGTAAATGGATTCAATTCACCTTAATTAAAAAATAGACTGGCACAGTGGATTAGGAAACAAAATCCAACAATATGCTATATACAAAAATACATTTAACTCATAAAGAAATTCATAGGCTGAAAGTCAAAGGATGGAAAACAGTACTACAAACCCCAGAAACTCAGAAAAAAGCAGGGGTAGCAAGCCTGTTCTCAGACAGTCTCAACTTCAAACCAAGAATTACAAAACAAAATAAAGAAGGACACTATATACTGGATAGGGAAGAAATTGAAGAGGAAAAGGTAACACTCATAAATATGTATGCACTGAACACGGAAGCACCAAAATATATAAGACAAATCTTCATGCATATGAAAAATCCAATATCCAATACCACAAACTTAACAGAAGACCTTATACCTTTATCACTAAAGCATAGGTCAAGGATATAAAAAGTTAGCAAAGAAGTAGCAGAACTGAAGCAGAGCTTGGAACAAATGGACTTAGTGAACATATGCAGGGTGTTCCACCCAACTACAGCTGAATATACATTTTTTTCA
>NW_004524827.1:3002326-3004262 GCF_000260255.1 Octodon degus | reverse complement strand
GATTGTTTAGCTAAATTCAAATACCTATAGTGTTTAAATGCCAATAGAATATCCACTTCTGATGGGACTAAACAAAGAAAGGGGATACAAAGGAAAGATCATTTTGTATTTATTAATACAAAATAGTTAGGATAGATATACAGCTACTTTCGCTTAATTCAATGAAAAGAAAGAGGTGTACTAATAGTGTTTGGACAGGATATCCTGTCTGCTTCTTGTACTATGGATAACCACTAAGAAGTTAACAATGTACAATGTATTGATTATTGAAACTGTCCTAATAATAAGCTTTGAAACTGCCTCATTTATATTTCTCAATAAAATTAAAATAAAAAGCAAATATTAATGATGCTTGTATATTCAATGCATTACACCTGTGGAGTTGTATATGTTTACTTCCATAACAGCACTAAACTTTTAACTTTTTACATGAAAAATAAAATAATGGAGAAATTCCACAAATTAAGGTAAGAATGTACATTTTTCAGCTGGATCTTTAGAAATTTTTGATGAGCATTTAAGATTTTTCTATATTGAATTAGTTCTTTAAAAAAGCGACAATGAAAGCACAAGCTGCTAAAAAGTCAAGGCTGAGGTACAGAAGGTGAAACACCAAGTGCAGGTCATTGTAGACAGCATCTCAAAAGACAAAGCGAATGCTGAAGAGAAACTAGAAGCAACAAACCCAGCTCTAGAAGAAGCAGAAGCAGCTGTGAAGGTATATCTATATGACTGATGTGGTAGATGCACATTTGGCTTAGAAGCAAGATCTAAGATTTTATTTGATAACAAAGAAAAGTTTTACAGGACCAGAAAATAGTCCTGGTAACCAGAGAAATTTCAAGTAATGTTATCTACTTGAAGACATTTTTTTATGCCTTGGGGATTTGTTATGTGCAAGATAACACCAATCTAATTCTCTAACCTCATGAGTAATAAGCATTTTTGTAGAATGGTGGTCAGGAATCCTGAGTTCTCATTTCATCTGTCATGAAAATCTGTGTGACATTGGAAAAGTAAGACAAACTTTCTGCTATAACATGTCCTTTCATTCAACGAACTTTGAATTACATGATTTCTACTATGTAAGTTTTCTGAGACTACCCATGGATTATCTAAATACATACTGCTCTAATGTTAACAAATCATCACAGAATGTGAGAAGGGCACAATAGTCAGTACAATTATGTTGTAGCTACAGAAGTGATGAAATTATACAGGAGGTTGTATGGTGAAAATTGCAAAATACTGAGAGAAGGAGGCCACATCTAAAAGACCTGTTCTAAGATTGAAGATTCAATTGAAGATTTGCTTTAGTCTCAATTTAAGATTTCTTTTACTTGAGTCTCCCTGACATTATTAATTCTTGGCTTACAAATGACTGGGAAATGAAATTCAGGCATCTGTCCATTGCTAATTAGAGTGATTTAAATTCAGATGAACATACATCACTATTTGATAGTGTAATTCTGTCTTTGAAAAATATTTTAAAGAGAAAAAAGCAAAGATAAGTAGCAAAAACAAAGATAGAAGCAGAGTAGCATACAATATGTATGATATAAAATTCAAAACAAAAATAACAATTAACAATGATTGTCTTATTACAAATTTTTATCATGGAATCTGTTGCTCAGATTAAGAGAGGTAAGTATGTAATTATGTCATCTTACCAGTTGTTTAGAATACTGCTTGAAGCACTGTTAAACTTTTTGATCAAACTGATGACATTTATATGTTATCATTTTTATTCATTTTAATTAACATACTAAATCATTAATATGTTTAGGTACTAACCCTTAAAAGATAAACCTAGCCCTTTATTCTACAAGCATTTTCATTTATGTAATTTATGAACAATTTTTTCATTAAGCCATTTCCCAATACCTTAGATATATATCTAGGATTGAATTTTCTGGATTATATAGTATGTTGTATT
>NW_004524827.1:3000737-3002226 GCF_000260255.1 Octodon degus | reverse complement strand
ATATCTTGTCTAAACAATATTAGTACAAACATTTTTTCTCATAAAATTAAGGGAAAGTAGCTGTATATCTATCCTAATTATTTTGTATATACACATAGATTTTTTTTCACTACAAAATGGTCCTTTAGATGCTCCCCAGTGGTCTAGTGGTTAGGATTTGGTGCTCTCTCAAAAGGTCCTGCCCTTTTTTTGTTTTGTTTTGTCAGAGATGAGTATTTCATTATTGTTAGAGAAGCTGTATTTGGAGAAGTCTTTAAAGTGCATTTCATATTTGATTCCAGTCCAAAGACTGTAGGTACTTGGGTTCATCAAAATACCATAATATAGTCCAATAGTTCATAATAGTAGTAGGTTATCAGCAGAACTGGAAATTGTCAGAAGTTGTTGACTTGAGCATTTTACAGCTCAGCATACTAATATGGCATTACTTTTTATAACTTTTAGTTATACTTTTCTGCTGGGTGATTAAGACCAAGTTAAAGCAAGACCTATATAAGTAGAAATGTAACTTTTGTACCTGACAAGGTCAGTCAAATCCCCTCAGGATTTATCCTGAAACCATGTAGATCCTTTGTCAGTGTCAGCCATGTGGATGAGTCATGGCCATTGCTTGACCAATTTACTCTCTATGAAAGCCTGAGAGAATGTTTTCTCTCCATGTGACTCTCCTTAGGCACATATGTCCTGAGTCCTCACTGACCTTGAGGGGTTAGGACCAAAATATTGGCTATCCTTGCAACTCCTTTATTTCTATAACTCTCTCTCTCTGCAAACTTTAGTAGTTAAACATCCAGAAGACAAAACTTAATATTTGAATTGGCATCAAGTATGAAAAGTTCCCTTAAAAACTTCTCCTAATACAGTTTCTCTAACAGCTATGAATCTTCCATCTCCGACAAAATAAAACAAAAAATGAAGATATAAAAGATTACTATGTAGTGAAGAAAATATGAATGTATATACAAAATAGGATAGATATACAGCTACTTTCTCTTAGTTCAATGAGAAGACAGGTTTGTATTAATATTGCTTAGAGAAAATATCATTTTTGTATCTTGTCCTCTGAATAACCACTGTGAAGACAACAATATGCATTGTATTAATTAATGTAACTGTCCTACTAACCTGTTTTGAAAGTGTTTCATTGCTATTTTTCTCATTAAAATGAATAAAAAAGAAAAAAAAAGAATTTTCTTATAACAATCCCCCCCACAAAGAGTTTAGGAAATTTCACTTTTTATTTTCCTATTAAGCATGTTTTTCCTTCCTTCTTTTCCTTAATTGCCTTGGCTAGAAACTGAAATGCAATATTGAATGAATTGGATAGAAACACCATCTTCATCAATTCATTTTTAGTAATAAAATTGATATTTTGCCAAATTTATTTATATTTATTTGATGCTAGTGTTGAATTATATATTTTTACAACTTCGCTGTATTTTTATTGACAGTTGTGATAAGGTAAATATTTATGTCTCTTATTTTAAAA
>NW_004524827.1:2993848-3000428 GCF_000260255.1 Octodon degus | reverse complement strand
AACCTAATGGGATAAAGAATTTGACAGGTCAACTAAGTCCATTCCAAAGAGTCAGTTCACTTTATTTATTCCAAATTAATTGCCTTTCAGTGCTATCAATTGTTTCTTGCTTTGTAAGAACATGTTCAAGTTACTGAGTAGCTACAGAAACTAACATTTATTATGTCCATAATTCTTTACAGAACATCACTCGTGACTCTATTTTATTGGTATTGAAAGAATAGTTTTCAATTCCTTTAAAGGAATCAAATTTTTCTGCCAAAAGGAGACAGTGATATAAAATACATTTATCTCTGTCCTTGGACACGGTGTTACAATATGTACTTTTATCAATCTCCTCATTGTGTGTAATTTTTCAGAGAATATATTTACATGTTTCTGATAACCATTGCTATCTTCTTTTCAAAAAAATCCTCAGCCTTACAAGTTCAAAGCATTCTTAAAAGTGGATAATGTTCTTTCATAAATAAGAAAGTTTTAATGTGAAAACAACACTAAGATCTACACTTCACCAATGTTACACAACTTACCATCTCCTTATTACTGTATACCTCTAACTATGCATCTACTGTACTATAAAATATTGACTTTCAATTAGAGATATTATATTTTGAATTTCTGATAGAAGTGATTACAATTAGTTTACTTAAACTTCATTTTATAAGTATCATTCAAATATATTTATATCTCTATTTTTACGTATCCCATACATTGTGTTTTGAATGTATATATCCTTGGGCTTTTTATTTATATATGGATTTTAGACAACGTCTTTCTATATAGTCTAGGCTGGTTTTGAACTCAGTATGTAGCCAATTCTTGCTATTAACTTGCCATGATCTTTGTCTCATCCTCCTGAGTTCTGGGATTACAAACCTGTGTCACCATACCCAGTTCAATCTTTTGTTTTATTCCATCCAAAGCTTATATATAGTCTCTTAATTGGATTTCTTTAATGGAAATTTTATAAGAAAATTAAATTAGTGTTAGTGTTTTAAGTTTAGCTCTTCTATCCTTTTTTTTCTCACATTGTGAATATTATATTATTTCATCCAAAATATTTGAAGCATTTACATATTCTCTTCAGTAACACTAATACAGTTGCCCAGGCTTTGCTTAAATGTTATTATATAAGTCATAATTAAGGGAACTATGTCTCCCGTTGTATTTGAATGTAAATCAAGTTGTATACTATGATCACTTTTTTTTCTTCTCTAAATTTTAACTTTCATGGTTTCTTTTTAAAATGACCTTTTGGCAAGGCATGGTGTTATACACCTGTAATCCTGTCACTTGGGAGGCTGAAGGGGAGGATTATCATGAGTTCAAGGTGGACCTGGGCTATATAAATAAGTTTCAGGCCAGCCTACACTACATAATGTGACTCTGTCTCAAAATAGATAAAAAATAAAGTAGAATAAAGGTATTAAATTAAAAATCACACTCCAGGGCTGGGGATACAGCTCAGTGGAATAAGTGCTTGCCTGGCAAGTACAATGTCCTGAGTTCAATCCTTGGTACCACAAAAAAATCACATACCAAAAAATTCAACTATTTTGTTTACAGTTCTAGATTTAATAAAATCACAGAATTCTGCAACCATAACTTCAATCTAATATGAGAAAGATTTATCATAATACAAAAAAAAAATCTAAAATTGCCATTTAATCCCAGTGACACAGCTGGAAGATAGCCAACCAAAAATCAATTCTTTATCATTCTCCATTTATATAGCATCTTCAATTTATAAAAGTAATCACATAGCATTTTTTGTGACTTGAATCTTTAGCATGTTCTAAATCTCTGTATGTTTTAGTATATTTCAATATTTCATTGTTTGCATGAAAGAAAAAAAATATATCATATTGTTATATAATGCATTTTATTTTCTTCCTCAACTGTTGATAGATATCTGAGCTACTTCTCTAGTTTGGCAATTATGAGTAAAGTTTCATAAACATGCATGCACAGATTTTTGTATGATCATTTTTATTACTTTTCTTGACTACAAACTTAGTAGGAAAATCAGTTCCAAAGAAATGTCTGAAATGATAGCAACAAAGTTCAAAAACATGTGTATGAGACTATAAAGAATATTAAATGAGAAATATCTAACTAAAAAGAGATGACCATAATGAACGACTTATTCAGAAATTCTAGACATACGTTTTAAAAAGTAGAGTAGCATTGTAAAATGATAAGAACCATTCATGCCCAACTTAGAAAAGAAATGGAATTCATGAAACAGATTCAAGCAGATTTGGAGGAAATTAAAAATTCTACTGAGGGCTTGAAAAATGCATGAAATAAATTGAAGACAGAGTTTCAGACCTAGAAGGCAAGATTGCAGTTAATAATCAAAGAAAAAAAGATCACAGAAAAATAATAAGAGGCCATCAGAAAATAATCCAACAGCTGCAACATGATGCAAAGAACAACCCAAGGTTGGTGGAAGTCCATCAAAAATAACATTAAAAAATAAATGGTTCAGAGAACAAATGGCAGAAAATTTCCCAGGTATGGAAAAAGAATTTGACATACAGATATGAGGCATAGCACCCCAATTAAGCCATGATAAAAACAGTCTACAATCAGACATATAATGATCAAGATTTCAGAAATTAAGGACAAGAACAGAATACAAAAAACTACTAGAGAAAATAAACAAATCACATAAAAGGAAACTCAATCAGAATTACAGAAAAATTCTCAACACAAACAATTATGTCAAGGATAGTTTGAAGTGAATA
Organism: Octodon degus; assembly: GCF_000260255.1. NCBI lineage: Eukaryota > Metazoa > Chordata > Mammalia > Rodentia > Octodontidae > Octodon > Octodon degus. The sequence continues at coordinate 2,997,678 of NW_004524827.1, read as the reverse complement.
AATGAAATTCCTAAAAGACAATAACTTCCAACAAAGGTTGATTTTCCATGAAAAATGTCTTTGAGACTCAATGGAGAAATAAGATGCTTCATGACAAAGAAGAAACAAAAAAATTAAGGAAAATCAAACTAGATCTATGATGTGCTGTGCAAAGTATTCTGGAGAGAGACAAACATAGGCATACATCCAAGGGCACCGATAGAAATAAACCAGGAGGCAGGGAAAACAATTAAAAAGAGGACAAAGCAAGGAATCAAGAACAGAAAATAACAATACAAGGATATGGCTATAAATATCAGATATAACTGCTAATATAAATGTCTTCAATTCACCAAGCCAAAAAAATGTTCACAGAATGGATCAAGAAACAAGATTCAGAAACATGCTACCTAGAAGAAAATCATTTAACTCAAAAATATATCAAAATATTGAAAATCAAATGGTTGAAAACAATATGATATGGAAAGGAAACCTGGAAAAAATCTGGGTGTAGCTATTCCATTTGCAGGCAATGAGCACTTCAAGCCAAGATTGATCAAAAGAAATAAGAGTCACTATATTATTTTTATTGATTTTATAATTTTTTCCATAATTTCATTGAGAAATAAATAGCAATGAGAGTTTAAAATCAAATTAATAGGACAGTACCAATAATTAACTCATTGCATACTGCCTTCATATTGGTTGCTTGTTGTACAAGATGCAGAAATGATATCCTATTTACAAACACTATTAAAACAAATACCTCTATTCCTTTAACTAAGAGAATGTAGCTATATATCTATGCTAACCATTTTGAATACACAGTTAAAAAATGGAAATTCATCTATATCCCCTTGTATTATTTAGTTCCATCATTTAAATATTATAGGTGTGTTAAATCAGCAAAATATTCCAAAATAGACCAGTAGTCTATAATAGTATAGAGACTTCCTCTTGACTGGCAATGTCAGACATTGTTGACTGGAGTCCCCTACAGCTCAATATAACAACATGGCATTATTTCTTATACTTCGTTTTTATACTTTTCTGCTGGAAGATTAAGACCAAGATAAAGCACACTTCTCAAAGCATGAAATTAAAGAAGCAAATAAATATATGAAAAAAATCCTCCACATCACTAGCCAGCCATGAAATGCAAATTAAAACAACATTGAGATATCATCTCATCCCAGAAAGAATGACTATCATAAAGAAATCACCCAACAACAAATGGAGAGGCTTTGCGGAAAAAGGAACCCTCCTCTACTGCTGGTGGGAATGTAGACTGCTGCAACTGCTATGGAAATCAGTATGCATACTCCTTAGAAAACTAGGACTGCAAATCACATGAAATGAGCTATTCCTCTACTGGGAATTTTCTTGGAGGATCAGAAAACATCATATCATAGTGATATATGTGTGCCTATGTTTATAGCAGCACAATTTGTTATAGACAAATCTTGGAAACAACCAAGATGCCCATCACTTGAGAAATGGATGAAAAAGATGTGGTATTTTTATAGAATGGAGTATTACTCAGCTATAAATAATGATAAACTTGAAGCCTTTATATTGAAGTGGATGCCACTTGAACATATACTCATAAGTGAAATAAACCAGACACACTTGTGTAAATATCACATAGTTTCCCTAGTATAAGAATTCAAAAGAAGAAATACAAATAGAAAGATATCATACAATTAAAAGGAAAACCAGAACTTGAGGACTAGACAATGAAGAGAGAGCAAGGAGAAGAGCTAGGGAACATGAAAGAGGCAAGCCATACAGTTATATGTACAAGATGGGTGAGGCAATGATCCTGAGAATCTTCAGATTTTCGAGTCTAGCAGTTAATTGGAGGGATTCTCACCCTAACTATATATACTGACACCTGTGAACTAAGCAACTGCACTAAAGATGACAATTTGCAATAGTAGGTTCATACTTGGAGTGCCTGTCATTCTGGTCTTCTGAATATATGCTGCTTTTAATGACATGCCAGTTGCTGCTATGCTGTCTCTCAGTTAGATGATTGTTTAAAAAACAAGGGGGTGGTGAATTAAGGCAGGAGACAGGAAAAGGAATGTTGCATGACTGTCCTGCAACAATGTTGTATATGGTTAGATTTCTGACTTATGTGTAAATATATATAATTTTTATTCCTATTTTTAAATACATTTTAATTTTTTGTCATATTTTGTAGGGACTTAAAGTTTAACATATCAATACTTTTATGAAAAAATACCTGTTCCATGATATGCCTAAGATGTTTGCTATTCAGACAGATAGTAAGGTTAAGCTCAATAGTCTAGGTTTTATAACAATAACAATAAGCTTCTCTTCTGGAATGTTAAGAACCTAAGTTTGCATATCAAAAATTAGAGAAAAAGAATAGCCTTAAGGACAGCCAACATTTTGGCCTTAGCCTTTCAAAGTCAATTAACACTCAGGACATATGAGCACTTGTACTGTAACATCATGTAACTCATGATGTGTCCCAAATTTTCTGATCAAGATTATGGGGCCAAAAAGTAAAGTGATCAATGATGTAGAGTGTGCCTAAGGAGAGTCACATGGAGAGAAAACATTCTCTCAGACATTCACAAAGAGAAAATTGGCCAAGCCATGGCCATGACTCATCCACATGGCTGACACAAAGGATCTACAATCTTAGCGACAGGGTCTCAGGATAAATTCTGAGGGGATTTGACTGACCTTATTAGATCCAAAAGCCACTACATTGTTTTTAATGGAAAACTCCATATTTACGAGATGTCAATGATAAATATACATATGTATTAAATGCTAGAGGACCCAAGTGTATAAAAAATATTAATGGACATGAAAAAGTCAAATAAACACTAATGCAATTGTAATGGGTAACCGAACACCCCACTGTCACAAATACATAGATGAACTAGACAAAACTCAACAAAGAAATAGCAGGACTGATACAAACCTGTAAATAAATGGACTTAGTAGATATCTGCAGAATGTTCCACCCCCAAAAAATCAGGATAGACATTTTTCTCAGGTGCACCTGGGACATTCTCCAAAATAGATGATATACTGGAGAATAGAACATACTTATGTATATGAAAAGGAATGGAATTTATCCCATGCACACTAACTGAAGATAGTGCATTGAAATTGGAAAGGAACAGCTAAAGAAATGACACATACTCCTTAAGTACATAGAAATTAAACAATAGCTTCTTAAACAACCAATATATCACAGATGAAATTAAAGAATTAAAAATTTTCTATAGCTAAATGAAAATGATGATATAACATTTCAGAACATATGAACCACAATGAAAACCATCCAAAGAAGAAAACTTATAGCAGTGAAGGTCCATATCAGAAAGGCAGGACAATATTTTTAAAATAAACCTATAGTAAATCTCAAACTTATACAAAAAGAGAACAAAGCAAACCCAATGCTCACATGAGGTCGGAAATTATGAATACAAGTACAAAAATTAATGTAGTTGAGACTAAGAAAACAAAACAAAGAAACAAATTAAAGAGATGATTCTATGAAAAACTAAATTTGATGAACCCTTAACCAACCTTATCCAATAAAAGTCTCAAATTCATTCAGTTAGGCATTTAATGACAAGATTATCCCCTTTTTAATTTTTTTTATTTATTTTTTATTCATTTTGAAGAGAAAAAGATTAAATAGCAATGAAATGGTTTCAAAACAGGTTAGTAGGGCAATTAAAACAATTAATACATGGCATACTTTTGTATTCATAGTAGTTATTCAGAGGACAAGATGCAGATGTGATACTTTGTCTAAACAATATTAGTACAAATCTTTCTTCACAATAAACTAAGTAACT
>NW_004524827.1:2984512-2993748 GCF_000260255.1 Octodon degus | reverse complement strand
ACTAATAGCTGATCTTAAGCAGACAGGATGTTTATCTCAGGACTGAGGTAGCTTGTCTGATTTAGGCACTGAGGCCTAGTCCCCCTACACACATTTGATCAATTTCCTAGCTTCCGTTGCCTCCAACATATCCCCGTTTTTTCTTTTATTTTGTCAGAAATGGGTGTTCCATTGCAATTAGAGATGCTATGTTTGGAGAAGTCTTTAAAGAACCTTTTCATACTTGATGCCAGTCCAAACCTTGTAGGTACTTGAATTCAGCAAAATAACTCAATATAGTCTGGCATTCCATAATAGTTGTGAGTAATCAGCACAACTGGAAATTGTCCAAAGTTGTTGAATTGAGCCTTTTACAGCTCAGCATATTAATATAGATTTACTTTTTATACCTTATGGTTACACTTTTCTGCTGGATGATTAAAACCAAGTTAAAGCAAGACCTATTTAACTAAAAATGTAACTTTTGTTATCTAACAAGCTCAGTCAAATCCCCTGAGGCTTTACCCTGCAACCATGTGCAGCACTTTGTAGATCTTTTGTCAGTATCAGCCATCTGGATGAGTCAAGGCCATTGTGACCTTGTTTGTGGTAATATCATATTGATAATGAATGATAAATGTAAATTTTTATTTTTCCATCTTATATTTTCTTCCACCTATTTTATTATTCCAGTATTACTCTTTTCACTATTCTAGTATTTTAGTATATTTACAAAAGATAACTTGTGAGTATACACCTATTATTTTTAAATAGTTTAAAATATTTTATCTCTCCCTCTTCTTTTTTACTTTTCTTGGCTGGCTCAGGGTGGGACTGCCACCACATGTGGTGCCAGGGATTGAACAAAGGTCCCTTCATGCTTGCCTAAGGTTCACTAAGCAGGTGCTCTAGAAAGCTGAGCTATCTAGATGGCTCAGTCCCTCTTCTTGAAAAAAAGCAATAAGAACATGACTTATCACCTACCAGGGAACATCAACATTCATAGATGATCACTCACTGAAACAAAGAAGGATACAAGACAGTATACATGTTCACAGCATCAAAAAGCTTTCAGAACTCCTAAATAAAGCCAGGTGTGATAGTGCATATCAGTTATCTCAGCACTCAGTAGGTTGAGGGAGGAGGATTGTCCTGCCACAAATTCACGGCCAGCCTGAGATGCACAGATTATTCAAGGCCAGCCTGAACTACACAATTAGATCATGTCTAAAAAATAAAAATAAATAAAAACTGAATACTATATTATCTTTCAAAATAAAAGTTAATTGTTTATTCACATATTAAAAATGAAAGTAAGCATCTTATATCTGTTGTAAATGCCACTATCAAGGGAAAAAAGCAAGTAAACAAAAACAAATAAATAGAACAGTCCCTTTGTCTAGTGTTGGTAAGAATGTAAAGTAGTGCAGCCACTATGGAAAGTGGTATTGACAGGCTATAATGAATCAAATATTTAGCTATTATATGATAAAGAATTTCAAAGTGAAAAAACTCATCTCTACCATATTACTCACAATAATCTAGGTATGGAAACAAAGCAAATGTCTATCAACAAATGAATGAAGAAAGGAAATGTTGACTATACATAAAATAGGACATTATTTTTCCTTTGAATAAAAGACAAGCTTGTCTTTTAGACAAAGCAGATAAAATTGTAAGACATTATGCTAAGTGAAATAAATTAATCACATAAGGAACAATATTGCATGATTCAGTTTATGTAAAGTAATATCAAAAATAGTCTATAACCTAAAAAAAAAAAAGACATGCTGATACTTTGCCAGGGTTGAAAGGAGATGATTTATGGATTTTAGACTTTTAGCTAGGTGAGAAAAAAATAAGTTATGCAGTTATGCTTTATACTAGTGTCTATTATAAACAATAATATATTGTATATTTTAAAATTTTATTGAGGATAAACATAAATGTGCATTATCGTGGGCACATAGTGCCCACATTAATGTTTTAGAATATTTTATTGATGAATTATTATTTTTATTATATATATATATATGGTAATATTAAACAATGTGTACTTAATAGGAAAAATATCAAAAAAAGTATTGAATTGTTAATATTTTTGAATATTTATATAAAAGCATCTAGCCCACCAAATACCTCAGCAAATTAAAGCACCTGCTTAGGCAGACACAGGGACTCTAGTTTGATCATCCACCTGCTGTGCCAGCCCCTTCCTCAAGGCACCCTGAGATGGCAATTGAGACTGGGAATGGTGACAAACTCTTGTAATCCTGGTGCTTGGGAGTCTGAAAAGAGGAGAATCACTAAGTCTTATCTGTGTAGTGAAACCCTGTAGACCATGTACTAAATAAATAAATAAATACATAAATGCATAAAAATAGAAGCATCAAAATTTTCAAAGTCAACTGCTTTTGTGTACCAAATCAGAAAAATAATGAAAGAAGTAAATTCTTATATGAACTACAATGAAAACACCAATAGAATTCTACAGAAGACTGGGGGACTATCTGTTCTGGGGCCCCTCCTGTCCCTCTCTCAACAGGACCTTTCTTTCCCTCAATAAATATATTCTGCTCATAAAAATAATTCTGCAAAAGAATAATTTTATCACACCTAAGGTAATCTTCACACATGACAATAGCATGTTCTTATTATATTATATAATTTAGCATTAACAGTAATGCAAAATATCAGTACAATAAAGTATTAAATTCTTAATCTGTATTTTTCATGTAGAATAAACCACATTTTCATATCAGCTGTGTACTTGCTTACCAAGTCTAAAATACAGCGTACAAATAAGTTCATATATGAAATATAATAGAAATACCAATAGAAGTCTACAACATAAATAATGTTCTGTTCATCTTTACAACCAAGGCAGTCTTCACACATGAAATCTGTGTATTCCATGCATACAAATTGCTTCCCTGACGGTGCATATGCTTAACTTTCCTTTCTGATATGGCACTCTTATCAGGTCATTTATCTTCTCTTTTTGTCAGGAACTTCCTACTGTATTGTATAATGTGTGGTTACCAGGAAAATAAGAGATCAAGAAAATAAAATATCAAATACATAATGAGTGCTTACAAGAAACATCAACATTTTCATACCAGAAGTTTCTTTGCTTACCTGACTATTTATCCTAAGAAATAACATCAGAAATAAAAACTTATGTAAACTGAAACATAAATACTAACAAAATTGTACAACAAAAATAATGTTGGTTTCACTAATCATACCCAAGTCAGTCTTCACATATGAAAACTGCATGCTACACGCAAAGTGCTAGCATTAGACATGTCTATCACCATGCACTAAACTTCAGTCAAAATAGATCAAAGATTTAAATAGTAAAACAGAAACAATAAATCTTCTGGAGGAAAGTATAGGTAAAAATCTTAAAGACCTAGGGGTGTAGAGTCTTCATGAACAAAAAGCAAATGGCATGGGAAATACTTAAAAGAATCAACAACTGGCATCTCATCTTTTTGAAAAGTTCTGCAAGTCAAAACAAATCACCAACAGGGTAAAAAGAAAACCTATAGACCTGGAAAAAAGTTAAAGCCAACTGTTTCTCTGACAAAGGCCTTGTATCTAGAACACATAAAAAACTAAAATAAACGAGGCCTACAAAATTCAAAGACCCAATTTGAAAATGACCATCTGAGTTTTGAGAGGAAAATACACTTCTCACATGAAGAAATACAAATGGCAAACAAACATATGAAAAAAATGTTCAACACCATTGGTCATTTGAGAGATGAAAATTAAAATAACCCTGAGACTCCATCTCACTCCAGAAAGAATGGATATCATAAAGAGGTCAACCAATGGCATTCCCAAAAAGAAGCTGTGGGAAAAAAGAAGCCTGCTGGTGGAAGTGCAGACTGATACAACCCCTGTAGAAATCAGTGTGGAGATTCCTTAAATCGCTAGAATTGTAGGTCCTATTCAACCCAGCTGTATCTCTAGTAGAAATTTTTCCAAAAGAACTGAAGGGGGCAAGGAGATGGCTCAGTGGAATAAGCCCTTCCCTGGCAAGTGCAAGGGCCTGAGTTCAATCCCTGATTCTGGAAAAAAAAAAAAAAAAAAGAATTGGCCGGGGAGATTGCTCAGTAGAATAAGCACTTGCCTAGCAAGCTCAAGGGCCTGAGTTCAATCATTGGTTCTGCAAAAGATTTTAAAAAGAGAAAGAAAAAGAAACAAGTTCATACTATTTTGGGCTAGGGAGGTGGCTCAATAAAATAAGCACTTCCCTGGCAAGCACAAGGGTCTGAGTTCAATACCCAGTTCCAAAAAGAAAAAAGAAAAAAACCTGAAAACATCATATCACAGTGATTTATGTGCACCCATGTTTATACCCAGGCAACTGGTCATAATTAAATTTTGGGAGCAATACAAATGTCCATCAAAATGGACAAAAAACATATGGTATTTTTACATAGTACAGTTTTATTCAACTAAAAAAGGATAAATTTGAGGCTTCTTTCATAGACCATACTCTTAAGTGAAATAAATCAGACCTGCATGTGCAAACATCATATTGTCTCCTTACTGTAAGAACCTGAAAGAGAAAATAAAATCTGGAAGTTACTATTAATACAGTGAAAAGGAAATGAACTTGGTTAAAAGAAAGTGATTACTGAGATGAGCAGAAGGACAGGAGAGGGAGTGGGGAATATATATTTGCAGAATGGTTTGGATAATTGCACTGCAGATTTCTGTGGGACTATGGAAAGGAGCAGTTAGTGCTCTTTTTTAATTTTTAATTTTTTAAAATCTTTTACTCTCTTAATTTCTTGTAATTTTTTTCCTACCTTTTTCTAGTTTTGCATGCAAATATCTGGTGATCTGAACAACTAATTTTGAAGACAACACTATGCAATACAATAAATACTGTCAAATTCCTATTATTTTGTTTAATGAAAATCTTTATCAATTTTATTTTTTTTCTTTTGTATTCTCTATGAAAAAGAAAATAAAGAAAACTGCAGATTCCATATATAGATATCACTTACACCAATAGCATGTATATTTTCACTTGTCATTTTCTTTAGGGCATATTTGACTTCATTTTGGTTTTGTTGTTTTTGTACTAGGTTGCAGTAATGCTGTGCCTTCCTGTTCACCTCTCAGCTCACCAGAGTGATCCACATTTTTAAAATAATTCTCTGGTAAACCCTGTAGACCTTTCCCTTAAAAAAATAAAAAAAATATTCTCTGGGAAGAAACATCTTGTTTTTCCTCTACCATAAATGATCTCTAATGAGTTCCAGTTCCAATCTCCTAAGAAAATTTTTCCATGATATTTTGTCTTTGTCATTTTCTTTCTAATCTACCAAACTATGCCACACATGTTTAGGTTGAATAAAACACAAGCACTAGCCAATGTTTTTTGTTTTGAGTGACATAGTAGTTGCTGTGTAACTCATAGCAACATCTACTCCATTTTTGCTTTTGTTGTATAAAGTTACTATCTCTGAATTCTGCCAAGGTTTTCCCATCCAAATTTCCAATATGATGTAGGGTTGATATCAGAAAACCAGTTTGTTTGATTTTCTTTGACGTATACTAAGGCCAGCATTATTTTTTTTCTTAAATCCAAATATTGTATTATAAAATTTCCTGTTCTGAAAAGGCAACATTTTATTTTGAATATCTGTCTTGTGTCCGCACACAGATTCTCTGCTGTATTACTGGTTTCCTGTTAGACAATGTGACATCAATTAGAAACTGGTAAACCAATTGCCCAGTGGCACTTTTCGATTGTTTGGTAGATGGGAGCAACAAGTCTGTTTGTAACATTATTCAGTTTATTACTATAAAATAAGGACCTGCTGGTTGAGTTCCGGTGTAAATTTCTAAACTGAAAGTATAACCAGTCTTCACATCTACAAGGGCATAAATTTCATGCCATATTTTGAAGGTGTTTTTGAGAATATACTGCCTATGTTTTCATGGAAGCTATAGCAACCATGAAATGCTGCACACTGGTGTCATGAACTCAGATGGTGCACAAATTACTTGACAATTACTCACAAATCTCTCCAACCATGAGCAGATAGAAGCCAGATTATCAATTCTGTTTCTTTCTTGGTGGATGGTTTTGTCATAAAACCTCAGGCCAGTTTGAAGGGAACTAAATCTCTTCAATTTCATCATTTTTCTACAAACTGCAAGCCTATGAGATCATCATGAGAAATCCCTGCTAAATACAGCAGACCCTGAACTGAAAGAATGCTTTCAGTTCAGCTAATGAGGGGTAATTATATTTTTTAGTATGTCCATTAATACATACTGAACATTTTACTTGCATTTCAGCATTTATGCATTTCACAACATCTTGCACTATTTTGTCTGTCATGTTACAGTTTCTAACACTGAATAGTAGTGATGACATTCTATCCAATAGATTTCATCGCTTCTAAATCCTCACTGCATTTTTGAATCTAGTTCTAACATTCAACAGTTCCTTTTCTTTGGGTGTCATTTTGTACCATTTCCACTAGACAAATATACAATATACTCTCACATTGTTGATTTCTTCATACTGTAAGTCAATGTAGTCTCCATTTTTGTGTCTGAAACACTTGAATTTTGCTCCATTTCAATGTCACAGGAAATTTGGTTCACATGGGTTTGTCAAAGTCATTATTATGTTCACCATTCATGCATGATCTGATGTTTCACTTTCATCCTAGTCCAAAACTTGCAACTTTGTGTTTTTGTGTGTGCCATTAAATCAAATTGGGTTGTGTCTACCAGAAAAATAAAAAAAAATTACAACAACCTAGCATTGAGCAACTTGTGGATAAAACTCTTCTGTTGGTGCCTTGAATATTCTGTACACAACTTGCCATTTGTCCTCAAAGTGGGTCAATATACGGATGAGTATTTGCTTTCCCAAGGTGCAGGTACACAATAGAATGGTTTGGGATATATAGTTTTAGGCCTCTTATGTATTCTGTGTCCGGTCTCACTACACAGATCAGACTCCTAGTGATCCTTCTGTGTTAAACCCTCCCTATGCAGGAATTACAGGTGTGCGCCACCCAAGGGTGAGGCTGGAGCAGCATGTAGTGCCAGTGATCGAACCTTGGCCACTGTGCTTCCCTAAAGAGGTGTATAGTCCACTGAACTAACTCTCTGTCCCTTAGGTGTTATACTTTAAATAGTTTTTCATATGCCTAGGCCCAGGATCATCTTTATTATCGAGAGAGTTACATAATATGTCCATCATGTCCACAGCTTTTCTCTTCTGTCTCTACTAATACTCTCATTTGGAATAAAATTTTAATACTCACAAGCTGAAATAAATTTTCACCATTTTAGACCTGCAATACAAAAAATTAAAGAAAAGAGACAGCAGTATGCAATATAAAAATGACAGTTGTATATCTTTCATCTTCTTTTAAATGTGTACCATTTCTAATGTCTTATCAATTATTATTTTATTCTTTAAATATAAAAAATAAAGAGGAAAAGGAACAAGAAAAATATTAAAGTTTATTGAAAAAAAGAGTGCCTCAGTTAGTTTTCACTCATTGATGGAACAAAATACTCGATACCCAAAATTAAGCAAGGAAAGGTTTATTTAGCTCACAGTTAGTGGAGGTTTCAGACTATAATCAGGTGGCTCCAAGGCAGAGTGGCACGTGGTAGAGGGGAACAGTTCATGGCAGAAGAGAAGAGCAAAAACAAAGGGAGGAATGACCACAGGAGCAGCTAGCAAGCTTCTCATCCTTCTCCCACACCCATAATCCCAGCATTGGATCTTGAATTAATCACAGACTCTAGAAGACTGTACCAATAACTGCAAGAAGCTTTGGGGGGGGAGAGATGTAGACACAAACCATAACGAAGGGTTAATGTTTAATTGTTTGACCAATCTTGTATACTTATATCTGGTAATCTGACCAACAAATTTGATGGTAGTAATGCATTATATAGCAACCACTGTTAATGTTCTATTCTTTTTTTGAAATTCTGTACCATTTATATTGTTGCATGTTGCTTTGCTTCATTTGTGTTGTTTTTGTTTTTCCTTTTTAAAATTAAAAAGTAAATTATTTTGTCACAAAGAAAATTATGTACATTAATTTTGATAAATATTTTCATAATGAAAATAATTAATTACATAATATAATACATATGTTCATAAAATAAGATATAATTCAAGAACAAAAGGGAATATGCTATTGTTATCCCTAACCATGTATTTCTCAAAATAAACACACTGTATTGAGTCAAATAGGTACACATATTAAAAACCTGTTAGAGCAATATGTGAATAAAATCTATACACATGGGCACACTTTTCTGTTCATTGTATTAAGTGGGTAAACACAAAATTGCTTCCCATATACACTAGACACAGCTACTGAGACACAGCTGGGTAATATTATGTTAAAGTATGCATTTAGTTTACCATATTAGCTGAAGCATACTTTAGAATAGAACAGTATGGAATGAGTTGAAACAGAATGCTTAGCCTGTGTGAAAAAAACAAGTTGGGACACCAGGGACAATTTATAGGTAATGGATATAACTCTTAGTTTCACTTAGGTGAAAGTTTTATGGAGGTATGAACATATACAAACATCATATTTTATTCATTAAATGTGTACAGATTTTTGCACAGTTAACACAAAATAAATCTATTAAAATTACTATGAACAAAAACACTTGATATTTTCCATTGCTTTGCCACATAATCTGTTATTTAATTCTCACAGCAACACTGTAAAGGATTTAAAGTGCATTTAAACTCTCCAATACTATGAATAAGAGGTTAAATATAGAGTTTAAGATACGTGTGCAAGATTTCAGGTATAACCATATAAAAGTTAAATTTTGTTCTTTTGTACTTGATTATTCTCACTACAGTAATGTAGGCATTTATTAAATATCTTAAAATAAATGGTATCAGAAACCATATATTAGTCTGACAAAGTAAAAACCATCTTTTTTGTTCCAGTTGTCTATGTTTCAATTTCTATGAGACCATCATTTATTTGTCATTTTAGATGAAAAGTTGAAGGTCGGATTATGTCTCAAAATAAATCTACTAGACTACAGGTCCCATTTAACTGTTTCCCATATATTTTTTAGCATACATTATACTCAAAGACAGTAGAAACATTATTAAGATAATTTCAGGGGGTGGGGAGATGGCTCAGTGGAATAAGTGCTTCCCTGGCAAGTGCAAGGGCCTGAGTTCAATCCCTGGTTCCGCCAAATAATAATAA
>NW_004524827.1:2982279-2983636 GCF_000260255.1 Octodon degus | reverse complement strand
TACTTCACTGATTTTCACTTATCACAGGTGTATCTAGAACATATCATCTTCAATAAGTGAGGGACCACTCTACTGTGTATCTGTAACCATAATGTCATTTGTCAAGTAAAGGGATATACGTATGTTATGCATGTGTAAAATTATCCACAATCTATAAGTTTTTCTGCTTATTCCTATCAAATTGAAATTTCATCCTGGGATTAGAAGGTTTAATTTTTTTCTTTCAATAAGTACATTGCTTATTCAATTTATCTTTCTGAACAATTTCTATGTTTGAACTTCCACTAATACTTTTCATCTCTTTATTATTGTCCATGTTGGTTATTCAAATTGTTACATTAATCTTTACATGTGTCTATCTATTTAAAAATTGAAAAATACTTTTTATTGAGGGAGATTCACATGATTAAAAGTGTATTTCCATGTTTCCCAGTACCAGGCAAATTGTGATATAAATATTATTTCTATCACAAGCATTTGTGGTGAATTCCAAGAATTTCTTCTATATCATATTTTAAATCATGCCACTGAAAAAATTCAAAACATAAATTGTTTTTAAAAATGGAGATATATTTACATCCCCCTTTTTTGTTTTGTTTTGTCAGAAATGGATTTTCCATTGCAGTTAGAGATGCTGTATTTGGAGAAGTCTTTGAAGGACTTTTTCATATTTGATGCCCGTCAAAAAATTCTAGGTACTTGAATTCAGATAACTAACCCAATATAGTCCAATAGTCAATAATAGTAGTGAGTGATCAGCACAACAGGCAATTGTCCAAAGTTGTTGACTTGAGCCTTTTACAGCTCAGCATAGTAATATAGCTTTACTCTTTATACCTCGTGGTTATCCTTTTCTGCTGAATGGTTAAGCCCAAGTTTTGTTGTGAAAAATAAACATATATATGTATACAGGATAGTTAGAATGGTTATAGAGCTACTTTCTCTTAGTTCAATGAGAAAAATTGTTTGTACTAGTACTGTTTAGACAAGATATCATGTCTGCATCTTGTCCTCTGAATAGTACTACGAAGATAGCAATATGCAATGTATTAATTATTGTAACTTTCCTACTAACCTGTTTTCAAACTGTTTCATTGTTATTTTACCTGTTTTCTCATTAAAATGAATAAAAAATTAAAAAAGAAGATATATTAAACAGGTATATTAGAGATGTAAAAACACTCAATTAAAACCAAGTCTGCTGTTCCTTATTATGCCTAAGATGTTTGAAATACAGTGAGATAGTGAGGTTAAGTTTGATAGCCTAAATCGTTTGATAATAATAAGCTTGTCTTCTGGATGGTTAACAACCTAAGTTTGCAGACCAAAATTAGAGAAAAAGGAGGGCTACAAGGAA
>NW_004524827.1:2978426-2980694 GCF_000260255.1 Octodon degus | reverse complement strand
GGTTGCTGTTCTCTTTTTGGGGACTAAGTTCTCAAACACGATTGCATGATTTCTGGATTGTACATTTCAGGCTAGGCATGGTGGCACACACCTGTAATCCAGCACTCAGGAAGCTGAGACAGGAGGAATGCCATGAGTTTGAGGCCAGCCTGGGCTACAAAGTGAATTCAAGGGCAGCCTGAACTGTATAGCAAAACCCTATCTCAAAAAGACAAAAAAAAAAAAAAAAAAGGATGATCCATTTCATTTCCTGTGAGACTTCATCAGCATGATCATTAAAAGTCAATTTGGTCAAAAAAAAAAAAGTCTGAATATATTCACTGTGTTTATTTGGATACTACATGATTAGAAATATAAATGGCATATTTGTTTTGTTCTTGAATTGTATTTCATTGTAAGAACATATGTTATTTTATCTATTTAATTATTTTTTGTTATGAAAGCATTTATCAAAAATAGTGTATATAAGCCATATATGGATATGTGTTTTATTTCTAATCAGGAAACGATTAGAACTGGAAAAACTCAGTCAATAGTCATAATTTAACAATAAAAAGCTTACAATTAATGTGGAGAATTTGATACACTTTTTCTTATGCATAGGCCCATGAATCATCTCTACTATCAAGACAATTACATAACATGAACATAACATCCAGAGCTTCTCTCTTCTGTCTCTACCAATACTCTCATCTGGAATAATTTTCTTTGTGACTAAATAACTTTTAATATTTTTATTTTAAAGAAGAAAAACACAAAAACAGATAATAAGAACAATGACACAAACAAGGCAATAGAAAACAATAAAAATGGTACAGAATTTCAAAACAAAAATAGAAAATTAGTAATGGTTATTATATATTGTTATCATCAAGTTTGCTAAATAACTTTCTTTTATTTTTATTTTTTTCAAAAAGAATGCAATGTGTAAAAAAAGAGAAACAACATTAGCAATGATAGAATTTCACTAAACAAAATAATGGGAATTCAACAATGGATGTTGGGGGCCAGGGAGATGGCTCAGCAGAATAAGTGCTTCCCTGGAATTTTAGAAATATAAAGCTATAAATATTGATGGATACTACTACAATGTGGCTCTGAGCAGGATTTAAAATTAATAAATTGACTTTCTATATGTACTTGTGTTTCTTTTCCAGGCCTAGGCCTCTGGTCTGAAGATAGGCAGTGAACTCATAGAAAGTACAAATTTATGAATCACTGGTCCCGGCTGTGTCCTTGAATGGACTTTGAGGCCATGATGCCTCAAAGCACAAGATAAGGCCACAGCTGAGGATACCTTGCTTAATTTCCAATTAACTAATAGAGAATGTCACTGAAGGTGTATCAGTGCTGCCCTGAATGTCAACTTGGAGATAAGATAATTAGTATGATTTTGTACTCTGAGAAAACTTTGTACTGACTCCAAAGGTCTTGCTCACTTTTCTCATGCCTTCCTTAGTATTACCTTGCTTTATTTCTAAACTAAATGTACACAGAGATCAGAGAAATTTTCTTTTTCTGCCTCAGCATCCAGAGAATATCAAATTTTACTAGACAATTTTGATCCTCCTCAAACCCTAAAATTATATCACTTGACTTTTTTATTTAAGTCTTCATGTTAACTCATTTGGGAGGTTGTAGGCCTTATTTGTCCATGATAAAAGGTAATATCTGTACAGGTTCCTATCATTTGAGTTTTATAAATTTTCTAATTTTTTTAATGATCTTGACAGATTCAACTTTCTATGCTCAAATTATTTTGGGGACTGTTCCTCAAGTGGAACTTATTTGAAGTTTCCTCTTTTTTGCCAAGGTTATAGGTTTTATGAAAAAGGTAAATTGTAGTTCAGCTTTCAGCATATAATATCTAGGATACATGATTTATCAATTTTGGTGTTAATTGGGATCACCTGAATCAAATAATGTTTGTCAAGTTTCCTTCCTTCAACACTCGACTTTTAGAAAGAAAATATCTAGGGCTGGCCAAATAGCTCAGTTGATTAAAATTCCTGCTAAAGCAGATAGAGTACTGGGGTTCAATCCCTGGTGTGCTATCCTGGCTCCGCTCCTGGGGAGTGCCGAGACAGAGATTGAGACTGGGTGTGGTGGCATGAGCCTGCAATTCCAGCTCTTAGGAGGCTGAACACAGGAGGATCACTACAAATTCACTTTATGTAGTGAGACCCCGTTCTCAAATAGAAGAAGAAGAAGAAGAAGAAGAAGAAGAAGAAGAAGAAGAAGAAGAAGAAGAAGAAGAAGAAGAAGGAG
>NW_004524827.1:2977291-2978226 GCF_000260255.1 Octodon degus | reverse complement strand
AAGAAAGAAAGAAAGAAAGAAAGAAAGAAAGAAAGAAAGAAAGAAAGAAAGAAAAGATCTAGAACTAAGGAATTACAAACCATCTCACTTAAGGTTAGATAACAACTTAAAACAGTTAAATATTTCTAAATGATATATTAGCCTCTTTTTCCTTAATGGGTCAAAAATTGATTTATATAATTGAGTCCTTATGGAAATTTATTTTACACTCAAATATAATCAAATTTGAATTTATTTTGCTTTTATAATTTTATAATCAGTACAGTTCTGTGTCCCTTTGACATACTCCCATATTTTCTCAATGTCATTTTATGGGGAATTTAAAGGTTCTCTAGAATCATTTTGCATATTCAGAGCTACACTTCCAGAATTAGCTATTTATCAAAAGTATCTTCATTCCTCTTGTGACAGAATTGATCTATAAATTAAAATCAAAGTATTAATGCTGTTTATTACTAATGAGATGCTGTAGTTTGTGTTCTTACCTAATTCAGTAGACAAATGTATGCATGTATGTTACACTAGAAGTACAGTGATAACTCTGTATCTATATATTTCTCAACATGTGTTCATACTTATATCTTTAAATCTACTCCATTAGTGTGTGAAACATAACTTTCTCTATATGCTTAACTACAACATCAACCTGCAACAGTGACCAACTTGGGTCCCAACATTTAGTATCAAGTAATTTGTTCATTGAAATTCTATATCATTTCCATTTTTTAAACTTTTATTTATTCTCTTTAAAAAATAAGCAATTTATTGCTCAGTAGACTAAAGCACCTGCTTAGACAGAGCGCAGTACCCTGGATCTGATCCCTCGCATGCTGTGCCTGTCCTGTCCTTGGGTGCGCTGTGATGGTGATTGAGACTGAGTGTTGTGGTGTGAGCCTGTAATCTCAGCACTTGGGAGGCTACAAGCAGGACAATCA
>NW_004524827.1:2973934-2977189 GCF_000260255.1 Octodon degus | reverse complement strand
AAACCAGGTCAAAGAGCTAGTCACTCAATAGGATTCAGAAATTATAACAAAACAGTAAATGGAAATAATAATCAAAATGATTAATGAGCAATCAGAAAAGATGAATAAGAAGTTAGAAGAGCTAAATACAATGATACAAAATATAATTGACTAGTATGGCAAATAAAGTGAAAAGGTTTCAATCAGAAATGCAGGAGATTAAAAATTAGGTTAAAATTGTGGTAGTACAGCCCAAAAGCGTGAGGATAGAATTTCAAAACGTGAGATCAATGATATCTTCAAAGGAAAACTATTTCAAGAACTATTAAAATAAAAGTATTAAAACAATAGAATATGAAAAATGGTCCAAGAACTACTAGGTGAGAAAATAAGACTATTTTAAGAATGATTGGAACAAATGAAAATCAGAAGACAACAAAAATGGTATTAAAAAACCTGTTTCCAGAAATGATAGCAAATACCTCCATAAATGCAGGGAAACAATAAACATTAAGATATGTGAGACATACAGAACAATATACATGAATGAAAGTGAACCTCTCTGTAGCATGTTATATCAAAATTCAATAAGTTGAACACAGAATATAAAGGTAAAATCATTAGAATTACAAATAACTGAAAAGAAAAGTAAATCAACAACAAGAAAACAATGCAATAACAAAAATAGTTCAATATATTTTAAAGTAACTCTCAATGTGAATGGTCAGAATTCCCCAATGAAAGAACACAGTGACAGACAAGAAAAAAATATTTAATATTAAAACAAATCACAGATCAAAAACCAATGGATGGAGGGGGCCAGGGAGATGGTTCAGTGGAATAAGTGCTTCCCTGGCAAGCGCAAGGGCCTGAGTTCAATCCCTGGTTCCGAAAAACAAAAAGAAAGAAAGAAAGAAAAACAATGGATGGAAAACTCAACTATTATTTGGATTCCTGTACATCAATATTAAACCCACTGGGAGAGAAATTAGTGAAATAACGCTTTTGAGAATAGCATCAACAAAAATAAAATAATAATAAAGCTACTAATCAAAGAAGACCTCTTCAATGAGATCTATAATAATCTGAAAAAATGAGGTTAAAAAGAAAACCACAAAACAGAAAGATGTCCTATTTCTGGATAGACAGTACCAATCAAAACAAATAGCTATATTTCCAAAATTTATACAGATGTAATGCAAACCAAATCAGAACAACTCACAATGCAAGGGCAAATAATCCTATAATTGTTATGAATCACCAGGCACCTTGAAAACTAAATGTAACTCTGTTCAAAAAGAGAAACGTGGGAGACATCACAATCCTGGACTTCAAATTATACTACAAATCTACAGTGATAAAAATAGTATGATTTTGGCAAATCTCTGGACACAGACAAGTATCTTACTTTTGACAAAGGGACCAAACCCCTTCACTAGAGGAAAGATAGCCTCTTTCCCAAATGATTCTGGGAAAACTGGTCATCCATATACCAATGATTGAATCTAGATTCATGTCTCATGCCATAAACTAAACTAAAAAAAAAAGATCAAAAATTAAATATTAAAACAGAAACAAACTGCTGAAATACAAAATAGGTAGAACTCTTCATAAGAGAAGGTAAAGACTTTCTGAGCAAAACGTAGATTATACAAGAAACCATAGCAAATGTCAACATATTTGGGACACATAAAATTTAAATTAAACTTCCCAATGAAGGGAACAACCAATAGAGTGAAGAGACTGCCTACAGAATGGGAACACTTGTTTTCAGCAGCCTAAAATCTTGAATACATAAATAAATCAAGAAATTACAACCCCTTAATTTAAATATTGAAAAGATATGCATCTTTAATGAATATTTACTTTTCAGATGAAAAAGTGCAAAACCCAAAGAAATGCATGAGAAAATGTTCTACACAACTGAAATATTGTGAAATACAAATTAATAAAACAGTGTGATTCATCACCAGAAAGAACGGCTATCCTCAAGAAATCAATGAATGACAAATGGTGGAGATGGTACAAGAAAAAGGAATCCTTTTCCGTTGATAGTGGTAATTTAAGATGGCATAACCACTATGAAAAGAAGTATGGGATTCCTCAAAAAATTAATTGTATTTGACCCAGCTCTTCCCCTACCAGATATCTTGTAGAGATAGCAGCAAGAGAGACCTATCTACTGGAAGATCTGGCTGGCTCCAATGAACGAATCCAATATCAGTTTACACTGAGGAGTCATTGCAGAATAAGAAAACCACAACAATGCAAGCAAATATTGACAATTAGAACAAGAGGACACTCCAACAAGCACAAAGTGGCAACTCAAGACAGGAGTTGGGAATGTGAGTGTAAAATAAGGTCTCTCAACTCTGAGGAAGCAAACATGAACGTTGCGAGTCACCAACCACACTTCTAAGATGCCAGAAGATAATGACAAAATATTAAAGCATGTAAGGAATCTTCAGAACATACAGTGGATCAAGCCATTAGTATTACAGGCAACAGGAGGTACCTGAGAGCCTCTAAGGCAATGTCTCAAGTGGAAGACCTACCCGGCCCTACAGGAATAAGCCAAACAATAGATCACACTGAAGAGCAGATGCATAATAATCACGACCCAAAGAGAACTCTACAGCAAATAATTGACAGGATAAAATATCTGTAAACTTTTAGAAGTGTTCTAAAGGTCGCTTTCATATCTGTATATTCAAAACACTTAGGATAGATATACAGCTACTTTCTCTTAATTTAATGAATAGAAAAATTTACACTAATAGTATTTGTGGACAAGATATAATGTCTGCATCTTATACTATATATAACCACTAGGAAGACAACAATAGGCAATGTATCATTGAAACTGTCCTATTAATAGGTTTTGAAACTGTCTCATTGCTTTTTGTTTCTCAAGAAAATTATCAACAAATAAATAAAATGAGTAAACAATAAAGAAAAACCTATGGAAGAGTTGGTGGGCACCAAAGACCTGCAGCATCACAAAATATAAATAACATGTTATATTTTTTAGTTTTTTTCTTTCCATAATTTTATTGAGAAACATATCAATGAGACAGTTTCAAATCAAATTGGTAGGACAGTTTCTTTTTTTTCAAAGTTTTATTGATAAACAGCAATGAGACAGTTTCAAATCCAATTGGGAGTTCAGTTTCAACAAATAATACACTGCATATATTCTTCTTAGTGGTTAATTGCTGTACAAGAAGTGGACTTGTGATCCTATTTACAAACACCATTAGAAAAAATCATTCTATT